>NC_063209.1:22856232-22958732 GCF_017589495.1 Alosa alosa | reverse complement strand
TTTACTGGTGTTTCAGAGCTCAAAAATTCCTTCTAATGCAAAGTTTGGCATCAAAGCTTGGTTATGCCTTAGCAAAGAAACATAGACTTTCTGCGAAAAAGCTGCACCAACAGTCAGTGAACAGTAACACAACAGAATATGCACATGCGGAGTAAGAGTGGTGTGTAGAAGTGTTTTCAAAGATCAAATGTGAAAGAGCATTTATCATAAAGTCTGTCTGTTAATACTCTCAGGCCATGGGGAGGCTGAGTGTATGTTATGCGTCTCTCAGCCCCTGGAGGTTGAGTGTGTTGAAAACGCACGCGGTTACATATCGCAGAAAAATGTTCCACAGAAACAGAATGTGCTGCTCATACAAAGCGCTCTTCTCTGGGTAATACAGTACGACTTCACATTAATGACATAAGCTCACATGCTGTCCCAGGATACCTATCCAAATCTTTTTTTTTTTTTTCTTTTTGTCGTTGCTTGTTTGACACAAACAAATGTGGAGTGCAGATTGGATGTGGCATGTTGCAATGCAACGTGAGACCATCATTATTAAATCATGAGGTCTAGAAGTATCAACCATTCAAAAACATGAGCAGTTTAATGATTTTTGGGTGACCTCGCTGTAACTAAAGACTAGTTGAGGGCATTGCGAGAGCTCTTGGACTGGTGTACATGCACATGGTGTGTGTGTGTGTGTGTGTGTGTGTGTGTGTGTGTGTGTGTGTGTGTGCAGGCAAGGCATTTTTTCCAGCCTACACGTTTGCCCATGTTCAGCTCGGTTCCCTTTCATCTGTGTGAAGTCATACTCCTGTGTTGTTCGCGCGCCAGGCCATTCTGCAAATGAATGTGTGACTTCGGTCTTTCTCAGGCTGAGTAGCGTCAGGGGCCAAAAAAACAACACCAGGCTCAGCTCGGCCCAACCTGACCCATTCTTTGATCACCTGCGTGGTGAGGACATGGTTGACCCACGTTTGGGGGGGTCAGACACGTGCTGAGTTTCCAAAATGTATTCCATCTTGGACTTCAAACAGGGAGGTGGGTGGGTGATGGGGGATCTGTGCTGCGCATATGATGAATGCACTGTCCAGACACTGTCCAAGCATTCTGGGAATGAAATGGGAATGCTATCAAACTCTGTCCTTCGCCTTAGGGTGATTTAAAAACCACGAGTCAGTGCCCTGAAACAGTGCCAGGGGCCAGAGGGTTGGAGGGGAGTAGAGAGTTAGAAAGTGAAGGGGGCAAATGGAGAGGGGTGAGAACAAATGGAGAGGGGTGTGTGAGAGAGAGAGGGAGCAAATGGAGAGGGGACAGGGAGAAAGGGGAAGCAATAGAGAGGGAGGGAGAGAAAGAAAGAGAGAGGGAGAGAGAGAGAGAGAAAGAGAGAGCTGCTGTGCGCAGACAGAGAGGAGAAGTCTGGGAATGCAATTAAAACACACACACACACACACACACACACACACACATATGCACACTCATTCAGAGTTCATAGTTTGAAGCTTCCATCAGCAGGCTGTCTGTGGTATAAAGCGGTCATCTGCAGAGACAGCTCCAGTTGTTTGACTGAGGCACACACTGGTGAGCGTGCATGACGGAGCTAAGTGCTGCGCGTCTGACAGCGGCCCGCGTGAGCGTGAGCGTGCAGGACGGCACTGAGCGCTGCGCGTCTGTCAGCGGCCTGCAGACAGCTGTGAATGCTGCTGCCCCTGAGACCGGCACAGGTCTTCCTTAAGTATCACACCTTACTTCCCTCTCTTTCTTCCTCTCTCTCTCTCTCTCTCTCTGTCCTTCTCTCTCGCTCCTTGTTCCTCTGTCAGTGTCTGTGTCATGCTCCCCTTTTCCTTATTTCTCCCTCTAACAATTTCTCTGTCCGTCTGTAATAGTCTGCCTGTCCTTCTGTTAAATCAAGGTGTGTTAAACCTCTCTCTCTCTCTCTCTCTCTCTCTCTCTCTCTCAGTTCTTTTCATTTCTTGTTCTCTCCCTTGTTGCTCTTCCTTCTTTCCTTCCTTTCCTTCTCTCTGTCGCTTGCTCCCTCTGTGTCTCTCTCATCTTGCTGTGAATCCTCCACCAGGGTGGCGAGGAATGTACTCAATGCCTGCTGTACTCGGGGGTCTGTCCAAACCTGTTGATATGAGATGTTTGTGTTCCTTCACTCTCTCTCCCTCTCTCTCTCACTCACTCCCTTTCTCTCTCTCTCTCACTCCCTCTCTCTTTTTCTCACTCCCTTTCTCTCTCTGTTTCTTCTGTCTTTACCAAGAGTAAATGTTTTGATTAAAAGCTGGTTTCTATGTTCCCCATCACAATCGCTTTTGTAGTGGTGAGGTTTGTTCTTGTGCTGATAGACAGGCTCCTCCCTGCACTGAGAGAATGTTCATGCAAGTGTGTGTGTGTGTGTGTGTGTGTGTGTGTGTGTGTGTGTGTGTGTGTGTGCTTGTGTGTGCGAGAGCGTGTGAGCGTGCATGTTTGCACATGGGTGTGTATGCACAACAATCTACATGTGTATGTGTATTTTGAGGTGCTTTTTAGATAGATAGATAGATTTCATAGATTGTAGATAGATAGATATGGATTTTAGAACTAGATAATAAATAGATAATAGATTAAACAGATAGATAGATGGTGTTACGTGTGTCTACTCTAAATCACAGTTGAAGAGGATTTCAAGCAATTTGCCACATGTCTGTGACAGTATGGTGGAGTAGTAGACATCACACACAATATGCACTTACAGCAGAAATATATATACAGTACATATAAACATATAAAAAACTAAAAAAACATATATAAAAAAACTCCACTGTACAATAGAGACAGTATATATCAAGATAAACATGATACTAAAATACTAAATATACTATATAAATTAAAGCTAATGTCCACATAGTGTGCTTAAGGATGATCAAGCATGACAGGGCAGGGACTGAGCCTGTAATTCAGTGTGCAGCTGAGGATGATCGCTTCCTGGTTGACCCTGTCAAGGGTGCCATGGTCGTGGACCCCTCAACAGACACAAGCAAGATGCAATATACAGTTAAAAGGGTGGGGATAGTAATATGGACATATAAGAGAATAATGTATAATGTAGACAAGATAATATAACAAAACTATGTCAGTGCAAGAATAGGTTGAGGTAAAAGAGTTACAGCCATTGGTCAAGTATTGAGTAAAATGAATGTACTGTATGTTCACATAAGTGATCATATAAGTGTGTATCTTTAATGTGTATTTTATCTACATGCTGTATCTTAAGTCTTTGTATACAAATACTCTAGACCGGTCCATATTTGTGTGTATAGTTATGCACATGTGTGTGCACATATATGTACAGTGAAAGGTTTTCATATTTGTGCATCTGTATGAACATATGAAACGCAGTGTGAGTTTTTGTGCATATCACAAGGCCATTTCAGCTCTTACATTAGTATATGTGCACATGTGAGCCTACACCTGAGGACATGCACACACACACAGATCCATGTGTGCGTGTGCTCTGGGCTGCATGGGTGTGGTGTGGTGTGTGTGTGTGTGTGTGTGTGTGTGTGTGTGTGTGTGTGTGTGTGTGTGTGCGGTGTGTGCTCTGGGCTGCATGGGTGCGGTGTGTGAGAAAGTGGACTTGGCCTGTCAGCATCTCGCCTCTGTCACCCACCCGCACCACAGGGGACCGGCCGAGCACAGGTGTCTGGGAGAGTGTGTGTGGTTCTGCCCACCTGGAGGCCCAGTCACTACAGGTCTTACATAAGACGTACGTATACCTTCGTAAGGCCTCTATAAGCAATGCTCAAGTACATCACCAACTTCTCAATTGGTATATACTCCTATGAGTAGCATATGCATTAGTGACTGAGTAGCACTCACATTGCAGTTACAATAGGAATCTAATAAACCTACACATGCAGTGCTGCTCATAGTAGTATTCAATATGTTTATAACATATACAGTCTATAAAAAGGGTGTCACTTGCACTCAAGCCTTTTCGGTGCTCACAGTCCAGGACTAAAGGGTCAGAGAAACTGACTGGGCCACTTCAAAGAGACTAAACCCAGGGATCACCGCAGCACTCAGATAACTTTTTAACTTGTTTATTGTGGTGCACAATCGAATGACGATTCAACACACTGTGTCTTCCTCAGAGTCATAATATGTCTTAATATCATATCATATCATAATATCATAATATGCACTTTTCCACTGACATGTATATATATTATATATACATATCAGTGAAAAAATTCATCTAAAAAGTGATTGTGGTGCTGCTCACAGTGATTGCGTAACTGCGTGGAGCAGGTGAGGCAGCACAAAGCCCCTGGCTGGCCCTGGACTGAGGCTCTGGTTTGGGGGAGCGTACATTTACACCCCATTCCGTTAACAACTGGCAGGCTCACACATATGGATGAGACACAGTGTCCATGACGTCAGGGAACAAGGGGCACATGTGATGCTCTGGGAAGGGTTGTGTGGCAGGAGACCTCCGAGTCAGCCAGGAACTTCACCTTTTCACCTTTTAGTGTGCAAACACACACACACACACACACACACACACACACACACACACACACACACACTGAGTACAGACAGACAGACAGACACACACACACACACACACACACACACACACACACACACACACACACACACACACACACACACACACACACAGGTGTTGGTGACATACAATTCAATGCTTTTGTTCTTGAAAACAGAGTAGAACAAGTTTGTGAATGTTAACATTTGCCATATTAACAGTACCAGAAAATACAATCACCTTGATGTTTGACAACAGATCCAATCTAGCAGTGACATCTAGTGGTGAGTGAAAACACAGACTGATTAGTTTTTTTTTTCATTTGCTGCAATTGTGTACTAGTTACATAGATTCAGCTATACAAATCTACATATATTCACTATAGTATAGCTATTCAGATATACTATAGTGTCTGCAGCATTCAGGAAAATGGGGGAAAAGAGATTGTATCCTGAGATGTGCTGAAAAGCTTTTCACCATACATTCTCTGAATGATGCAATCAGAGTTAAATATTTTTTAAGAGACATTTCAGCCTACCTATCTTTGTAGAAGGCCTATATGATTATGTCTGCTCTTAGTCAGAGGTTCAGCTGAAAAATATAGGAAATTTGACCATTTTAATCATGTTTACTGAGAGTTCATTTTAATTATTTTGTAATCTTTTGAGCTCTTTTATTATTCATGTATTGTGCAGTGTTAGCACTGCATGTTTTTTTCATGTATTGTGCAGAGTTAGCACTGCATGGTTTTTATGAACTAACAGAATAAAGCATGTTAATCCTTTAAACAGTTAGGCACATGGTGTTACGTGTGTCTACTCTAAATCACAGTTGAAGAGGATTTCAAGCAATTTGCCACATGTCTGTAAAAAGTATCTTTCACTTGATGGGAAAAGCATGGATAAATAATTTTATCCAACTTTCACCTTATCTGCCTGTGGGTCTGAGAAATCAGCAGGGTTCTCAGGACAAACTTCTCGGGAGGAGGCCTATAAATCAGGTTTAGTATGATCAGATTTACGGCTAAATTCTGTATTAGATTTACACACTCTGGAAAGATGTATATTTAGTCGCATAAATACCTTGTTATACTTGCTGGATTAGAAATGTGGAAGACAACCTGTGTTGAGTTATGGGCCTGTAACCAAACAGGTCTTCAGGTGCCAGGGAGGTGCAAAGACTCCAAGGTGAACCCGGAGAAAAGACATGTTCACCAAAACGTGATCTTGATCATCTTGAATTTCAAACTATTTTTGCTTATCAGGTACTGAGGGGTACATGTATAGGTATTGCTGATTGTTAATGGATAGTTAACAAACAAACTAGCCAACAACACTCATTCACTAATTTAATCTGGAAATGACAAGTACTGTAAATAAAGTTTATTCAAATGAAGAGTAAAAGCATAAAAAATAAATAAATAAAATGCCATTCATAATTATTGGTACCCCTGGTAAAATTGAGTAAAGAAGGTTATTATAAAATCTATAATTAACTAAACTATAATTCTCATGCCATGCCATAATTATTGGCGCTGTTACATTACATTTGGGCTCCTCTTTAGCTCAGCCCAAAGATTGTCGTTGGATTTAGATCAGGGGACTGAGAACGATGGCTTTTGGATCACCTGCTGGATGATCCAATCATGACCCACTTTTAGTTTCTTGACGGAGACAGACAGATTTTGATTTAAAATGTCCAGATATTTCATGGAATTCATGATAACATGCACCGTAACAATGTTACCAGGGCCACTGGAGGAAACACAACCCCACATCACAGACCCTCCACCATACTTAATAATATGAGATTATTTTCAGTAGCTATACAGTAGTCATCCTTCTCAAACCCACCTTGACTGTTACAAAAAAATCTTTCATCTTTTTTTTAATCTAATTTTCATCTACCATAACATGGTTTTCCTCTAATCATAGCCTATAATATGGTGCCAAGGTGGTTTACATGTAATTAAAATACAGAAAATCTAAAGATAGATAGATATAGATAGATAGATACTTTATTGATCCCCAGGGGAAATTCAAGGTCTCATCAGCATACATACAACACAAACACATTCTTTAACAGCAGAAAGAGTAATTAAAGTATATAATATAAAAACACAACTAAGCAGTAAGGACAGTAGTAGATAAAGAATATGCTAAATATACTAAAATACAAATTATACTAACACTTAATACAATATATAAAAATATACTAAAATACAAATTACAAAAATACAAATTATACTAACACTTAATCTAAATCAATTCTAAAAACAGTATCCACATAGTGGTGATTAATAAATCAGAGGCACTTGCAATGACTGAGGCAGGGACTGAGCCTGTGATTCTCTGTGCATAGTAAGGTATGGTAAGGTGCTCTAAGGTGCTCTGTGTGAATGAGTGTCATGGTGGTAGTGCAATGGTGATAGTGGCCATGGTGATAGTGCAAATGAGTAAGTCAACAGTGCAACAATGCAGAAATAAAGTAAAGTCTATATATCTATATATTTAAATGTATAAGTGTGGCCACAGTTCGGCTGTGGCATGGAGGGGGGGGGGTTATGCATATGTGCCAATGTGCTAATATAGCACACAAACAGTGAGGCATAAAGACAGTGGTACAAGTGGCTAGTGGACAGACAGTACCAAACATGGAGGGAGTGAAGAGGCAGACAGACTATGCAGAGAAGTCTATCTCTCCTCTTCCCTTAAGTGAGGCATTGAACAGTTCAATGGCCCTGGGGACAAATTACTTTCTCAGTCTGTCAGTTGTGCAAGGCAGTGAGCGAAGTCTCCAGCTGATCAGGCTCTTCTGCTTAACAATAGTGCTGTGGAGTGGGTGACACTCATTGTCCAAGATGTTGATCAGTTTGTTCAGGGTCCTTTTGTCAGATAGTGAAGTGATGCACTCCAGTTCAGCTCCCACTACAGAGCCAGCTTTCCTTACCAGCCTGTCAATTAAGCCCCACATCCTTCTTCCTTGTGCTTCCTCCCCAGCATACTACTGCATAGAAGGGCGCTGGCAACAACAGACTGGTAGAACATCCTGAGGAGCTTACTGCACACATTGAAGGACCGCAGCCTCCTCAGGAAGTACAGCCTGCTCTGCCCTTTCTTGTAGAGTGCATCAGTGTTGGCTGACCAGTCCAGTTTATTGTCCAGGTGGAGACCCAGATACTTGTAGGTGCTAACCACCTCCACATTGACCCCATCAATGTGGACTGATAGCAGAGTGGGCTTAGACCTGCGGAAATCCACCACCATCTCCTTGGTCTTTAAAGTGTTAAGTTGAAGATGATTGAGTTTGCACCATTGCAAAAAGTCCTCCACCAGGCTCCTGTACTCCTCCTCCTGCCCGTTCCTGATACACCCCACAATTGCAGTATCATCAGAAAACTTCTGCATGTGGCATGACTCGGTGTTGTAGCAGAAGTCAGATGTGTACAGGGTGAACAGGACTGGAGAGAGCACAGTTCCCTGTGGCGCTTCGGTGCTGCAGATCACAGTGTCAGAGAGACAGTTCTTCAGTCTGACGAACTGTGGTCGCTCGGTCAGGTAATCTGTAATCCAGGTTACCAGGTGAGCGTCCACACCCATCTGCAAGAGCTTGTCTCCCAATCTGAGGGGCTGGATGGTGTTAAAAGCACTTGAGAAATCAAAGAACATGATTCTCACAGCACTTTTCCCCTTGTCCAGGTGGGAATGTGTCCTGTGTAGAAGATAAGTGATGGCATCGTCCATTCCACTTTCTCCTGGTAAGCAAACTGTAACGGGTCTAGTGCATGGCGTACCTGTGGTCTGAGCATACCTAAGACCAATCGCTCCATTGTCTTCATCACATGTGATGTAAGGCGACAGGTCTGTAGTCATTAAGCTCACTAGGGTGTGGCTTCTTAGGGACAGGGGTGAGACATGTCTTCCACAGTGTTGGAACTTGTGTTGTCCAAGGCGTAGGCTCAAATTGAAGATGTGCTTCAGTGGCTCCCCCAGTTCAGCAGCACAGGCCTTGAGTAGCCTTGGGCACAGTCTGTCAGGCCCAGCTGCTTTATTGCTGCGCAATTTCTGAAGTTGGACTGTCACTTGATCTTTGTAATGGTGAGGGGTGTAAGGGGGAGGGAGGGGGAGGTGCATCTGGGATCTGTGTGTCTGATGGCTGTTGACTGAGGTCGTTGTCACCTCATTGTTAATGATAAGCCATGTGGGGAGGGTGCAAAATCCAGTGATGGTGGGATACGATAGCCTGTGATGATGGAGGTGAGTGTTGCGCTGGTATTGAGGGGGTGTGAGGGTGGGGGCTGGGGGATGGTGGACAGACCACCACCATTGGAGCTGGAGCAGGTCAGTCAAACCTGTTGTAGAAGTGGTTCAACTGGTTCACCCTGTCCAGGTCCCCCTCCACAGAGCTGCTGTTCTTCTTCAGGCCAGTGATAACCTTCATGCAGTCCCATGTCTCCTTTAAGTTGTTTTCCTGCAGCTTCTGTTCCACCTTCTTTCTGTAATCCTCCTTAGCTTCAATCAGCTTGAATTTGAGTTCCCCTTGAACGCGCCTCAGCTCTGCCATGTCCCCCTCTTTGACAATAGGATTAAGCAATACAAGCAGAAAAACTATAAGCCTAAATCTGAAAAATGCAATTTATCTATTTTAACTTGTTTAACATTTATTTTAATGTAAGGCCTAGCCTACAGTATATGTATGGGAGGTAAAAGCTGACCTCCCATATCCTCATCAAAATGTAGGCTAGAGTCATATTGTTCAGATCTTATTAGGCTTAGGTCATTTTTATTTTATAGGCTATTTTACTGCCATTACTTCTACTGTGTCAAACGTCCAACAACTCTCTCTTATCCACCTTGACAGCACAGACTGGACCTCGCTCTGCTCAACCCATTAGTGACGCAGTGACCAATGCGTCGAGTATAATGAACACATTAGTCCTGTAGGCTCCTTTAACAGTCTCAAGTAATCAAATACCGATCTGGTTCAGTTTTTTTTTTTTTTTCCAGTCAGGCGGGTTAGTATGCGTCAGAGAAAATGATTGAGGAGCTAGGCTGAATATGGCTCTATCAAGGGGGCTAAGATGCTGTCAGAGGATATTCTCCTGGATACCTGTCGTAATCATATCGTCTGTGGTGCTATGGTCTTATTACGCATATGTTTTTGAGCTATGTTTTTGTAAGTATTAGAAATACCCGACTTATTTGTGTGCGTGTTGTTTGAATCGGTCTACTTAGTGCTAGCTGATAGAGAGAGGTGTTGCAGACGGGCAATAAGGAAGTGATTTTTATACTCTTTTATACTCTGGGTTTAAGTAAACATTTTCAAAATGAGCTTCGATTTCGATCGGATAACCAGTCCGAAAGACTACGCTGCCTAGTGGATTCATCCAATTAACCTAGGGATAGGATAGGATAGGGATAGCTTTCATCAACCTCAGTATCCTCAATCAATCTGCAACATTATCAGCCACCCTGGCTTGATCGTATTTTGATTCCTCGTTGAATATTTTATTCAGGCACTCATGTTAATGACATGACCCACTAATGCAAGCCTATAACTCTGTTTGTCATCCACAGTTACTCTTAGCAATACGCTGGAAAAGGGTGAGTAGACTGTTCTTTATTATTCAGCTTGTTACAATGCAATTTGTTAAATTGTAGTTTGTTACACGGGAGCTTGCAACAGTTTTTAATAATTATATAATTAATATCTTCTATTTGAATGATCTGTCTTGTTTCTGTAACATGCCAACCCCATTATTCGGCTAGACATGTTTGTTCAGCTGATATGCTATTAAAGGACTGACCGCCTTTGAAAGTGACACTGTGAGAATGTTGATCTTTTGTTTTTTAACTACCGGTAATTGTTTTTTATTTGCATGCAGCGGCATATATTTTAGTATTCCATGTGTGCTTTGTGATGTTCTGTTGGACGTACTGGAAAGCCATCTTCACCCCACCAGCCACTCCCTCTAAGAAGGTAAGAATCAGTAATCATCAGCTAATATTACTTTTACCTCAAGATCAGAAACCTAAGTACATGCAGACGTTTCTTAGTAAACATAATATTCTAGACTCTCTCTGTTCAGGCATATATTTCAGCCTACTTTCATAAGCATTCAGACAGAGGAAAGGCACCCTGTTTGATTATTTGTAAGGATTACGTATTGCTGCTCTATGTAATGGTGGTGTATTACAAGTCTATGACCATTATATTCATACATTTTTCATATATATATTTTTTTAGTTTCATATGTCCTACACAGACAAAGAGCGGTATGAGATGGAGGAAAGACCAGATGCTCAAAAGCAGATCCTTGCAGACATTGCAAAGAGACTCCCCATATTTACTCGAGCACAATCAGGAGGTAAGCTGTGGTGGTCACCTTACGTCCCAAAATGTTGTGATAATCTATTACACTTCATGGGTCCCACCCATTTGATTAGGCTACTGTTAGTTATTGGTTGTGGTTGTGGATTCTGTTGTTGTTGTTGGTGAAGTTGTTTTGCTAGACACTCTTGTGTCTCCGCTAAGGTGGTGGTGGTGGTGGTTGTGGTGGTATGAAGTTATCTTAAGTGATACTTGCGGTTGTCATGACAACGCAACATCTTTGCGCCTCTCTCACACTCTTTTCAACGTCACTCTGGATTGTGGTTCAAAGTTTGGGCTCCAGTGTTCTACACCACTAAGAGACTAAACATTGTGACCAGTAGAACTAGGGGTATTATTATTATTATTATTATTCAGTATTTCTGTTCAGGTCGATACCTGGTAACTATTTATCATCGCCAAACTCATCTGAGCTCAGCTCTGAGTGACTTGTGACTGCAGTTTTTGGAGCCAATTAGCAAAATGGAGTGACCATGAGATGACAGAGGGAAATGGAGAGGGGAAATCTAGCAGAGGAGTTGGGTGACTGTGTGTACAGTATGCAACCCTAACTCAGACATGTAGATGTTTTGGTTGTACTGTCCAATGGTGACTGGCAGTGTTTTTGTCTAAGTGTCTGACAATGTTGGTGGTCTCAACAGTCCGACAGTTCATGTGATACTAAGCAGGGGAGTAGCAGGTGGAGGTGGATTGTGTGATTGAGTAGGGTTGGTGGACACAGAACAGTCTACAGGACTTCCTTGATTGACTGTTGGGGGGGTTTCATATGTGTGTGTGTGTGTGTGTTTATGTTTGTCTAATGTGGTTAATGTGTGTGATCCCAGCTATCAGGTTCTGTGATAGGTGCCAGGTGCTTAAGCCCGACCGCTGTCATCACTGCTCTGTTTGCGAAACGTAAGTAATCCCCCCACCCCACCCCACCACACACACACACTCAAACACACACCAACTACCCATTCTGCCATTATGACCCCCACACTTCTTCACTCTCCACTCCATTGCCTTGTGAAGGACCGCTGAAAGAGGATAGTAGCATGCTAATTAAGGAGGTGTTGTGCAGAAGGAAGTGGATCTGGCTGAAAGGGTATCCCAGATGGGTTCAGGTTTAACTACCAGTGTGACTGATGTATGGCTCCTTCTTTTTCCAGGTGTGTCCTGAAAATGGATCATCACTGCCCGTGGTACGTGTATAAACGCCTCGTTAGCCTGTGTGTGCAATCAGGCATGCATGCGTTGCAGTCAATGTTCGGCTTTTGTGGTTCAGAAAAATTGCCACAGCTTGACTGACACTTGTCCTATTTTTTCTGCTTTTGAATTAGGGTAAACAACTGTGTTGGCTTCTCCAACTACAAGTACTTCCTGTTGTTCCTGTCCTACTCCATGTTCTATTGTGTATTCATCGCGTCAACCGTGTTCCAGTATTTCCTGAAATTTTGGATGGTAAGAGGCAATGTCATCATATGCCTTCCATGTTCCATCCCACCTCAAAATAATCTCTTTGTTGGGATAAATCTGTCTTATAAAGATTTATTTTATTGACTGACCATATTTGAGAATGAAAAATAAATCATACCATTTTTTTTTTTTTTTAAAGTATATTTTTTGGGCTTTTTATACCTTTAATTAGATAGGATAGTGGAGATTGACAGGAAGTGAGTGGGAGAGAGAGTCGGGGTGGGATGCGGAAAGGACCACGGGGCGGGAATTGAACCCGGGTCGCCGGCGTATGGTGCCCCAGCCAGTCGCGCCACTGCTGGGGCCAGGCATAAAGCATAACATTTTAACAATATGAATAGAGGTTATTATGCATCAGATCTGGTTCAGTTCTAGATAGACTCTGTATTCACTGTTTGAAAACTAGCCATCATGGGTTGTAATTTTATGACATTTAGTGAGTTAGAACTGAAAATCAAAAATGTTAATTGTCTTTCTATGTGTATTTTTATGCATAGGGTGAGCTTCCAAACGGACCTGCGAAGTTCCACGTATTGTTCCTTTTATTTGTGTCTGTCATGTTCTTCGTCAGCCTCTTGTTCCTCTTTGGCTACCACTGCTGGCTCGTGGCTAAGAACCGGTCCACTTTAGGTGAGCTGAAACACAACCAGCTCCTACAGTCTGTATTACTTACAGTGCTACCTGGGCTTCCTTAACAGATTTGATAAATGCATTGTATACTCTCTCTCTCTCTATCTCTCTCTCTCTTGGGGTGAATTGCCCTAATGTGGGATATTTTTTGCTTTTCGGACTTCTATAGTAGTCAACACATTAAATCAACATCCAATTTTAATCACAGGACCTACAGCTTTGGCTTTCCCATAGCCTCACTGACATTCATTAGTTTGGGGAAGAGCCATACCCACTGGGGCTTAGGTGTCCCACACTAGGCAGTGTCCCACATTAGGACAATTTAGCATATGTGTGTTTGGTGAGGAGCATGGAGTATTTTTTTTTGCTATTACACCATGATCTTGATGTTACGTAAGGGATAATGTATAGAACGCCTGTCATTATTGGGAAAATAAGTCCCGACAGGGCGAACCGGACCCCGACGCGCCAGCGGAGGGGTCTTGTTCCGCCCTGAAGGGACTTATTTTCCCAATAATGACCGGCATTCTATACATTATCCCGCTTATTGCCAAAACGAAAAAATAAACTCCACGATATGTAAACTTCAGTTATCCTCCTTCGAGAACATATTCACCATGTCTGCTCATATGAAGCCCTCACAGATCTATCCAACACGAGTTCAAATATGTCCCCTTTTCTTGTTTTTGGTCCGTTTCTTTCTCCAGAGGCTTTCTCTGCGCCCATGTTTCAGGGAGGCCCAGACAAACATGGCTTCAACGTGGGCACGCGTCGCAATCTCCAGCAGGTCTTTGGCGAAGACAAACGGCTCTGGTTCATTCCGGTGTTCACAAGGTCAGTGCAGGTTTCCACATCTTGCTGGGCTGCCTTTTTAGTTCAGTTTTGAAATCTGTCGGATTCGTTGCCAAATTCTGCTGATGGATGGCTTCTAATGGGGAGTTGGCTTGATGTATTGTGTGGTTTGGACTCAGGCTCTTGGCCTAGCATCTTGCGTACCATGCACCTCCTCGGGGAGGTGTGTCTGTGTCTGCATGTCTGTGTGTGTGTGTGTGTGTGTGTGTGTGTGTGTGTGTGTGTGTGTGTGTGTGTGTGTGTGTGTGTGTGTTCAGAGGAACATTATTGTTGGCCGCTAACAAAGACCCTCGGACACAAGACAAATTATTCTGGAGCCGATCGGTTTCCTCAGCCTGTCAGTGCTGGGGACTGAAGTGCTCAGATAACCTGCGGAAACACAAGCCTTTCAGGAGGGGGATGTCCTGCAGCTCCCACGCAGTCCGTCTCCTTTGGGTCTCCCAGCCAAAGGGTTAACAAGAGACCATGCTTCAGTGTCACTTTTGAGGGAAGTTTCTTACCTCAGAAGTGTTAGCCTTAATTCATGACAGATTTAAGCAGATGTTCCAGGCTTTTCAATTGATTTTGCCATAGCATGTATAGTTCATAGTGCATAATACAATATGCTAGATTAGATCCCTCCCATATTTCATGAAGTAAGCACAGATTCATATACATAGCCATAGTCAAAGTGCCATAGTTGTAGGTATATGCAGTATCCATGTATCCAGTGTACTGCAGTGTAGTGACTGATGTCCTAAAAGAACTGCAACTGTAGTTTAACAGTAGGACAAAGTTTAGATTGTGTATCTCTTTATGACAGTCCTAAATGCTGTTAAGGTTATGTAAACGTATGTTTTCTTCTGTGTTTGTCTTTCAGTCAGGGCGACGGTCACTATTTCCCCATGCGGAGCCTGAGCTACTCCGAATCCCACAATCCTTTGCTAGCCAATGAGGAGAAGTGGGACGATGAGGAGGACGACGAGGAGGACGATGAGGAGCAGCTTGAGCGACGGGGTAGAGGAGGAGGAGGAGGAGGAGGATCGGATGAAGAGGGCACAGGTGAGTTGAACACGATAGGCGTCCTGGACAGGAACCAGCTCCAAGCCTCCCCAACCTTCTCCCCCCTCCGTCCCTCTGTCCCCAATCCCTCCCCCTCCGCCCCTTCGTTAGCGGAATGAAAGGGCAGTTCGGTTACATGCGGCGCGATCTGAGAGCAATCAGCAGAGATGGCGGAATTGGCGCGGGGCCGGCGGGAGGTGCGCAGCCGCGGCACCAGACAGATAGGGATCATGTGACGACCGGGCGCTCACTGCCCCGTATTATTCTGCCGCACAATGACCTATCTGTTCGACTGGTCCACGGGGCAGGATTCCCCTGCCATGTTTTAATCACATCTAGGAATAATATGCCTACTTGGTCTGAATGGACTGAATACTCTCCTCCCAGTGGAATTAAAAGGGCCCATTTTGAGGTTGACGCCAACGCTATTAATGAAAGTCATTCTCCTTGAGATGTTTTTACAGACACACTGAAGGCATTCAAATTAATTTCAGATGGAGTATCTGTCTGACTAAATCCTATAAATGGCCTTTGCTCTGTATACCAATGGGCAGTTTGTAGCAGAGCACTTAAAAAAGTTTCAATTTATATAAACGTTGTACTCTAATTGTCTACATTAACATAAAAACAATGCTGTTTAAAACTGGACAAATTTCTCCACTTTGAAAAAAAAAAATCACAGCAAACTGAGGTGTTGTATCGATGCTGGAGCATTTCAGTCAAGCTTCATTTCATTCCAAGTGTCACCTCAGGGGGCAGATAAATTAGATGGAACGACTGTGGCCCAGATTTGGGGCTGCTGCTTGCCACATCCCGCCACCATTTTCTCATCCTTTCCACAGTGCGCTGCTGTGTACAATCCCCAGGGAGCCTTGCTCCATTCACTCGACAGCTCTGTCTCTTAACACTCTCACAAGTCAATAACATTTTCTAGCAAAATTGGCTGATTGAATCTCTCTCCTCCAAGTCTGCTGGATGATCTAATTTCAACACATTTAACACGTGCACTTATTTATTTATATATTGAGTTGTTTGTTATATTCCAGATGGTCCAGATGACCCTTCGGTTACCATAGAGATTGATTCATAGCTGCCTCTGCAATCCTACCTACCGTATTTTGTGAGTATGAAGGGAAAGGCTGCTTGTTCCTGCTAACTCTTCTTACCACTTACTATTTATTCTCTTTATTTCTGCATATGGGCTACAAATATAGAAACAGTACTGTCTACACAAATATACAAATAACATACTGACAGTGACATTAAATGTGAATCAGTGTGCTACATTGAGTTATGTTCTGTTTTGTCTAATGAGTCAATGTAAGGGAATTTTGATAGCACTGTTAATTGTTTCAGCAAACATCATGTTTAATTGAATGTCTCTTATTTTTCTTGACCACCTCAAACACAGCTGGACTCTTCGGGTTGGCCTCCTTCACCTGTGAAGAGTCGTAGGAGGTGGGGGACACAGATGGAAGCCCAAGCAATTTACGCGTGGCTCCCGGTCAAACCGCTGCACCCACCGTGGAGCCAAACATGCAAAAGGACTGTTCCAGTTGTGTTCTGTTTTCCTGACATTGTGGCACTCATTTTAATGTAACTCAAGACTCTCTTATCACCCCGATTTAACATGTTCAACATTACACTTATTTTCTGTTGAGTTGGAGGATGTACAGGCATCGTGGTGGACAATCGGATAATCATTGGTCATCTGTGAGGGGCTTATCTGTGCTTGCCTCACTCCCTTGTACCATTTCCCTCTGTCTGTGGGGTGTGTGTGTCTTTATCCTAACTAGACTTGTTTGAAGGGGAATGCCAATATTGCATAACTGTGTGTCATCTCTGATCAAAAATCCCGAGTCAGTTGAGGTCAGTTGCCTTTGTACACAGGCCTGAAGCACATATCAGCCTGCCAGCCTGCTCTGGTGGGGAGAACCTCTCTCTTTCTTTCTTTCTTTCTTTCTTTCTTTCTTTCTCTCTCTCTGGTTGTGTCATGTTCAGATTGTTTAACAGAGGTTGCCTAAGCATGGTACTGACTGCACAGTGTAAAAGACAAACAAATGTGTTTATATGGTGTGTGTAAGCCTAAGTCTTTCAGGGGGATAAAAAGGAATGCACAAATCAGACATCAGCATCCTGCATCACAATTGGATAAGTGCCGCTTGGTGTGGTAATTGCATTGCTTATTTGATTGGTAAATCATTGCTCTGTATTGCAATACCTTAATGGTCAGATTTTTGGAGTAGCCTCTATAATTTCAGCCACGCACATGCAAACTGGAGAGACTGAAAGTGGTCCCTGTATAACGCGACAGTGTGAATGACGCTTGTCCAGCCTTGGCTCTAACTCTTAAAGGTGCAGTCCGTAATTCAGTTTTGCAAAATCTTCCCTTCCGTGCTCCAGATGCATCACTGGCTGAGGCAGTCTATGGCTTGATCAGAGCCATTGTGTGTGTGTTTTCCATTTTCACAGCCAGGACTGTGCGTCTTAACACAAACACTAAGCAGACAATGGATCATGAGGAGCAATTCACTGAATTTGACCTGAATAGTTGAGACTGCAGACTGCACTTTTGACAGACTTACGGCCTCTACACACAGTTGCGTGCGTTGCAGTGCTGGAGACGCATCCCATTCACTTTACATGGGCTCACGTCATCCGCGTCGAACTGAATTGTGGGTCCGTTGCATCACTAAGCCCTCCCGCCGCCGCGTTGAGAAGTTCAGCTGTAGCTGCACCGACAGACGGCACCGGCCAATCAAGCCAATCGACGGCCGGCACCAACCAATAAAATTACGGTTATACTTCAAGTCATTTGCATAGCTACCGTCGGGAACACCCACTGGCATGCGTTGACAGAACGCAACTGTGTGTAGAAGCCGTTAAAGCCACTATACCTGTCTTTAACTTATGGCACCACCATTACATTTTTCATATGTATATTTTGCTTTTTTTTATTCAAACAACAAACTGTATTTGAATATTTTATTACTGTATCATTACTTATGTGTTTCTTTTTCCCCAGGTTGGGAAAAAAAATAATTTAATTATAATATTCTGTTTTTGACTTGTATTAAGTTAGCAAAGTGAGTGTCTTAATATTATTAATCATGTGAAGTCAGTGCATAACATGCCAAGCTCCAAGCTCCAGCTCCCCCAAACCCTGGGAATGTGTCAGCGTTGTTTTTCTTTGTAACCGAAACTGTAAACAAGTGATGTCGTTTCTCACGGACTAACACAGGTCCCAACTGTGGTTTCTGGTTTCTTACCAAATATGTCCTCTGTGCACTGTGTCCATCTCTAAAGAACCATTCCTCTTCTGTTGTACAGCCACTGCATCTTGAGGTCTACATGCACTTTTTTTTAGGGGGGTGATCGTCAGATAATGATCTGTGATTCAGAGTTTCTGTATTGATTAAGTGCCCTGGAGCGGGATCAGTGGGTAGAGCCTGGATGTTCTAATGGCCCTATCCTAGATGCCCTGAGGGAGCTCAGACCAGAAGCTCCTCCATTCTGCTGCGTTTTTTTGGTGGTACCAGAGCAGGTCCCTCTTTGTATTAAGTCTGTTTAATACATTGTGCTGAAGTATGTAATTAATAATATTTAATATAACGCGTATGTACTGTAGTATGTACTTTATTAACATATTATGTTCCCTAGGCACACCTTATGAAGACAAGTACACTGAATTTATCAGAGAACCAAAGGCCACTGACAACATGATACATTTTTTTTAAGAATGAATAACAATAGTCATTTTAGATAGTCACAAGTCCCAACAACAGTCAACAGTAACAGACTATAACAATAGTCATTTTAGAGACCCTGTTGTTAGCCTAGGCTTTTGTGCTGGAGAGAATGAGAGGAAGGATCGTAACACAGCCATCAGCTTTGAAGCAGCATAAGACAGGAAGAAGGTTCCTCTAGATTCATCCTGGTATGAACGGTACAGCCTTACGAGAGTTATTATGTCTACTGTTTACGGACTCTGACATACTGATTATACAGGGGCAGCTGTAATTGGTGAACTGCAAAATTATTTGAAAGTAAATGAACTTGGAATGAGCTGGGCTCCATTGCTAATATCTGGGATGGGTATGAAGTATGTGACATCAATAACAGGTACATTATGTTACTGGATGAAGGGCAGATTAACTCTAGATTATCCTAGATTATTTTATATGTGCGCTTTGGTATCCTTTTACAAGGTGTATGTGTGAAGGGGACCACTGGTTTTTATCATATGCCACTTTATACTGGAGAAGAGATGTTCATGACAGACATGAAGACATGTAATTGTAAATCCAAGGTAATATCTTTATCAACTTTTATTTTCATTATTTTCACATTTAAACATATCATTTGTGTATTCTGACCCCTTTATATTGACAGTACTGTTTGTATGCTTCTGTATTTCCTGTTGGTTTCAACTATTGTGCCGTACTCACATCACAGATACACAAACACGCAAAATCTGTTTCACGTTGCTGCAGCAAAGCAGGCACTAGTTGGGAAAGATCAGTCCATATCAGTCTCCTCTCTCCTCTGAGCTTCACTGGGGAACTTTTAACAACAAACTGCAATTTATAAAAAATAAACCACCATTTGCAATACTCATCCCCCACTCCCAAAAGAAAATTAAACATGGAGACAACATAAGGAGCATACATCAACATGAATTTCAGACATTTTCTGTCATTTCTTTCTGACAAAAGGAAAAGAAATAAAATCATCTCAAACTTCGACTGTCACCTACAAGCTCTTTTGGCACAGTTGGTGGTCCATCTGCAGGAACCCCATTAAAAATGACTGGTAGCTTTTTTCATGTGTCATTGCGTCTTTCTGGACTGACACTCGTTTCTACATACACAAACCTATGTAGCTATGTCAGTTATGAAACACATCCACACACACACACACACACACACACAACAAGCCACAGAATCCAACAATGCGGTCCTTCTGGATAAACAGGCCATTTAATTTGCCTACCCAAAGTAATGGAGATTTAATCTTGCATTAAAAGTGTCCTTTTGTCTAGAAAGAAAATTAGGCTGGCCACGTGCTTTGCATTATGGTGACTGTTACACACAGATATGGCCAAGTACGTTTGAAATGGACAAAAAAGAAAAGCTAACAATCCCTTCATACAGAATAATAACCAATAAATAAAACAGCAATATCTACTTGATCCACAACCCACTCCAAAACCGTATTTTTCCTACAAATCAGGCTTTGAAGAGACAGTTCCAATTTTTGCTTTTGTATATGGTCAATCAAAAATAGTGTTTTAAGCTTTGTCCTGCTGGGTATTCTTCAAAACAGGATTCAAGTTTTATAGATAACTGCCGAGAGTAAAAACCCATTATCTGGTAAACTCAGAAATCATGACTACACAGCCCAGCACCAGAGTACCCTCCGCTCGAGGCATACTAGTTTAGGATCAAGTTTGAGTTTGGGACTGGGCCAAAACCAGTGGGAAATGTACCCATGAAATGTTTTTGAGATGTATGACATGTATGGAGATGCATGCTCCTCGAAGAGAGACGACCAAAACACACACACACACCCACACACACACGCACAGGTTTCTTGCTTGAGCTTTTGAGGTGGTGGTGGTGGTGGTGGTGGTGGTGGGATTTAGTCTGTACCAAAGTATCTCTGCCCAAAATGGGTGGGTGCAACAGGGTGCACCTCTGTAGTGAGTATGGTGATGTCTGGGAACTCCTGAATGATAGACTTAGCCCCTGTGGAGAACAAAGTCCATGTACTCATTACACTGAGATTATACTTGAAGAAAAATGAAGAAGAGCACAACATATTGGGCGGTGGTAGCGTAGTGGTTAAGGAGCTGGGCTAGCATGTCTGATTAAATCTGTAAAGTTGTGGGTTCAATTCCCAGCTGCCACCGTGCCCTTGAGCAAGGCACTTAACCCCAAGTTGCTCTGGGGACAATGTAGTCCCTTGTAATATAATTGACATACAGTATGGAGGCAATTGACATCACTTAGGAGGAAAAGTGTCTGCTAAATGAATGAATAAATGTAAATATTGAATTTAATAACACTGCATGCGTGGATGAAAAGCTTATAGAACAGCTCACTCCTCTTTATGTTTGAAAAAAGCCAATCACATGTATTTGATACTAACACAGCCACATATAAATAAATGTATGTATTGCACTACCAACAAAGCTGGAAAGCTATTAATTCTACTTTATAATAGTAACATCTTAGTCTAAGGCATTAACCCTACTATTACAAATGTAGTAATTGCATTACAGTTCAAGTCAAATGTCTTCATTAATCACCATATTTATTTGACTTCTAGGGGGAAGTTAGCTAAGGAGCAGCTACTGTTGCTTAAAGCACCGTTCCTCCGACGAGGCATTCACAGCCTGTGATGTGATGTGTGTTAATTAATTTAACATTGTGTAATTAACACAGGCAGAGCTTACCATGAGGAGTGGAGAAGAGGCTGAGGAGGATGATGTGTCTGGGCAGGACACTGTGCTCAATCAAGACCCTCACGGCTTCGATCACTGTATTTCCGGTGCCTACACACCACACACACACACACACACACACACACACACACATAACCGGATTCAGGATCCTGATAACTGAACAACAATAGTACTAGTATAGGTCTGCTTGCAAACAGTACTATACAGATTTGTATACGTGATTTCAGGTAACTAGCTAGAATGAATGCATGAATTAATGAATGAATAAATGAATGGTTCAACGGTGCATCAATGGCATAGCAAAATTATGTGTCATATAGTTTACTTTCTATAACTGCTATAACAGCTGAATATGGGAAAATCACAGTCCATGTCTGACAAGTGAGTACTTAATTACACATTCACATAAATAAACACTCCATGGTACATCCCAGCTGTCTACTACCACCTGACTCATAATCACCGTTTGTCGAAGGAACAAAGTCATCAGGGTTAATCACACAAGCAGCAAGACATGGATGGTAGTGCTACAACCTCATGACCCTGCCTGAGATACTCTAATGGGTTCTCTCCACGCCTGTGTCCCTGTCTGTGTGTGTGTGTGTGTGTGTGTGTGTGTGTGTGTGTGTGTGTGTGTAGCCACGGAGTGCTGGGTTGCAGAGTTGCCAGATCAAGGGAGAGAAAAAAACAACCAGGACTATGAAAACAAGCCCAAAAGAATTGACTCTGGAAGAAAGAAGTGGCTCTTAAAGCATTCCGCTTTGATGAGAGTGGTGTTCCAGCTCTTTTAAGAAGATCTGAATGCTGTGCACATACTTCATACTTAACTTACAGAAAACTGCACACTGTAGACCTACAGTATGTTATTGTCTGCCACTTGGTTAAGCTAAATATTTGAATACACTTAACACAAATATTAAGCTAAATATTTGAATACACTTTTTTCTCCCAACTGTTTATATCTCTCTATTTTGCTCACTCTGTCTCTTAAATTGAACCAGCAGAAAAAAAATATCCGAAATTAATGGATCCTTTTGCGCACGTCTTGATTTATGACGATTAGGAGGGAGGGGGAAAGGGTTCGGTGTCCTAAAAAAAGGTCAAACTGTGCTGTTTTGGTGGTTTATTAGACAGGTGTGGTGGAGACACATAAGACACGGAGCATGCCCAAATAAGCAACGACGCTTTAGAAACAATCCCCCAAAAAAAAAAATAACGCAATTCGCAACTTTCCAATTTTTTTGTAATCAACTTTAGATAAAAATGGACTTGGCAACGCTGCCGGGTTGTTGTTTGGGCTTGATCGCCGGGGAGCAGTTACAATTTTTTTTTTGCATACTGCGGGAGTAAAGCATGGCCATTACAGCACTATTTCGGGAGGCTCTCATTATGCTATTCAGCAGTCTCTGGCTATCCAGTGGGCTCTGTGTAATTTTCCCGCCGTGGCCTATAATTATCCACCGTGCCTCAGCGCCTGGCGAAGGGGGACTAGGTGAAGAGGGGGTTGGGGGGCAAAGGTCAACAGAAGCTGAGGAGAAAAGGTAGGGACGCTCTTAAAAACCTCAGTGAGCCTCGCAGGATGTTGTGAGGTAATTATATATATACTGTATATATATATATATATATATATATATATATATATATATATATATATATATATATATATATATATATATATATATATATGTGTGTGTGTGTGTGTGTGTGTGTGTGTATTAGAAATATTAACAGTGTGTTAGTGCCATGTTCTGTGGCTGGTGAAAAGGGTTGGGGGTTATTGAGTGCCAAAGATTGCTTTTAATCATTCCTGTTCACTGAGATGTGTCTAACTGTCATTCTACATAACAGTGGGCAGCAACTAATAATGACCTTTTAACAATGAAAAGAGAAATGTGGATGACAGTAGATTTTAGTCTTTGCTTTGTTTTCATTTGAATTGTTTTACATGATGATTTATACGTAATGACCAAATAGGCTTTAGACTCTCTTGATGTTACTGTAAGTCTGTACTTGGGTTGAGCAGATAGCAGGCGGTATTTGAAATACATGGTTCAGTTGCAAACGGGAGTGAATTAACTCAGAGTAAACCAAACAGAAGAGCCACATTGCTTTCTTCTCCTAGGAGAATAAAAGGCATGTCTATTAGAAGATTGATCTCTTACTCTGCGTTCATTTACCCATGTTTGTCACCAATCCACATACTTTTGAATATCCATCCATCCCCGCCTCCCATCCCCAGCCCCCGTACTCACTCAGGATAGGGTACATGAGCAGGACTTTGCGTCTGTAGATGTCGGGTGGGAACTTGGCGTAGTATACTTTGGCCTTCTGTGTCTCCTCATCACTCTGGATCAGGATCTTCCCGATGCGGATGGAGCGGCAGCAATCCCTCAGGCCCTGCTCCATGGCCTCCCCTGTACAGGCACCAAACCACATGTTAGCATAGACAGGCAAACACACAAGTCACAAATAAAATGCATTACAAAACATAAACGAATCACATACATATGAACATCAATGTTTATTCATACACCAATGTGATTCCATTGGCTTGTCAACAGAAAATGAATGAATACATCTGACATAATATATACCATGTGCTTCTATGCCCTTTACTGATTTAGACAACCCTATATACCTGTAATCAGAGATATGACCAATGTGGGCTTTCACTACAAATTTCACCTGGAATCTGACCCCACATTTTTCTCAAGGAATATGGTCTGAGTTACTGAGCTTTAAAAATATGTCTCTAGTGGATTTCTATAAATAGAACAGAGAGAAAGATTTAAAACCATCAACATGATGAATAGAAAGCATATTATCAGAGCATTTATGGTGTCTTATCAGTGACATGAAGACATAGCATACATTCCTTATGATACAGAATTTGCTGAGGTATTCATCCCGTTGTCTCAGACAGATGGTAGTAACTTCTGACCTTACGACTTATGTCAAACACACCTTTACATAATCATTTGCTTTCTAGCAGGAGGGCTACAGTGGCTGCATCACACCACCTGGAGGTTGCTGTAAGGAGTGGTCAGCTAGGCTGAGGTTTAAAATTATGTATTTTATGTCTTGACTAAGTTGGAACATCTCATAAGAGTGAGAAAACGTTACTGGAGTCATAATCATTATATGGGTGGGGGTTATTGTACTGGGGAGCCAATGGTGTTCTGTTACCATTGATGTGCATTGTAGCATTTATAACTACCTCAATGGTTACTCTTTACTTGACAGTATCGACATAAGAGTGACATGACACTGTCATGAACGTGTCATAAACAAGTCATAAACGTTTATAACATAACGCTTCTCTCATTACTTTTCATTCAGTTTTTGTGAAGTTAGGGTTAATTATTCTGATTCATTTGATTTAGTCTATTCATATTATTTATATTTATTATATTTATGCTATGTGGCTTTACTTTAAACTGTACATTTCAATGTTAAAGAAATGTCTGTTTATGTCATAAGTGGCTTTTGACACAAAAGTGTCTGCTAAGAACCATACAATTCAACATCCTTGATTACTGATGTCATAATTATGTAACTTACCGCTCCTCATTATGCTAACTCCACAGTTGCCTCTCTCAAATTTCACTCCCTCATACTTGTGCCCTAAATGAGATAGAAACAACAGCAAATGTTGAGAAGACTCAAGCACTCAAGGCAAACATCAAATGGGTAAATATTCTGGGTCAGATATCTGAGACTAGCCATACCCGTTGGTGTGGTTACTGAGCACTCTGTGTAGGGGAGTTGATTGAGTCCTTCTTCGACCACAAGTCGAATCTACACAGCATCATCAGAAGTCGACCATTAATAACCAGGTGAGGATAAACATTAAGCGACAGATAACACCATTCATAATCGCCTGTGTGTACAGTGTGACTTATAACTTACCAAGCGGTCAGCGCAAAACACAAAGTCTCCTCTGCTGGTTGATCTGGGCGGTAAAGAAACAAAGATGAGAAAGCTAATTCATAACCTGATATCAAACATCCATGAAGTCTTCAAGCTGACGCTTTCAGAGTTAATGTCAAACATCCATGAAGTTTTCAGAGCGTGCACTGCACATACACCCAAAGATCTTGTAACAGCTCTATCTACATGCACCAGTTACCATTTTACTCTAGCTAGCATGAGCTAGCTAGCTTGCTAATGCTTAATAACTCACTTGTCTCTTATGATGGTCTGCAGTTCCCGAATTTGGTCATTCAAAGGTAGAAGTTTCAACTGCGGTCCAAGCTGTATCTGCAGGTCTTCATTAACTTCACCACCGTTAAGTTTTGTATCTACCTCGTTGTCTGTATGCGCGCCTAATGAAATGTTATTCGCATTAACGTTAACGCTACCATTGTTAGCAAACCTCACCTGCTTCATGACAGCGTGATCTGAATTACTACTACTACTAATCTGTTGGTTATGACAAGGCATATTTATTTTTGTAATCCCACTGCAAGGAATATTAGCAAACAAACGAGTAATTAGGTCAGCTACCAGACAACAACGAACAACGTGCTCAATCGGCCATTGCCATTACGTACTGTCAAACTTTTCCCCAGAATAACAAACGTCACATCCGCGCTCTCTCTCTCTCTCTCTCTCTCTCTCTCTCTCACACACACACACACACACAAACACACTTTTTTAATGCTTGCAGTGGTAACAACATCACTCAAAACTGTTCTTCATCGGGGCATGATTTGGAGTCGAGTTATGCCACGTAGAAGAACATACAGCATACATTTGAACATTTGATGGATAGCGGCCTAGTAGAAATTTGTGTCGTGTCATACAAATCATCATTGTTATTATTATCATCATTATTGTTATTATTATTATTATTAGTAGTAGTAGTGTAGGTAGTATTTGTATTCGTATTAGCATTATTGTCAATCATAAACCATAAACGAGGGTTTATCGGGGTTTACTCTCTGCCTGGAAATGACGAAAGACTTCCGTGTACAACCCTCGTTCCTTCTGAACAACATGGCGCCACTGTTGGCACCGCTAAAATGTGGGTTCCACTTTCGAAGACGCAAACTAGCCTTGTTACTTCAACAGACGAGCTCATATCATGTTTGGAGTTGCAATGAGAAGAGAAGTGCCACTCACCGTAAACCACAGAACACCCATCAGGTGAATGACTTATTCAGGGCGACGCAAGTCATAGGCTACAAGGGCAGAAGCATTGGTCAGTGAAAGTTAGCACCTAAACCTCAATGATAGCAGCTACAGTTAGCTGTCTAGCTAATGGTATGAGTCAGGTGAATAACTGTTTCCAACAATATGGGAATTAACTGATAAATCTGAGGGCAACAGACAATACTGCTGACAGACTCTTGGTTTATTGTTTCTTGTAGCTAAGACTAGCTATCTGGCTATGGCTAACGTTCAGTAAAATGGTAAGCTGTTGAATAAGTTTGTGGTCAAAAGTTCGAGTAGAAGTCTTGTCTGAGGCGCTGTTAACGTGACCTTTACTATGTGTAACGTTTTCTTGTTGTTTAAATGTATTTCCCTGCACCATGCCCAATAACCAACAGGAGGTTGGTTCACGTGAGGTTATGGCAGAAATTAAGATGCGATTAACATGCGCGCTATTTCATAACTCCGCAGTTGGTTGACGTATCCAACTTCTAATGATTGAAACTCAAAGGAGATATCATGTAACAATTTAGTTTATTTGGCTAGATGCAGTGTAGGCTTTGACATTAGCTTTAAGAAGTTGCCTTTGTTAATTGGGTACGTGTTCCATCACATGATGCTGACTACATGCTTGTCAGCTCCAACAACTTGTGCTAGTTAGATAAGGAACACGGCACCCAGTTAACCCACCCATGGGCCTTCTCATGTTTTTAACACGTGATCATGCACGTCAGGAGCTATCTGTTGGAAATGACCTAAGCATATTTGTTGTAGAGATGGCAGTATTATTGGCAAAGCTTTGTTCTTTGTGATTTAGCATAGTGAATTTTTCCAAATAATCAGAAGACATGTTGGTCGCTGAACATAACTGACAAACCAGACCAATGAATTATTATTGTTGTTAATCATTATAAACAATGAATGAGTTACTTTGCATTACTTTAGGTACTGCTCATTTCAGCCTCATTTACCTTTTTCAGTTTTCTAGTTTTTAGTGTTTATCCAAACAGGAGTTACAAGTAATTGAAGTTTTTGTATTGAGGCCAACAGTTAGAAAAGTGTTAACTTCTCCATTTCACAATGGGAAATGACCATGGTAGAGTATGGAATTTCCCTGTTTACATAGTGGTTGACAACTAAACAGGCAAACCTCCCATGCAGTTCTGTCAGTGGCACAAAATCATAATTATGCATTTGCCCCCTAGGTACATGTGTGATGCTGTTCTGTTACGTCAGATGCATGAGGCTAAGCGATCCTGTTTATGAGTTGTCTAATGGTACTCCTTATCTCTTACTATTGGACTGTAGTTACTGGGTCCACACGTGAGGACGGCCTCATGGAATGTCAACAGACACCAGAATTCGCGACAGTTACTGGAAGCGGTAAAGGTGAGTTAAGGAGAGTCATTTTTCACAGCTAAGCCTAGGCCTAGGTTAACCCTACCTATGCCGAATTTGTATTTACTGTGTTTTCTTATTTGACCAACAATAATAATTCATTCTTTTAATGAATGGTATAAATGATTCTGGGCTTTACTGTATTTAGTTACCGGTATATAGCAAAAATGTTTACCTCGATCACAAACCAAACTCATTGGTTGCTCTGTTGTTCTGATGAATCAGATGCTTATGTTATATTTACATATCAATATTAGTTGCATCTACATAGTACTTTGATAATCTGCGACTTGCTCAGATTTAGTCTAGAGTTTGGTATGACTTCTAACAAAGATCTATAAAACGTATAACACTTTTCTTCTGTTCCAACAGCATCTGCAAATCACAGACAAGCGGACATGCTGGCACGGTCATGCAGGAGGGGGTCTGAATGCAGACCCCAAGAATGTGGTAAGTACATTTTAATAAGTTGCATAGCAACATAGTTCATTTAAGCTGAAATTGAGGCTTGTGTTCGGTTACATGATGTTTTGGGCCTTTGGCAATTGAATATTTGACAAAGAAGAATTCTCACTAGCACATAGAGTTGCAGTCTGTTATTCTAATCCCATACACCTTCTCTCAAATTCCTGATTATGGTCCCCCAGCTATCTGGTGTTTGTACACAGTCGTGGCTCTGTAAACGGGAAACCTATTGTGAAACTAAATCACTGCCCTACAAAGGCAAAAGACCTTAACTCGCCAGAGTGTGAAACTGAGAAAAATGACTTTAAAGTTTTTTTGTTGTCCAGCCAATTGTATGATAGGTAGGACACTGAAAATTTGCCAAGTAATTGTCATAATGAATACATGTATCTACATGAAAAAAAAAATCAGCTCAAACTTGACCTTTGACCCTTATTTGGAAGTTACTGTATTCTGCCTTTGCATTATCTGCAAAACAATAATGGGTCATACAAAGGCATAATACCTTAACTTCTAATTTATTGACCATTTGGACTTTTATCACTCTATAGAAACATTTATATGATAACAATGATAGCCTTAAGATAACATTTAGTGAGTTTTGTCTAGTAAGGCTTAATATTAGGCCTCCATCAACAGAATATTACAAAATACAAAATAATGAGAAGGCTACACTGGAACATTTTAAAACTTTATCGTTGTACTTAATTTAAGTAAAATAACACTTTAAGAGCCAGAAAACCAAAAACAGCCACAACATGATCCAAGCCAATGCCATTGGAAACGTGATGCAATTACAGGAATTTTGCTACTCATGGACACATAATAATTTACTGTCTGTGTCGATGGGCGGCGGAGGAGTCACACATTGATTGGATTTCTTTCTTGACAAATTAAAGGGACATCGACTTAAGGACATGCTGTGTAGTTTTGTTAGGTATGGGAGTCAAATATTTTGCAACCAACACTGTCTAGCTTTAGCTAATAGCTTACTCATAGCGACACTTAAAATTGAATGACAACATCCCAACAACGTTGCACTTTGATAGATTTTAGGCTAGCTAGCCTGCACATAATTATATTCTTAGAATGGGCTTGCTGAAAACTTGTGATGGATTTAAACAATGGATTTGTCTTCTCAGTGGATGTTGTTTTCCATGGTTTTTTTAAAGGTAAGCTGTGATCTAAGTTCTATCTGCTGGGTTAGTTTGTGTGCGACATGTTCTCCTCGCCGGGGAGGGACGGGGAGGTGTATCGTGAGGCGTCCCCAACCCACTCGCTTTGTTTTCTGCCAGTGAGTGGACTTGCAGATTGGCAGGCAGCTAGCCACCCTGTATGGCACAAGAAAACGTGTACTAGGCTACTAGTTAATAGTATCCAGGCTTTGAGACTTATGGTGTCTTACAGTTGCCTGGCACAACATCTATCATGTAGGCTATTTGTGGATCAGGAACAGTTAACTAGCTAACTAGGCTACATCCTAGCTGAATTTCACAAAATCTGAAGTAGTTAATGCTAGATAGTAAAACAACCACTGCAACATTTTCTTTTCACTTTATTGAAGTGTGGCTGAAGTGCTTCAATTAGGCCTACATACAATACATAGGCATAAGACACTCTGCCTTTGTTTTACCCACCACCAGTTAATATGGTTTGCTGCGCTGAAATTACGGTGCACTGTAACTTAATTCCAGCGTTCTATAGAAACAGCGAAAAACAAAGCTAAAGAACCACAACTGATGTTACGGGCTATGCCTTGGCTTACCCTCTGCTTTTTTGAAGTTACGGCAAAAAACAGCATCTTATTTTGATAAGAAAACAACAAAATTGACTCAAGATATTTGTCCACATGATAAAATTGATGCCCATTGTTCCAAAAATGACAAAAACTCATTTTTGATAAAATTGAAGTTACGGCCTTTTGCCTTTGCACGGCAGATCACAGACTGCATCTTTAAACATTCAAGCTCCAGTTTGTTTCTGGTTGAAAATAAAACGTGTTGTCTAGATGTTTAGATGGGTGCCACCATTATGTGGGGGACCAGACGTGGGCCCACAAACATAAAAATGACCAGCAAATCTACTGTACATTTGCTGGCCTACCCTACATTGAATTCAGTGTGGATTTGTTTAGTACCTACAACCTAGTGAAGTCAATATTTGGGGCAGCCGTGGCCTACTGGTTAGCACTTTGGACTTGTAACCGGAGGGCTGAAGTGCCCTTGAGCAAGGCACCTAACCCATCACTGAGCGCCGCTGTTGTAGCAGGCAGCTCACTGCACCGGGATTAGTGTGTGCTTCACCTCACTGTGTGCTGAGTGTGTTTCACTAATTCACGGATTGGGATAAATGCAGAGACCAAATTTCCCTCACGGGATCAAAAGACTATACTTGTACTATACTATATATGTGTGAGTTGCCAAGTCACAGTTACTTAGCACTTTTTTTGTTATCTGACCTGTTTGTTTAAGATTCTACCTGACCACGCCTCAAGCAGAACAAAACCTTTACATAGATAGATAAATAGATACTTTATTGATCCTCAAGGGGAAATTCAAGGGTCTCAGTAGCATACAGACATAACACACAACATGCACTTACAGCAGAAATGGTAAACATAAGTATAAACATATAACTAAACTCCACTGTACAATAAGACAGATAAGAAAACTAACAATACTAAATACACTATATAAGTTAAATTAAGAAAGTCCAATGTGCTTGAGGGTGATCAAGCATAAGACGCTTGTAGTGACAGGGCCAGGACTGGTGAGGTGCTAAAAGGAGTGAGTGTCATGGTGAAGGTGCAAACAGTAATCCAACCATAGTCCTTAGTTATGTGTGCCTGGCAAGGTGCTCAAGAGAGTGAGTGTCATGGTGAAGGTGCAAAAAGTAGTCCAACATTAGTCCAACAGTGCAAGAGTAAGGTCTAGAGACCAGCATAAATAATATAGACAAATAGGAGAGTAAAGTGTAATATAGACAAGGTAAAATAAAAAACTATTTCAGTGCAAAAAAAACAGGTTGAGGTAATAGGGTTATAGCCATTCATTCATTCAGTATTGTATCAGAAGCCTGACCGCAGCCATTGATCATGTGTGCTAATATAGCATGAAAAAAAAAAAAAACAGTGTAGCAGTAAAACAGTAGTGAAAACATTAGGCTGTGTACAATAGTAAAACAGTAGTAAGCAGTAGTGGGCAGTCAGTACTCAAAAAACATGGACATGGAGAGGGTGGAGAGGCAGACAGACTAAGCAGAGAAGTCTATCTCTCCTCTTCCCTTTAGTGAGGCATTGAACAGTTCAATGGCCCTAGGAACAAATGACAGCCTTTCAGTTGTGCATGGCAGTGAGCGAAGTCTCCAGCTGATCAAGCTCTTTTGGTTTTGATAGTGCTGTAGAGCCGATGACATTCATTGTCAAGATGTTGATCAGTTTGTTTAGGGTCCTTTTGTCAGATATTGAAGTGATGCACTCCAGTTCAGCTCCCACTACAGAGCCAGCCTGTCAAGTCGCCCAGCATCCTTCTTCTTTGTGCTTCCTCCCCAGCATACCACTGCATAGAAGAGGGTGCTGGCTAGGGCTGAACGATTTATTGCATTTGCGATAATATCGCGATATGATGAAACACGATTTTCAAACCACAAAGGCTGCGATTTGTAATATGTGACATCACCAAAACGCATTTATACTTGCGCTTGCCGACGCGCCACCGACTCTTCTCATGACCACTGAAGAAGCAAAAAACGTAAAGCATCGTCGCGTCGTCGCGGGAATCTTGACGTCGGGGGCGGGCGATGGATGGCGGTGGCGTGTATGGAGAGCACAGGACAAGGAGAAGCCGTGTCAGTGCCACTACATGTAGACCTATTGGTTAACTAACGAAAGAAGGTCATATCTACATGAAATAGAAACGAATCAGAATCATTAAATGTTTACAAGGCTGGAAGTCATTCAACAAATATAGGTATACTAATGTGATTAAAATAGTTAAATAAAAAATATTTCATTCATCAATCTTATTCAATGACCTAATGCCATCATAACATAGGCCTGGGCTCCAAGAAAGAACAGTTTATGTTTAACTTATCTAATTTTGTGTTGGTCATACTATAGAATAATATATTGCTTGTCTATGTTGAATAAGACAGAAGATAAAGAGCTTAAAAATAATCGCATCGCAATATTGGTGAGAAAAATCGCAATTAGATTTTTTTCCAAAATCGTTCACCCCTAGCGCTGGCCACAACAGACTTACGGAAGCATATTCAGTACAAGCACACATGGAATTCATACAAGACTTGCTGAATCATTTATTGTCATAAGCGCGAACCATTGATAGTGAATGAAACAAAGCGAACATATAGGCCATACAGTAGTGTGACATGCGTAAACCAATGGTGTATACATATTAATAGATGACGCCACAGGTTTTTATTTAATAGAAATAACGTTGCCTATGTTGTATGTAGGCAATTTATATTCACAATACTTACTAAAACATCATTAATATTATTTTAATGGTGGCAAGTGGGTCGGTCGGGTTACGGCAAACAAAAATAGTTTTAAGGATGGCCTTATGTATGCTTTCAGTCTAAAAGCTTCTTAAAGCGGGTCCTTGTTTGTCCACATATACGCCACATACTTAAACCAAATACTACATTTCTTAAGAAGACGACAATAATTGCAGTGTTTGTTTCTCTCTCTACATGTGGTGAGTGGGTGTTGTGTTTGAAAAGGTTTCTTGACTCTTTAATTGCCACCCAGTTGTAGTGGCAATTTGGTTGTGAATGCAATTTTACCCAGTATAAGGAAACATGTTTAACTATCAATAGTGCAGTTAGTTGTAGGTTGCAAAAGCTTCTGTGTGCATCTTGTCAATTACATTCAGTAAAAGTGAGATCACCGGAAGGTTAATTGTGGCAAAATAATGATGATTATGATCAGTGTTTTCTAAAACAGTATTTTCCTGCAAATGAAAATATGCAATTTTGCCAGTATAGTAATAGTGTAGTTCATATTACATATTGCAGGCACGTCAGCCTCACTTGGCACACAACCTTGGCACACACCTTTGGCACATAATCTGTTGAAAGGCTTCCAGAGGGCACATAACCTGCTATGAGAGGAGGAGTGGGCTGGCTGTTCCTGGTCGTTGTGAGGGGTTGGTGTGCCTGGTCGTTGTGAGGGGTTGTTGTGAGGGGTTGGTGTGCCTGGTCGTTGTGAGGGGTTGGTGTGTCTGGTCGTTGTGAGGGGTTGGCTGTTCCTGGTCGTTGTGAGGGGTTGTTGTGAGGGGTTGGTGTGCCTGGTCGTTGTGAGGGGTTGGTGTATCTGGTCGTTGTGAGGGGTTGGCTGTTCCTGGTCGTTGTGAGGGGTTGGTGTTCCTGGTCGTTGTGAGGGGTTGGTGTGCCTGGTCTTTGTGAGGGGTTGGTGTGCCTGGTCTTTGTGAGGGGTTGGTGTGCCTGGTCTTTGTGAGGGGTTGGTGTGCCTGGTCTTTGTGAGGGGTTGGTGTGCCTGGTCGTTGTGAGGGGTTGGGTGTTCCTGGTCGTTGTGAGGGGTTGGTGTGCCTGGTCGTTGTGAGGGGTCGTTGTGAGGGGTTTGTGTGAGGGGTTTTGTAGGCAGGCGGCTGTCAGCAGATGTCAGTGGTGAGTGGCTGAGGAGCAGACGGCGCTGGTGTCAGTCTGCTGACCTCAGGGAACAGGAACACCGTGTTCTCCCCTTCTCTGGAGTGAGGTAGTCAGAGTATGCCTGGCTGGCACACAATCTCTCTCCCTCTCCCTCTCTCTCTCATGTGCAACACATATGCGTTCACTTATTCTGTCAACACTTACAGTCCAAACACACATATAAACACACAACACTGATACATTTGATGTCACTCACACACAGACACACACACACACACACCCTGTCACATGCACACGCCCAGCGTACCCCCGTTCCTGGCCACCTGAGAGACAGGTGTTGTGCATTTTTAGTTTGTAATTTACGATGAACCCTGCTGCCACCGAGCCGCCTCTCGCCGCTGCGCCACCATATTGATGGGATTAGTGCGACGGGAAGCAGGTGGCCAGCCTTGCGCGCCAGGTAAACAGCCTCGGCTGGCACCAGGCTGGGAGTAGCCCAGTCCATGACAGACCAGGAGGCTCGGGGGGGGGGTGCTCTGCTTGCCTTGCCTTGCCATGCCAGGCGGACTCTCAAGGGCCCACCTGGGGAGCGAGGGAGCTGTTGGCACATGATGGCAGCTCTCCTGGCATTTGGGCCGCCATGTGTGCTGATGGACTCTGGGCGCAGTCAGACACCCCTCCCTGATGAGGCTTTCTGACGAAATCACATGAGAGAGAGAGAGAGAGAGGGTTTTTTTTTTTTTTCCCTAAAAAAAGTGAGTTTTAGTTGTTTGTCAAAGTAAGTAAGTTTATCAAATAAATGGCAGAAAGATATTTTAGGACCTCCCCTAAACCAGCTATATCTAGGCCACAATTTAAAAATACAGAGAGCAGTGTTACCAGACCATGCACAGTTTTAGATCTCTTAAGAGATGCATTAATTAACTATAGGGCATATCTATGATGGTGCGTACAAAAACGAAAACGCAGACAGAGCTCAAGTAGTGGCCCCATGAGGGTGTGTGTGAACTCTCGAAGAGTTACAGGGAAGCTACAGCAGGCGTGTATCTGAAGCGCTACGTTCGCGACGTGTAAAATCCATTTCAGAAGAATGGTCTATTTTTTTCGAATATACGTGCTGCCATCACGTCTGGTGTAGCTACTTCCATTGAATATAGTGGAAGCTAATTGTTGCAGCAGACACACGAACGGAACGCTTCAGTTACGTGCCTGTAGATTAGACCTGAAAGGTAAAAAACTTATCACAGACATGAATAAACTAGAGGCAGGTTCAGAAAGTCCTGCATTTGATCCAACCATTTAGTAAATCAGCTCATCCTAATTAGCAGCCAGGTAGATCAGATAATTAGTGATATCACCTGTGTTGAGTGCAAAGGTAGAAAGTATATATGGCAGGACTTTTACTTTCTCAGGACTTTCACTTTCTGAAACCGGAATGTCCAGCTCTGGACTAAACAGAATAGTGTTACAGTATGTCACACTGTTATTTTGCACTGTTCTGACTACAACAAAAAAAAAAAACTGGCATGACCAATAGTCATAAACAGATTTCTCATGTGGTCTCCTGTGGTGACATGGAGGCTCATTGTTTGCTTTCTGTTGTTCTTGTTGCTGATGACAGCTGAAAGAGGTGAACTCCACAAAGATCCTCTCTGCAATGATGTCGTATGTATGGCCAAAGGATCGACCAGACCTTCGAGCCAGAGTGGCTATCTCTCTAGGACTGCTCGCCGTGTCCAAGGTAGGCCTGCTTATCTAACCAGAACTGAACTGAAATAAGGTAATGTTTGCATAATGTGAGATATATTAACTTAATAACACAATACAGTTGTACTGCTGCATTGTACTGCTACATGTGACGTGAGAATACGTTATGTCAAGATAACACAGAGGTCTAATTACTAGAGCACCCAGTTTGTAGAAAAGGCTTGTAATTTCTTTAACAGTTGCAGCTATATTTTTCTTTAGTAGATATATAACATTTATATGCAGTGACCTACCCTAAAGGTAGATTTTTTGTATTTAATTTGACAATATATATACAGTAGTGTTAATTTCGTCAGACGAGACAAGAGGAAATATGTTCGTCAACGACCTTTTTTTTCATGACTAAGACGAGACGATGACGAGACGGCAGTAATGTCCTGAAACACTGACTAAGACTATCTTAAGATGAATTAAAAAAAAAGACGAGACTAAAATGTTTTGCATGAAATAAGAACTAAGATAAAATCTCTCTTCATTTTCGTCTACAAAATGAGAAGACAGAATATCTAGCTGTTACGTTTTCAAAATATTCCGAATGAGTTCATACGCAACAGCTTTCCTGTAGGCTAGTCTACGTGCTGTTGCTGCAACCCTGTGGCTGCAACACGAAACTACATGGAACAAGAACACTGGAGATTTCTGCCAGAGTTACCAACTAACTACCTAAGCTTTATGCCACAATGCTACATACCCAGAAGTTGAAGCTTCTCTCATACAAATTAACATCCACCAGAATGTCCATACGAAAATGTTCATCATGTAATGTCAACTATTTAACTAGTTAGACTGATGATGCAAAGTTTGCTAGCAAGTAAGCTAATATGGAAAGTTAAGCTAGCAAGTTAGCTATGGCTAAGATGGAGAGTCTGTTTGGGGAATGTGTTGTGTTTGGGCGCATATCGCCATCTAGCGAGGCGGAGTAAAACATTAATACTTTGGTCTACGACAGTGTTTCTCAAACTTTTTCAGTTTCAGTTTCCACTTAACTAACCCTAGCTAAAAAAAAAAAAAAAAATTAGACCTACTTCAACAGTAGCCTATAATTAGTCTACACAATAGGCCTACTCACTGAACCACCTTGCTTATTGTCTTTGCACTTTGCTTATTGTGTGGATTCATACTGTATGATTTAAACTGGCATATCTTACATAGACAGTGTTGCAGAACTGTTTTTACATACAAGTTGGTTCAATATTGTAAACAACTCATCTATATTATATTTTACCACGCCTGCTCACGGACCACTTGAGATAGCTTATGGACCACCAGTGATTCCCGGACCACACTTTGAGAAACACTGGTCTCTACTTAATATGACAGTGATCCAGTCAAATCTTTTACTGTCTATGGTCAAATCCCAGCCGAGCTATAACTGTAGCTCGACTTACCTGTGCATGTAAACATACTGACTGACAAAATATCAGAATGAGTAATTATAACAGACGAGTAGCCCTGTGGACACACAAATATTGTTGGAAAATTGAGATGTGTGAAACACTATTTGACTCAAATGGTAATCAGAAATAATTTGTTATAAAAAAAGACTAAAATGTGTTGACTAAAACTGACTAAGACTAAGATACCTTTAGTTTTCTTATGGCTAAAACTAGACTAAAATGACGAGACTTTTAGTTGACTAAAACTTGACTAACAAAAATGATATTTGAATGACTAAATATGACAAAGACTAAAAAGGACATTTCGTCACAAGACTAAGACTAGGACTAAATTAAAAATAGGTGACAAAATTAACACTAATATACAGTATGTGTGTCTAGGAAACCAGATACTCTCTCTGTAGCAGTAAGAACAGCAGAGGGTTTGATACTTTATTAAGTAGACATTTTCACACAGTGATATCTGTTAATGAAATCAGTGCATTCTAAATATTTGCAAGGGCGTTAGGCGTGTTAGATTTATATTTGGTTTATTTATTGTATTTATTTATTTAATTTGGGCTATGGAATGTTTCAGAGCTGGTATCTTACCAATTCTGTGTTCCCATGTTCATTCTTTCATCACTCCTAGACCTGGCCTTACCGCAGATACTCATACTCTCACTCACTCACTCACTCACACACACACACTCTTGCACACATATCATTTGTCCTTAAAAATATTTTTTTCCATGTGCCCTATCGTAGCTAATACATCCCATGTCTCACCCTTTTGCCCATGCCCATTTGCACCTGCATTTAAAATCTGAAATGTAAGAAAAGTGTCTGTCTGTCATCTGTCTGCTGAGGCCCCTTTGAAAATGTACCATGATTCCCCTGCAAGGCTTAGAACCTTTAGGTGGAAGCTCTGGGTCTCATGTTAAAAGGCTTCATAAGAAAAAAGTGTGGAGGACGAATGCACACCCAAATACAGGTGCTGGGCAGGAGTTAAAAATTTAAAAAAAGTTTAAAAACGCTCTGATCTCTTGATAAATGTATTAACGTCGGTCATTAAGAGATCAGAGTGTGGGGCTACTCTGTTTTTAAAAAGCTTTATAAGGGAAGCCTTTGTGCTGTTATGTAGACGAGGCTGCGTTGCACCAATATCCACTTACAGTTTCCAGTCTTGTGGGATGCTTGTGGCATATTTTCTATTTGTAGAAACAGCCACCTTTCTGTGATATTGTGGACGAGTTGGGCATTTGTGAAAAAGCACTGCGGTGTGTCGTCCTCCATTGTTGTTGAGTGGTCGGTTTTGAGGCCGACGGGGACCTCGCTGCTCTTATCTCTGTCTGTGGTCCGGCCGAGGTGGGATCTGCCCGAGGAGATAAAGATTGACAACCCCCCACACACACACCCCCCCCCCCCCACCACCACCACAACCCCCAACCCCCAATAGCTAGCACCGCCAGCGATAACCTTTTGTTTTTTCACCAACTAATCCGCATCAACGTCCGCCATCTCATGCCGTCCACCTGGGGAATGGGAGGTGGGTTAGGAGATTATGAAAGTATGGAAGGATAATGAGACGATTTAAGGTTGCACCCCTTTTCCCCAAACAATAAAACTATTTAACATTGCACCCCTTTTCCCCAAACATTTAACGTTGCACCCCTTTTCCCCAAACAAAAAACTATTTAACATTGCACCTCTTTTCCCCAAACAATAAAACTATTTAACATTGCACCCCTTTTCCCCAAACATTTAACGTTGCACCCCTTTTCCCCAAACAAAAAACTATTTAACATTGCACCCTTTTTCCCCAAACAAAAAAAAAACAAATCCTAAATTAATTTCAGCAAGATTAAGAACAGCTAGGCCGTCTCGAGAAATACTGCCCAAGTGTATTTTTTTTGTCTTTATAGATTCAAATGGTTTCAACAAATTCATAGGCCTGAAGACCAAGTTTTGGTAAACACCACCTTTGGGAAGAAACCAGCCCTAATGTAGTTCTATCAAGGGCATATGAGATGTAATATTGTTCAAAAATTAGCCGACAGTCTTGTTGGACTATATATTTTTCACTCTCCGACTTCCGTCTGAAGGAATTACCTCTGTTTTTTTTTTTTTTTTTGCACTAGTCTAGAAGGCTCTCTTAATTGTTGCGTTAGACCTTCACAGAGCATACCAGTGCCACTTGGAAGCTCAATTGAAAATATGGCGTTGGCAGCTCATTTTCCCCTTGTCAGATTTGCCCTTATTGCAGTAATTGGCTGGTCATGAATCGCACAGAGTCTCTTCGCTTGTTCAGACTGCAGTGGCTTCCGAGGCTGCATCAAAGTTAACTAGAAGTAGGCGAGGGGCTGTAGTCTAGGTAGTCTGTGCATATCTAATGGGAGATGGAAGTCAAGACGTATCATGAAACAAATACATTTCACATGTCAGAGCACTTTCATCATAAGCCTCTCCCCAAAAAAATGTGTTTTGTTTTGTGGTAGAGGAAAGGGTTAAGCCCTGAAATAGAAGGGCATCAAATTGATGGGAACGCTCTGGTCCCCGTGATGTGCTGCGGTCCTTACTGCCTGCGCCGAGCAGCTGTCCCCAAGCTTTTAATTAGCTTTAATAACCATTTCAATTCCATTAGCGGATGCATCAGCCACCTCATTTCCACTGCGGCCCGGTCAGCGCACAAAAACAGCCTGCCCTTTAATGCACCAGCACAGCACTGTCAGTCAGGCAGGCAATTGCACTATCCCCTCCTTCCACACAATAGCCAATACGTGTACACACACACTCACACAAAAACGCACATCATCATTATCTAAATAGACGTCGTCTGTGTGTGATGCTGGCACATAGAGTGCCCTCATTCCTGTCGACCCTTTGACCCCAATGCCAGCACCTACACAAACATGTTTTAAAAAACCTTAAAATGTTAAAGGTCTCATCTCATCGTTTTTTCATTAATTTTGCAGTGGTCTGTAGTATTGATGAATGCCCTGTGAGCCGGTTCTGGTGAAAAAAATGCTGTCCTGCGTCTGTTTCATGCTGTTCTAGTTTCGTGGGGAAGGTGGGCGGGGAGGAACGACTGGATTTCGCCTCTAGTCATGAATATTAATGAATATGACATGCTAACGAATTCACCTCTGATTGGCTAACAGTACTGTGACGTGACTGTGACTAAAACTCGAGTCAAAACTGTTGCACAAAATGTCTTCGGAGATACAACTTCATGTGTTTGATCCTAGAATCCGAGTAGGAAGAAGAACCGCTTCCTGATCGTTTGTCGGTGAACGTTGGTTTAATAGAATGGTAACAATTGCCTGTCAGCTTAAAATTTCTCCTAAAAGAGGTAAACGTTTGTGACAATCGTCATCTTGCTTTCAAGTAATAAACAGTTGGAAACGTTTTAAAATAAAGACCTATTTCTTTACACAGTCAAAAGTCTTTGCAATCTTCCTAGTAGATATTTTACTTCACAACACAGGTAAGCACCCTAAATGCAGTTCAGCCACTGACCTAGCCTGCTAATGCTATTGGAATAGTTATGGTTTGAATGCCATGATACTATCTATCATTGAAAGACCACTTGGTCATAGCCCAATATATAGATAGATAGATAGATAGATAGATAGATAGATAGATAGATAGATAGATAGATAGATAGATAGATAGATAGATAGATAGATAGATATAAATGCAAACGAGAACTATGGCTTTGATAGCCTGACATTGGCAGAGGTTAGCCTACTCAAGTTGTTTTCCGCCACGTATGACAGAAAAAGTAGCCTACTATAGGAATCTTATAGTATTTTGGGACTAAATATTACAGTAATCTTATAGGAATACTATAGTATTTGGACATACTATAGGTACTATAAGACTACTATAAAAAACTATAGCGGTTACAGGATATTATAGAGTTATTAGTAGTACTTCTACAGTATGTCCCAATTATTCCTATAATAATTATTCCTATAGTATTTGGGACAAAATATTATAGTAATCTTATAAGATTCCTATACTACTTTTTCGTAAGGGGATTGCTCATGTGGTTAGAAAAATGGGCAACACCAGTACCCCTGTTGTCTGTATGACCCTGTACCCAGGATTAGAACCAGTCTGCCTTAGCATAATGTACTCCCTTCAAAATGCACTAAACATTCGACTATGACGACTATGGCCCTCTGTGAGACAGAAGATATGAAAGGTAAGATAAACCTTTAGCTTAAAAGGGACACAAACTGATGAAACTCCTAAAACAAATATACAAAACAGGTCAATTTTCAATAAATAACTTTTATATTAACATACAGCAGTGGTACTCAAAGTGTGGTCCGCAAGCTATCTCAAGTGTTCCACAAGTAGATGTGGTAAAATATAATAGATGAGTTGTTTGCAATATTGAACCAACTTGTATGTAAATCCAAACAGTTCTGCAACACTGATGTAACCTATGCCAGTTTTAATCATATGAATCCTCTGACACCATAAGCAAGGTGCAAAGACGACAAGCAAGGTTGGAAGAACAGCTAGGCCGTCAAAAAGTAGAGGTAGCAGGCCCCCATGCCCATGGTGTATCCGAAGTGCTTGTATCAATACTCATACTTTTCATGAAGTATTCTGTTTGGGTACCTAAAGTAAATAAATGTGTATTACTGTCAAGTTACAAAGATACTAATAGTACACAGGACATTCACTATCTCAGACAAAACTGTACTGGCACAATGGAAACAAAAATATTTTAGTGACTGTGGTAAGGTGTATGATGTACTAAGTAGCACACCCACAAGAAGACATTCGGTAATATCAATTCTATCTGTTATGCAATTCATGGGTTTCATCAGGTCCATTTACACAGGTGTATTAATCAAGCACCATGCAGTCTACATTCATAATCGAGGTGCTTGATTTTATACACCTGTGGAAAGTGACCTGAAGAAATCCATGAATTGACTTTCCCAAACATTGACGAGCACATAAGAACCTGTATTAGCCTACTAGAAAAAGACTTCTAGAAACTAACTAGCACAATAATAAAAGTTAGATCACAAACCATTGCTTCTAACGTGATGACCTAATGTAGGCTAGAAAGCTGTGTAGCCTGACATGAGGATGTGCTCTGGAAGACATACAAAACACTAAGTAAACAGCAAGTAATCAAACAAAACATCATTGTAGGCCTACAAAGGTCAATGTAATAATGGCAAGAAGACTTTGGCAAGAAGATTAGACTGAAGTGTAAATACCTGAGCTAGTGATAGCAACTTAGCCTAATAGTGCACGGGTATTGTGTTTTTGATTTTCCCTGTTTATACTCAATACCCGTACTTCGTTGAGCATAAGATATTGTTGCTAATATTATTATTTGTGGTTTAACACAGGTTAGAAGATTATAGGTTCAACAAGCTAAATCTCTGGGTAGTGTGGTCCAGTTTCTTATGAGTGTAGCTACACCAGGCACGTAACTGAAGCATTCCGTTCGCGTTATGTACTGCAACAATTAGCTTCCAATAGGCCTAATCAATGGAAGTAGCTACACCTGGCGTGTTAGTGGCCTGTAGGCTACGTTCGGGAAAATAGACCATTCCTCTAATGGATTTTACCAGAGCCCTTCATATTAGACATTCTCTGATTTTACACGTCGCGAACAGAACACTTCAGTTACGTGCCTTGCCTAGCTTCCTGTAATATAGGCTAGCCCAGAGAATGTCTAATAGGAAGCCTAAGCCTAGCTTGTACCCTTTATATGCTAGCCTAAGCCTAGCTTGTACCTTTTTCATGCATGCTAACGTGAATATGAACATGCTATTTTGTAACAGACGTTAGGTGGAAAAGTTTGTTTGTACTTACAGCCTGTGAGCTGGTGGTCGATCATCATGACGGTACAGAACCAGGTTTTCAGAACATAGATGCAAAACCACTTTCTAACTGTAGGCAGTGAGTGTAGTCGAAATGATTGTAACACAGAACTAATGTTGCACTACTTCGGTGGTGGTGTTCCAACGATAAATCCAAACCATTTCTTCCTCAACTCATGTTTCTAAGGCAAGACATGCAACATTGATGTGTTATTGCCACAAATAACACAGGCACGATTTTTCCCGCCATGTTAGCAACTTGCTGTTAGCTCCTACTAGCTGCAGAGAGACAATCCCCTAGCCGCAAAATCTTCCAGTCTTCCTGTAGGCGGTCACAACAGTGTTGCCAACTATTTCAAATGGAAAGTAGCTAAAACCAGCTCTAAATGTCGCTAGATGATGTCACACACTAATTTGCATATAAATTACGTCACCAGGTTGTGACCTAAAAAAAAAAAAAAAAAAAACGGTGATGGCCCTTTAATACCCCTTTACAGCTGTTTGCTTTTCTCCTATGCCTACTGAAATAGGCAACTTTTAGAGTCTAATTTAAATATATTTAATTTAATATTAGGTATGCACGATATATTATTAGCCGATAAGTGAAAAAATTAAAATATTATTATCAGTCCGATAACAGAATTCTGGCCGATAATTTGCGCCGATATTTTCCTAATTAAGTCCTAATTTAGGCCTACGTAAGGTCCGTCTGGCTACACTGAACTACTTGAGCTTGGTTGGCTATACTTTTTCCTCAATATAATGTCAGCGGTGTGAACAAAATCTGTGGATATGCGTTCATTTGGGAATTTGTGCATCTCAAAATCCTCTTGTGAATGATCCGCTATTTAACCTTAACAGAGCGGAGCTCAGCCCTATCTAAAGCCGTCTTGTGCTGGTGTGTTTGCACTTTACAGCGCTGGTTGGGAAACAAATAAACAAACTTCGTTAGTGGGGCGAAAGTACATAAGTAGGCCTAGTTCTAAGTTGTGTTTTAGTATTATATTTGCATTACTTTAGCTTGGGTTTTGTATTATTACCTAGAAATATGCTAACCATTCGTGCTTCAGTTCCAGACAGGTCATCATAATAAGTTATTAAAACCTTCGGGGCTAACTCCTTTAATTTCTGCTGCAGCAGGTTGTGCGCAACAGAGTAGACGGACATAAGATACAGTCTGAGGAGTTGCAGCTTTATTCAGTTACCCGCAGTTGAAACTAAACCTAAGTTTCTCTCACAAACTCTGATTTGGTTGCTATACTGTAGCTTATTCCAGGCTGAGCCGTTTATGAGCGTTTAGTCCTAAATGAAAACGATTCAAACTCTCTAGCCACTCACTCACAATTCACTGATGTCAGGTTCACTTAAAGGAGCCACACATACTGTAGGGCTAGGCTACTGTTATGTTGTTGACTGCCATACTATTGAGGACTATTATGACTTCTGTCCATCATTTGGTGGTAGGTAAAATTACTGCAATAAAATTATGCTTATTAAATGCTTTCCCCAAATCACTTTTCAATTTTTTTTCAAGAGTAATATTATCGGTTATCGTATTGGTATCAGCCACAACAAACCAATAAATATCGGGTATCGGCCCTAAAATTCCATATCGGTGCATCTCTATTTAATATACTTGAATAGGGTAATTGATACACTTTACACTTCTGTACATCTTGTCATAGTATACACCAGAATGAACATTAAGTGGCTGAAAATCAGTAATTTCCAACCTATTCCCAACTACTGCATTTGCTTTGCACAGCTTGAAGTATAATTATAACTTCACCATATGGCTACACACAATTTAACCTTATAACAATGGCTATATTTTGGATTTATTTAGTTAATGTCACCCGGACAGGCAGACAGATTTTTTTTCCCCTCAGCCAGTCTGTCCTGCATTGACAATGCTTTAGGTTTTTCTAACTTGAATGCTCGATTTTGAACTGATCTGCTTGTAAATGTTGTAGCCTACTTTCCTCTGTTGAACGGTGCTGGAAAGCGTGTCCCTGTTTCCCTGTCATCATGTCATTGCTCTCGTCTCGTTGACTCTGGTTGTAATCTCACCCCAAGTTGCTGCACCTTCCAATAACGTTGTCTGAGCTGTTAGATCTATAGAACATCTACTTCTGTGGATAACATGGGCTGATACTACATAGGCCAGTCATTACTTTTATAATCATGGGACAACGCTTTGGGCGAACTCGATGTAGGCTAATTCACAAACGAAACAGGCATGAGACTCTTATACAGCACAGCCGAACTCACTGCTCACTCAGAAGAATAAAAAGGGACGTTACATGCCATCACATCAGAGTCTCAAAAAGTCTCCAAGAATGCCAGAAAAAGTAGTTAGATTTGTCGCTAATCGCTTTTTACAAAAAAAAAGTCGCTTGGGGTGTCTGAAATCTCGCTAAATATGGCGACAAAGTTGCTAAGTTGGCAACACTGGGTCACAAGCCAAGGTGGGCGAGGCCATGAATAATCAGTTTCCCTTCGGCCTCATTGGGAAGGGCTCTTTCTGATTTGCTTGTTTTTCCGTGTATTTTCTTTCATTGGCTAATGCGGGCAATGGGGGTAGAAGATCATTTTCACGTGCAGCATGCATATGCAACTTGGAGTGAGCTATAGTATTTCGAAAGTAACAAGTATTAAACGGTTTCTCAGTGAATGAGACCTTTAACAACGCTGAACCAGGCTGTTCGTCCTCTTCTGCCACCCTTGTGCCACTGCAGACCTCAGGGACACTGTTCTCTTTTCATTTTGGTTTCATTTACAGATTCAAAGCCAAATCATTGTTTTCTCTGCAGTCTGAAGGCTTTGTGTGAACAGGACTTAAGAGAGGCTTCACATGTTATTTTATTCCAAGCAGAGTGTCACTTGTAGTAGCTAGCATCATATCATTTATATGAGGCTCTACTGGGAGCTTCCCGGCTTTCCATTGTTCTCTTCGTACGAGCGTGTTTCACGTGGATTGACCTTTGAATATCCTCCATAATAGCCTGCACTTCAATGGCATGACAAAGGAGAGGCTTTCACCTCCACACTATTTCTGCCTTACCCCCGTTACCCCCCCACCCTCCGACACGGCAGTGCTCTCTAATGCCCTGTTTCTAATACCCCTGTTCTAATGCCCCTGGCCAAACCCCCTGTTGGCATTCTGACCGTACACCACCTAGGTCCTGCAGACGCTCCTAACTCTCCAGCGTCTCTTATCTTGGTAATCTCGCTGCTGTGTCTGGCCGCGGTCAAAAGCAGCCTCCTCATCTCCGCAGAAAAGGCCAGCCTGTAATCTCACTCTCACTCTCCCCTCCCCTCACGCCAAATCCCTGCAGACAGGAGAGCCCCTCAGCATTAACGGTTTGTGTTTTTCCCCCCTTTTCCGCTCTTCACCTCTACCTGATGATCTCTCTTCTTTCTCTGTTTTTTCTCTCTCCCTCTCTTTCTCTCTCTCGCTCTCGCTCTCTCTTTCCTCCTCTCTTTCTGTCTCACTTCTCTCTCTCTCTCTCCTCACTCCTCCTCACCTCCTCCTCACTCACTCACTCCTCCTCCTCTCTCTCTCTCTCTCTCTCTCTCTCTCTCTCTCTCTCTCTCTCTCTCTCTCTCTCTCTCTCTCTCTCTCTCCCTCTTCCTGTTACTATACACTATGCAGATGACAAATGTCACAGTGCCCTTCATGTTTAAGTATGCTGTGGACGAACTCAACCAGATGTCGGGACACATGTTGAACCTGAACGACGCGCCAAACACAGTGGCTACCATAGCAACAGCTGTCTTGATTGGCTGTAAGTCCCTACACACACACACACTCAAACTCACACACCCTTACCCTCCCTCCGGCAGGTGTTGACTTCATCTTGGAGAAGAATGGCTCATATCATGTAGCGGCTGACCTTTTTTTCTTTTTTAAGCTCGAGTGTGTATTCATGTTGTTCTTCGCTCGCTCCCTCCCATGATGTGATTATTCAGGGCTTACTCTGGGCATCTGCGCTAGGTGTGTGTGCGCTTATTAGCTCAGGGTCACCTGTTCATCTGTTGAATGGTCAATAGCTTTTGGCTGGACAAGCTTTAGGCCGCTCTGGCCGAACCCAGCTTTGTCTCCAGATCTCAGCAGAGTAGGTAGCTGTGCGCCGTTCTCCGGTCCTCTTTTGTGCAGTGCCGGTCATGCATATGTAGGGGGTCCCATGCGAGCAGGTGTTTCCTCTCAACTCTCGGCTGTGTTGGGGCAGGCTGAGAAGCTCTTGGCTCTTACTGAGAGCGCTGGGCCTTATTAGTCCAACTTGTTCAGCTCTCTTTGACATTTACATCTGTGTTTTCTTTCCCAATTCTCACCTGCGTTGGAATAAGATGGGGGGTAAAGCTTTGAAGTAAAAACATGACATGACGTATGGAGAGGAAAAAGACATCAGAGACGACAACACATTCCAGGTGTTGTTTTTGATAACTGACTAAGAAATTCCCCTTGAAGAGAGAACAGGCGTAAATTCCTAAGCAGTGGAGCTGAATTCTGTTTTTCATTTCGTCAAATCAAGCCGAGCCCTCCTCTTCTCTTTCGTGTTCTGCCTGAGTACTTTTACATCTGTGTGTGTGTGTGTGTGTGTGTCTGTGTGTTTTCTTTATGTGGACATAAATAAATGGTTAAAATGTGCGTCTGTGTGTGTGTATGTTTCTATCTGTGTGTGTCTGTGTCTGTGTATGTGTGTGTGTCTGTGTCTATCTGTGTGTCTGTGTCTGTGTATGTGTGTGTGTCTGTGTCTGTCTCTGTGTGTGTGTGTGTGTGTCTGTGTGTCTGTCTGTGTCTGTGTGTGTATATTTGTGTGTGTCTGTCTGTCTGTCTGTGTCTGTGTGTGTATTTGTGAGTGTGTGTGTTTGTGTGCATCTCTTTGTGTGTGAACATGTGCAGGCACACGTTTGTTCATGCCAACTGCAGTCCTCCTCCTTTTTGAGTGTCTGCATCGATACAAGAAACAAAAAACAAAACACACCCGACTTCTAAATAACAAGCTGCGGCCATTTTGTGGATCGCTCTTGCACGGAGTCAAAAACGCTCGCTAGCAGTTACTTAGCCGTTACTGCCCTCAGAGCCTCTACTGTTTTAATGAGCCGCATTAAGGTTCAGGCACTCAGGCAGAGGGTGGGGGTGTGAGGGTGTGTTCGTGTGTGTGTGTGTGTTTTTGGGGGATGTAGGATACAGTTGAAGTAATTAGAGCTTTGCTACGCTCCGGGATTTAAGCTCTGACACAAATGCATATTAAGCCGCAGAGACTGCAGGACGTCCATAACAAAGTGACTCACTTCGGCGTTCGCTGATGTGCCATTTCATATGCAGACTTAAGGGCAGGCTGTGGTTTTCCTGGAAAGATGCAGAGCTGACTGCAGTATGCTCTATCCCCTGACATCCACACCCCCCTCAAGTGTACCGTAACTGACTAATTCATTACAGTGTTTGAATACAGAATATGGTCTTTGGAGACACGAGAAACATTGTTTACAAAACACATAGCCAAATAATCGGTATAAAGAAATAAGGGTGCCTGCTATCAGACGTCAAACCACGGATTAGCACTATTTGTCTACCGTAGTGAGCATCATTTTTTAAATAATGTTGTTGTGAAACAGTGTAATCATGCCAATTTCAGTGTAATGCTAGCAGTTATTATTAAGTAATTTTCCGCAACCACACTTAATGTGTGTTTTTCGGTTTGTTGGTGACCTGAAATGCAATGTCAGTTGCCATCAATGGGACCAATGTTACCTGTGGATCATCATCAGTAATCATTGTGGCCTGTCTCTTCCACTTAGAAGGAGGCAGAGAAGGAAGCTGGGAAAATGCTATCGGAAAGTTGCCTATTTCCACCCTTTTATGTGTATGTGTCACTTGATATTCATTTCTATACAAACCAAAACGGTGGATTCCTAAAGAAACGCAAGCACCCATCCCATAAAGGTATCTAAATTATCTCTACCAAAAATGACATTGTACAGTGACTCGAAGAGCAGTAAACAGTATTGTATGGCTGTGTGTACAAAACCGCTTGGAGCTCCAGTGGAATTTTGATTTCGCAATGAGAATTATTGGTCTAACCGTTGACGTGCTGAGTGAGTGGGCGGAAATAAGGCACCCACAAGCCCAGCACCAAACTCTGAGCATGGTAAACAAAATCTGATATTTTAGCCAGTAAATGCTCCCGTTAAGAACCAAACCAGATTTCGAAATCTACACACTTATAGCTACTGAAAAATGTAAGGTTTATTAATCAGATATTATTTTGAAGTATTAATAAACATCTTTGTTTTCGAATTTTTGAACGAAAAGGGCAGAAATTGGTACTTTGTACGTCTGTTGGTTTATGAGCTTGCTGGTTATAGACAAACATTATTTAATGCCTCTTAAAAGAACATTAAAGAAATCAAGAGCAGGTAAGGTTCTGCAGGCCCTCACCTTTGTCACACAAAATATGAACCAACGTGAAACTGAATACCAGCATTTGCATTCTGAGCAGGGTCCGGTTGGGCATGTTGAAGAACTGAGATATGGTGACCTTGTAAACATTTTTTAGTGTTCGGGTTATGTGCGTGGACATACGGACGGACACACACACACAGATGGACTGATCTGATTTCAATAACCCCCGACCCCTAACCAGTGACGGTAAAAATGCCCTTATTTCTCTGGCTGCCCAGCAGTGTCTCTAAACCGTTTGGGAAGAAATCAGACCCCTGCGTGTTAATGTTTGGAGTCCTACTCTTCCTGTGGGAACAGACTGGCTCTCCTCGTCCGTACTCCATAGCCTCATATTGAATACAGCAGCCTCATATTGAATACAGCAGCCTCATATTGAATACAGCAGGCTCATATTGAATACAGCAGGCTGATTACAAGTCCAGCACTCTGTAGCAGCTCTCAAGTTTACCCAGTCTTCCAAGTGTTGCCCCGTTTGTACCCTTTGTAAGGCTGTGTGTGAGCAATGGAGAGTCGTACTTTAGATGTGAGTGTGTTAAGCATTTACCATGACCGCAGTTGCGGTTGTGTGCGTGTGGCTGAATAAGAAGCTGGCGGCATGTTATGGATTAATAGACTCAGTGAGGGCAGTATGCCAGAAATGGCCACAGTTCAGTGAAGGGCCGGACTGTAGGCTTGTTGTTTTCCCTCCATAACTCCATAAATCTGTTTTGAGTTATTTTAGAATCTCTAGTTATTGAGTTCAGAAGGGTTGAGGCGCTTTTCTCGCCAGGTTTTACCATCAATTAATGTTTTTTGCTTAAACTAGCTCAGGGTTAAGCTGATCTCCTGTAACTATAGTGACTGTTGTTCGGCATCGCTCTTTCCTTGTCTTTGTAGTTGTTCTCAGTAATTGAGAAATTGAGATTTCGAGGTCTTAAAGGTATCTGTGTGTTTTTGTGTGTGTGTGTGTCTGCCCCTTTTTTCATACATGCCCCAACAGTCTGAATATTTTCTGTGTGTTTAAGTGATGCAAGTATTGTAATCGTAAACTGTGTGTGTGTGTGTGATCTCAGATGGTGTTTCCCGTGCTGGCGCGGCGCTCTTCAACGAGCTTCGGAACGCCGTGTTCGGCAAGGTGGCGCAGAGCTCGATCCGCCGCATCGCCAAGAACGTCTTCTTGCACTTGCACAACCTGGACCTGGGCTTCCACCTGAGCCGCCAGACGGGCGCACTGTCCAAGGCCATCGACCGGGGCACGCGGGGCATCAGCTTCGTGCTCAGCGCCCTCGTCTTCAACCTCGGACCCACCACCTTCGAGATGGCCCTGGTCAGCGCAATCCTGGTAAGATGGTTATCAATCGCGCTTTTTTTTTTTTTTTTTTTTTTTTATTTTAATCAGTCTTTTATTTAATTTCTTATGTATGTTGCCTGCTATGTAACTGCTGTTCATGCAACATGGTGCTCATGTAAAGCTGTTATTTCTTCACACTCTGTTGATGTTTTTACACCCTGGTCAGACTAGCAACTGGAGACTGAGGCAAAGCTGCCATTCATTTGCAATAAGAATAAATAGCTGCCATTCCCTTGCAATAAGAGTTAGCGATTTACAGGGACAAGAAATGAGTGGTTGCTACGGCGCCAGCTCGGCGTGACATGTCGACTGGTAATCCAAATGAACACGGCATGACTTGGGTTGCTTGAAACTCAAATTCAAAGAAATAATCCAAGATGGCTGAGTTCTCATAGATAGGTGTATTTCTGTATAAAAGTAATAAGTAGGGTTAGTTCATTTTTGAAAATGATGGCAAATTGCCCTTTGATTAAAGTGACCCAGATAATATTTTGTTGCCCATTGTCAGTGGGAAAGGGCCATAACATTGCTAAGCAACATTGTGTGCCAACTGTAATGTTTTATTTTTGAAAGATATTTATATGACTGTTAAAAGAAGGCATGATTCTGTTTAATTTGTTTACATCAAGTCTTAATACAGAAATCGAATGTCACGTTTGGATGAAGACACCAGCAGCAGTATGTAGTTCATATCTCTGTTTGGTTCACACCAAATGGACATAAAACAAATTGTCCGCAGAATCTCATGACTCCAGTTCTCTGAAGACCAGAAAGACCAGTCCTGAGGACTTCAGTTTTCTGTGTGTGTTGAGCAGTCCCAAAGCTCAGCTATGCACACACATGACTGTGCTTAAACCGCTCACATAAAAACTGCCCTGTTCTACTGCTCTGTCTTACTGCCCTGTCTTACTTTCCCATCGTTCTGCCAACCCTTGATCAAAATGGTCGTTATTTTAATCACGCTGGTGTTGACCAGGGCAGACAGGCGGACAGAGTGGTCTGATGCAGAGCCAGTGCCCTGCCGTGCCCTGCCGTGCCGTGCTTACAGTAACTCACACAGGACCTCAGCGCTCATGTATTGGTCGTCCCTGGAAGCGCATCGTATCACAAGGCACAGGATAGCTTATTGGTCGTCCCTGTGAAACATCAGATCAGCTCTGATCCAAGCCACAGCTGGAGGAGACGTTGGTATTGCAGTACAGATATACTGCTATACACCAGTAACTTTGAAAAACGTAATGAGGGAATGCACAACCAACTAGGTGCTGGTTTACATTGAGATGATGAAGGCTGCAGCCTGTCAAAGTGTTGAGCGATTAAAAGTAAAAGAGAAAGGAGTGGGCATCTATTCTTTATATTTTATATGCCAGTATAGTAATGGCAGTTGCTTTGTACACTTTGTGTACGCTGCCTGTGGCAGTTGTGTTAGAAGAAGACCTGAATTGTATAATGTGCAACCAAATTCATTTGAAAGCTCCTCTGTTAATGATATCCGTAATAAATGCTGGGCGCAGGTGGTCTTCAGGTGAACTGAGTGGATGAACTGTTTGAGACAATGCACCTCTTTGGCAAGGTGTGTGTGTGTTCGTTCGTTACTTGTTCCTTGCGTGTCTGTCTGCCTCTCTCCCCTCCACCAGTGCTGTGTGTAATTAACACGCTCTAGGTCATTATGTCAGCGGCCCTAACGAGGCTCGACTACGGACCGCGCTCCAGCAGCGAAAACATTAGCTGGAATTACTCTCATACTTCCCCCCCATTTGCAACACTTAAGTCCGAAATGGCCGAGAAGAGGGGAAAAGATGCATAACGTAGTGGTAGTCGAGCGCTTGGGCAATTTATCATTAGCTCTGGCTCTAAAAAGGCATTAAAGAAACCTCCAAAATGGCCACAAGGTTGTTGATATTTGAGCTACACAGCTAATTGAACCCCCCCCCCCTCCATTTTTCTGTAGCAGCATGTTGATTGGCTGTAATTGATTATAATTTGGTCCGAGACCATGGCTCAACATTAGCTTTTCAAAGTGGTTGCCAGCTGGCCAACCAGGCATGAGGTTTTGGTTGCGAAAGGGAAAAGAATGGTTGCCCCATTATTAACGGCCTGTTATTCTCAGTTGTCTCTGTTTGTGCACTAAAATAAAGACGACACTAGTTAGCGCCAGCCTCCACACGTTCCTCGACCAATCGATTTGCAGCTTTCTCATGCTGCTTTCATTGCCAATTTGATTGCTAATGTTACTGTCGAGCCCTGTCTGACACATCATGTTGGGTTTCGGTGCCACCGCTGCGTACGAACAGCAGAGTATTTCCTCAGTGCACACGCTCAGCTGACATCCAGAGGGCGCTCAGGAGCAGAATTGGACAAAAACAACTTATTGAAACAGAATAGCACACTGCACCTTTAAGAGTTTGTAGTTCTGTCTTGTGTACTTGTGTGGGCTCCCTGTTGTGATAAAGAGAGTGTTTGCCCTTCTTTCCGTTGCAGTATTATCCTTAAAAATATTTTGTTTGCAAGTTAAAAAATGGGTCTCTTAGGTCAATATTTTTTTTTTTTTTTCAAAGCCGATGGTGAGTTTGCTCGTTGGTGACCCTTGGCACGCTTTCTGCATACACAGCGTTCACTGTTGCTGTTACACAGTGGAGGTAAAGGCCGTCAAACTTCCAGTGGTGTTGAGATTCTCTTACCTCTAAGCAACTACATGAAACAGCTGCATAAAAGATTAGAATTGTCCTCACAAAGTTATGAATGTGGGTCAAAGCATTAATGTCCCTTGTAAAGTGCTAGCTATGTGTATTTTTACTTAAATTCCATGTTGGGTCAGTGTAGCACTGACTATTTTTCCACATGTTTGATGATGAAAGCCAAAAGTTATGAATGTGGGTCAAAAGATTATTGGCAGTTTAGTTGGGTCAGTGTAGCACTGACTAACAGTTTGAGTGATGTCAATGTTTTTAGTTTCAACAGGTAGTGATGTCAATGTTTTTTCTTCAGGACGCGCTTCAGGATCGAGATGAACAAGGCTGACAACGAGGCTGGCAACGCCGCCATCGACTCACTGCTCAACTATGAGACAGTCAAGGTGAGCCCTCTCTCTCTCCCTTTCACATATCTCATTTTACTGTCATACCTTCTTGTTACACACACACACTCTCTCACACACATCTACTCCGCACTAATGTCACTTTTAATTGCCTTTCAAAGAAAGTGAAGGTAGGACGTGGGTTGCTCTATCTCTCTTCCAGTCCCTTCCTCTGCATTTTCCTTTGTCTCGTCTCCCTCCCTCCATCTCTCTCTCTCTCTTTCTCCCTCCCTCTCTCTCTCCCTCCTTCCCTCTCTCCCCCTCAGTCTCCTCTCTGACTCTTCACTGCAATAGGCCCGTAATTGAGAATGAATTGAGGCGGAATCAGTGGGTCGCATTTACACTGCTTTATCAAAGATGGAGCCATTTTCTCGGTGTCCTCCGCACGGACCGAGGGGCTGAGCCGCCTCCCTTTGTGTGGCCTGTTGTTCTTGGCCCCTTAAGCAGCGGTAATTTGGATGGATGTCCATGCCTCACAATCACCCGCTTGCTCCTCTCTAGCGTCTTAGCACTCAACCTATTTTATCCTTCCGTTGCTTCCCATTTTTTTTTCTCTTTTTTTTTTCTATCCTCCCCCTCGTTTATTTGTTTCTTCAGCCCAGATATATTCTTTATGTGTGTGTGTGTGTGTCATCGGTGTCAGTGCAGCTGAATTTAGTATCACTGTAAGATAGGGTGCATGCATAATTAGGTCTCCACCCACTCAAAATCCGTTCCACTTTCACACAAGCTCCCATACAACCTGATTGTTCTGTCTGCCTCTCTCTCTCTCTCTCTCTCTCTCTCTCTCTCTCTCTCTCTCTCTCTCTCTCTCTCTCCCCCCTCCCACCCTCCCCTCACTCACTCCTTTTCTCTTTCCCTTTCTCTTGTCATTGCATCCCTCTTGTAGTCAGTCCCCATCCCTGTCTCTCCTTAGTTTTCTCTCCTGTGTTCCCTTGTCTTTTATCCTAGATGTTAATCGGTAAATGTGTAATTCCTGGCACTCCTCAGTGCTCGTTTATGACACACCGCTCTCTCCCTCCCTCTCTCTCTCTCTCTCCCCTCCCTGTCCCCTCTCTCTCTCCCTCTCTCCCCCTCTCCCTCTCTCCCTCTCTCCTCTCTCTCTCTCTCTCTCTCTCTCTCTCTCTCTCTCTCTCTCTCTCTCTCTCTCTCTCTCTCTCTCGTTCTCGTTCACGTTCATTGTTGTGGCAGCCGCCACCTTCACACACATTTCATCTTGTGCGCCCATCATGCCTAATTGGCCCACGTTGCCTGATAAGTTTGGTTGTCTGTGTGGGTCCCATGAATAAAATATGCAGTTGCTGGTGAAGTTACAGTTGGGGGTTAGGATGGCGTGTTAGAGTGAGTGTGTGTGTGTGTGTGTGTGTGTATAAGTGTGTGTTTGTGGGTATTTGATCCCTGCCACAACAAATGGGGATTCCTAAGTCAGGGCCGCTAATGAGGTGGGATATATGTAAAGGGAAAACAGGGCTTTAAACAGAATGCTGGCTGGCATTATCATAGCACACCGATAAGCTGCTGCACTTTTCTTTCACTCTTCCTTCCTTTCTTTCTATCTCTGTCGTTCTTTTGAGGCGGTGGCATTCTCATTTGGCCAGGAGCTGGAGCGGGAAGTCTCTCTGCAGTGGCCTTCATAAGATGGAGACTTTTGCTGAAGCCTGATGTAGCGCCACTTCAGTGGATGTTTTTCCATGTCTGGAGAAAATAAGTTAATTAAGCTGTGATTCAACTGCTCTTCTTCTTCTTCTTCTAATTGTGCGTACATTAGGGAAGGGGCATATAGATGTATAGGCAAACTACTGTGGTAACATAAAACGGACAATATGAAAGTAGTTTCGCTTACTACTGTCCTTCATTAAGGGGGCAGCCGTGGCCTACTGGTTAGGGCTTCGGGCTTGTAACTGGAGGGTTGCCGGTTCGATCCCTGACCAGTAGGAAAAATGTGGGCGGGGGAAGTGGTTGAGCACTGCGCTCCCATGCCCACATCCACGGCTGAAGTGCCCTTGAGCAAGGCACCTAACCCCTCACTGCTCCCTGGGAGCCGCTGTAGCACCCAGCTCACTGCTCCGGGTTAGTGTGTGCTTCACCTCACTGTGTGTTCACTGTGTGCTGTGTGTGTTTCACTAATTCATAAATGCAGAGACCAAATTTCCCTTTACGGGATCAAAAAAGTATATATACTTATACTATATATATCATTGTAACGGAGTGTGCCCGAGCAGGTGGATTGGTCAGGACTGAATGACGGATAAATGCAGCAGATTGGATCCAAAAGAGGGTTTTTTCCTTTATTTTTTTTTTTTAGGCTACCGGCAGGTTATGTTAAGACACTAATGACAAACAAACAAAACAAAACACTGATACAAAAGAAAAACAAACACCGGGACAATTCCCTAGTTCCTACGCCTACCTCAGAGGTCTTTCAGCAGGACCTCTCACAACCGAGGAGGAATCTTAACGGGAAAGCGGGAAGCCACCTGTGTTGTCTGCGTTGTCTACAAAGCAACTGCCAACAATGTTTTTGTGATTGCTAAATTACAAACTATGAAGATCTAACAATCTTGTATTAATACCCTTGTTGTACAAGGTGTAAAAGTACACCCTAATTACAAAAGTCAAGTATGTGTCTGTGCATGTGATGTGAAGTTTATATTGTCTGAATACGCATGATGTATTCAAAGGAACCACTGATGCCGGACAGTTCATACTCACATAGTTATTTAGCCCCAACATTTTTGCTTTCCATCTTTCTTCTGTTTTCAATATCTCCCACTTTCTCTCACTGACTCCATCTCAGGCATTGCTTCCTGTTCCTGGCCCTGACTTTGTCTGCTCCGTCCCAGACATGAGATTGCGAGAGGGAGCTTAGTTGGTTCTCGCGCTTGCTGCTGAGCTCGCCATTATTGATGTTTTATCCACCTTTTGTCCCTTTGGCTTGCCTCTGTTGTGGCTCAGCCTCGATGTGAGCTTTTCTTGAATCCACCCCAGAAAGGTCACTCTAACACTTTCCAAAAATGAGTGGCATTCACTTCTCAACATACTTACGCACACGCACACACACACACACTCACACACACACACGTGCGTGCACCAAGCCTCAAAGCTTTTAACCCAGCAGCTCCCTCTACCCAAGATGTCTTCCTTCCTTTCTATCCCTATTTTAGAACCGACTTTTCAAAACCTCTTTCTTTTTTTCCCCCCTAACAGTACTTCAACAACGAGAAGTACGAGGCCGAGAGGTACGACAACTTCCTGAAGGTGTACGAGTCCTCCTCACTCAAGACCACGTCCACCCTGGCCATGCTCAACTTCGGCCAAAGCGCCATCTTCACCGTGGGCCTCACCGCCATCATGGTGCTTGCTAGCAAGGGCATCATGGCAGGTAGGAGGCCACAGCCCGTCTTTGTCATTTCTCATTAAAGAGTTGTGGTTTACATATGTATGTTTGTTTGTTTGTTTGTTTATGTTTTAATTAATTACACTTTAATTGATCACTCTGATTGCATTGCAGATTGCTATAGTAGCGGTTTACTGATTCTTAGAATGCCACCTGACAAAACGAGTACATTTTATGTTTTTGTTCAGTCAAAGGATTCCTTAAAACAACACCAAAGAACTTTTCCTCTGTTGCACGCATGCTATTTGTTTATCCAGCACCGGCTTTGCAAATAACAATGTCCACAGACAAGGTAGAATATGCTTCGTAATTTTATGAAAGTACAAATGTAATACACATCAGATGCAAGTCAAATTTGTAGTTTCTATGTCCCATTCCATCGAACTACAGATCCGCTTACCCGGGATCTGGCAAACTTGCATAGCGGTTATCCACCTTTACAGTATTAAAGTTTATCCACCTCTGAAATTTCAGAAATAGAGTTTATCCACCTTTACAGTATTAAAGTTTATCCACCTCTGAAATTTCAGAAATAGAGTTTATCCACCTTTACAGTATTAAAGTTTATCCACCTCTGAAATTTCAGAAATAGAGTTTATCCACCTTTACAGTATTAAAGTTTATCCACCTCTGAAATTTCAGAAATAGAGTTTATCCACCTTTACAGTATTAAAGTTTATCCACCTCTGAAATTTCAGAAATAGAGTTTATCCACCTTTACAGTATTAAAGTTTATCCACCTCTGAAATTTCAGAAATAGAGTTTATCCACCTTTACAGTATTAAAGTTTATCCACCTCTGAAATTTCAGAAATAGAGTTTATCCACCTTTACAGTATTAAAGTTTATCCACCTCTGAAATTTCAGAAATAGAGTTTATCCACCTTTACAGTATTAAAGTTTATCCACCTCTGAAATTTCAGAAATAGAGTTTATCCACCTTTACAGTATTAAAGTTTATCCACCTCTGAAATTTCAGAAATAGAGTTTATCCACCTTTACAGTATTAAAGTTTATCCACCTCTGAAATTTCAGAAATAGAGTTTATCCACCTTTACAGTATTAAAGTTTATCCACCTCTGAAATTTCAGAAATAGAGTTTATCCACCTTTACAGTATTAAAGTTTATCCACCTCTGAAATTTCAGAAATAGAGTTTATCCACCTTTACAGTATTAAAGTTTATCCACCTCTGAAATTTCAGAAATAGAGTTTATCCACCTTTACAGTATTAAAGTTTATCCACCTCTGAAATTTCAGAAATAGAGTTTATCCACCTTTACAGTATTAAAGTTTATCCACCTCTGAAATTTCAGAAATAGAGTTTATCCACCTTTACAGTATTAAAGTTTATCCACCTCTGAAATTTCAGAAATAGAGTTTATCCACCTTTACAGTATTAAAGTTTATCCACCTCTGAAATTTCAGAAATAGAGTTTATCCACCTTTACAGTATTAAAGTTTATCCACCTCTGAAATTTCAGAAATAGAGTTTATCCACCTTTACAGTATTAAAGTTTATCCACCTCTGAAATTTCAGAAATAGAGTTTATCCACCTTTACAGTATTAAAGTTTATCCACCTCTGAAATTTCAGAAATAGAGTTTATCCACCTTTACAGTATTAAAGTTTATCCACTTCAAATTTCAGAAATAGAGTTTATCCACCTTTACAGTATTAAAGTTTATCCACCTCTGAAATTTCAGAAATAGAGTTTATCCACCTTTACAGTATTAAAGTTTATCCACCTCTGAAATTTCAGAAATAGAGTTTATCCACCTTTACAGTATTAAAGTTTATCCACCTCTGAAATTCCTCTCTAGGAAATAGAGTTTATCCACCTTTACAGTATTAAAGTTTATCCACCTCTGAAATTTCAGAAATAGAGTTTATCCACCTTTACAGTATTAAAGTTTATCCACCTCTGAAATTTCAGAAATAGAGTTTATCCACCTTTACAGTATTAAAGTTTATCCACCTCTGAAATTTCAGAAATAGAGTTTATCCACCTTTACAAGTTTATCCACCTCTGAAATTTCAGAAATAGAGTTTATCCACCTTTTACAGTATTAAAGTTTATCCACCTCTCAAAAGAGTTTATTCACCAGTTGCTACTTTCAAATATCACACTGTATTATCCACATTCACAATATGTACACTCATCGACTCTCTAGGAACCATTTAATACGACTGGTATTGTTATAAACATTGGACAATAACTTCCACCATCGAACATGTTCTGAATGCCTTTTTTAAAAATCTGATACCGCATGGCGCACCGAGATCACAGAATTCATAGTTTACCCATCTCTTATTTTACTACTACACCCCTGGATTTAATGGGTACCATAACATCAATTAATTTCATGATACTGCATGATATTGTAGATCTCAAGGGGAAAATATGCGTCTCTTCAGAAAATAAACAAACTATCGCTTTTATTCGCTTTTTGGAACTTTCATCCCTCAGTCATTCACTCTATTAAAGTGAAAGTGTGTACAAGCGCATGAATTAGCGTAGCAATGTAGCAGCATGTTTTATTCTAATGTTGTGGACGTTATCAATATTAGACCGCTAATCTTATGTTGCCGTTTTTGCATATGAAAAAATAGATGTGGGCTACTGTGTTGAGCTGTATAGGCTACAATGAGTTTCTGTGATGAAGAACACATGAATGAAAAATTTAGGTGGAGCAAATTCAACAGGGAACTTTATCAGTATATTAAAGGCTAATGTGAATAAAAGATGAATTGCTCCTAAGCTGGCATGTGTCATTCCAAGACGAAAGCAATAATGATTATTATGTCATGTTCTGTTCATCCTACAGGGAACAGTTTAACATGTAATATGAACACTGTTCTCACAACATGGTTAGTTAAACAAACTAACTGGGTCATTTCAAATCAACTTTATCAAATATAATAGGATAGACTAGGCTTGCATTTGTAATGTTAGCCTGAAAAAGTGAAGTTGGTATTAAATTTAATTTGAAGTAGTATTGAAGTCTTGAATTTAAGTTGGAGGGTCCTGGGACTCTGACACTATGGGAATCTGTGCTTTTGCACTTACATAAGGAAAGCACACAATGTTGTGTGCATTAGCACAACTTCTGAAGGAACACTGAGAACTGAGTGTTTACGATGAGGAAGCTCCTGAGACCAGCATGTTTGTAATGCTTAGAGGTTCTCAGGCTCTGAGGGGGGATACACGGGTCCATTGGGTTTGTGCAGTGTGTGTGTCTGCTGGATATGTTTCTGCCCTGAGGAGCTGTCTGTAGATGCTTGGTTTTGTGCTGTAACGTTAGTTTAGAGGTGTTTTTTTTTTTTTTAGAGTTCTTTAGAGATGGCAAAAATTTGCTAGTGATTCTTATTTTATTTCATGCATTCTTTAGAGATGGCATACATTTCTAGTGAAGGTGTTTAAGGAGCATTTGACATTGTGTACAAAAGATTATTTGATAATTGAATTGATAATTGATGCTATGCAACCCCTCTCACTCTTGTAAGATAATTGATGTGTGTGTGTGTGTCACAGGGACCATGACTGTGGGAGATCTGGTGATGGTGAACGGCCTGCTCTTCCAGCTGTCCCTGCCTCTGAACTTCCTGGGTACGGTGTACAGGGAGACACGACAGGCGCTCATCGACATGAACACCCTCTTCACTCTGCTTAGTGTTGATACCAAGATTAAGGTAAGGACACACACACACACACACACACACACACACAGGCATTGGCTTAGATCTGGATGGGAGTTTTTGTGAAAAGCTGAAAAAAGCCATGAATTGATTACAGCAGACACAGTTAGGGCCAGCTTTCATTTGTATACAGTATGTAAACATATTGGTTAAACTGATGACCTTGCCAGGCATTCACAACGCCGGTAACACTGGCTTTGGAATTGCTTTAATGAGGTCCATATGTAGGGTTCTCAAGATGCCACTTGACAGAATGAGAAAATACATTTATATTTTATGTGTTTGTTCCATTGGTGGTTTAAACACAAATAGGTTACCATTATTAGGAGGGGACCCAACACTTTTTGACATGTTTTAAGGATGAAATGTAACTAGGCACAAAAACGCTCCTTACAAAGGTAGGGAATGTGTCTGTGCATATGATGTGAATTTTATATCGACTGAATACGTATGATGTATTCAAAGGAACCACTGATGCCAGACAATTCAAACTCACTTAGATGATATTTAGCCTGAACAGTTTTTTTTTTTTTTTTTATCTTCTTTCTGCGTTAATGATGCGTTAAGGAAACGGTGTTTCAAGCAGGTGTTTTCATTCACACACAAAGCCTTATCTTAAGATCTGTATATCAGCACTGTTGACGGCATGGGTGAAAAAAAAGTGAATTGTGAAAGTGACAACAGTCCACTATTCTGGCTCTCAGGTTCAGTGTGCAGGTCTTTAAGATGCCTTGTGCAGATGACTGTGTTCAACAAAAACAAATTGCATTAAGCGCACGTCCAAGTTGACCCTGTTGAAGTATTCACAGGTTCTTTTCAGCACTGCCCAGCGGTCACCTGCCGGTGGGCCATACTGGTACAATAAAAACCCCCCTTGTCCTCCTGACCACCACCACGCTCAGGTCTACGACTCATCCTCGAATGTTATTTTTCAATTTTGAAGCGAAAGTGATCGTGGTCTGAATCCGGGGTTAGAACTGGATAGACACAGTTTTTGTGTGTGTGTGTGTGTGTTGGGACAGGGGATTGGAGTGTGTGTGTGTGTGTGTGGTGGGGAGAGCAGGTTTGGCGGGACTGATGCTCATTCTTAATTTGTCTAATTTAGTATGCGGTCAGTAATTATACCGAATTACTGGATGTGTCTGATTGTTCGCGGTCCTTGGTAATGGCTCCCGTTGTCCCGCCCGGCGAGGAGCAGTGGCGCATCACGCCATTTACTGGGCAACTCGTTTCAGCTTTTCTTCTGCTTTTTGTGCCCCATTTGTCCGTTTGATGATGTAGATGTCAAAATTAGAGGAAACTGCTGTAATGACAGCTGCAGAAATGTCTCTGCTTTGTGTGTGTGTGTGTGTGTGTGTGTGTGTGTGTGAAAGAGAGAATGAGTTCTTTCTGGATTTTTACAAATCACACGCAGTGCCCCAAGAGAGAGCCATTTTTAGGTTTTAAACAATTTCAGTACCAATTTTTCAAACCACTCAGGGTACTAGAATTGATTGTGGTGTTTTTGCTGTTTGTTTATTTAGAGTCTTATTTATGTATTTAATTATTTGTTTGTTTGTTTTTATATGTTACGTGACATATGTGGCCAAAGTGGGAACTGTAGATGCTCAGTCAAAGGCATATTAAAAGCCATATTATGGGGAATTTAGCTAGTTTAAATTGAAATTGCAGTGTTTCTGTAGTAAAAGGTCTGTGTATGTATGTGTGTGTGTGTGTGTGTTTACTCTCACTGTTACTGGAAAAGCCCCTACGGGGCGGAGTGTCTACACAAGAATAAGGCCGCAGCTCAAAGTGTGTGTGTGTGTGTGTGTGTCACAGGAGAGAGAATTGGCGCCCCCACTGCTGGTCGCCCCCCAGGACGCCTCCATCAGGTTTGAGGATGTCTACTTTGAGTACTTGGACGGACAAAAGGTCCTCGACGGGGTGTCCTTCGAGGTGCCTGCTGGGAAGAAGGTGGCCATTGTTGGAGGCAGCGGGTCAGGGTGAGTGTCCATGTTTGTTTGGGGTCAGGCTGCTGCTGAGGTCTTTGTTGTTACTTTGCATTTATCTTTTCTGAGAACTCATCTGAACGGTACTGTGATTCCCAGCACTGTATCTCTGGATAAAGTGACACCCCCAATTATCACCACTTTTGTTCAGAAATTCTAAAACAACGATGTTTTTTAACACCTCAAAATAAAATTTGCTAAATGAACCTTACATTTTTTCAGTAGCCATAGGTGTGTAGATTTGAACAAAATCTGGTTTGGTTCTTAACGGGAGCATTTACTGCCTGAAATGTCCGATTTTGTTTACCACGCTCGGAGTTATAGTGCTGGCCTGATGGGTCGCCTATTTACGCCGTTTCAACGGCACATGAAATTCTCATCATGAAATTAAAATTCCACTGGAGCTCCAAGCGGTTGTGTACATGCAGCCTTACAACACTGTTTACAGCTCTTCGAGTCAGGGTAAAATGTAATTTTTGGTGCATAGCTAATTTAGATACACCTATGGTGTGGGTGCTTGCGTTTCTTTAGAAATCCGCCGTCTTGGTTTGTATAGAAATGGATATTAAGTGACACATACACGCAAGACGGTGGAAATACGGGACCGAAAATAATAGGGGGAGTTCCGATATAGTGGTATGAATGTTGTTTACCTCTCTGTGTGTCCGCATCTGTTTTGTTTATCTGCATGCTAATCTGTGTATACACCTACATTTTTGTGAGTGAGATATTGGTGTCCAATGGTTTCGTGTGTGTGCACGTTAATAGGAGGGGAATCAACACTTTGTGACATGTTTTAAGGATGAAATGTAACTAGGCACAAAAACGCTCCTTACAAAGGTAGGGAATGTGTCTGTGCATGTGATGTGAATTTTATATCGACTGAATACGCATGATGTATTCAAAGGAACCACTGATGCCGGACAATTCAAACTCACTTAGTTGATATTTAGCATGTACAGTTTTTTTTTTTTTTTTTTTCCCTCTGTGCGTGTTTGTGCGTTTGTGTGTGTGTGTGTGTGTGCATGCGCGCGCATCCTATAAATATATTTGTTTGTATGTGTATGAATTGTAATTTTCATGTTGACCCTGATGTGTGTGTTGTGTCCTGAGACAGGAAGAGCACCATCGTGAGGTTGCTGTTCCGCTTTTACGAGCCGCAGAAGGGCAATATCTACATCGCCGGGCAGAACATCCGAGATGTGAGCCTCGACAGCCTGAGGAAGGCAGTGGGTGTGGTCCCTCAGGTCAGAAATGCTCGCTCTCTCTCTCTATCACACACACACACACACAGTCTCACTCTCTCAGGTGCTCTGTTATGCTCTCTCCTTCTCTCTCTTTCTCTTTCTCTCTCTCGTGCTCTTTGTTTTTCTCTTTCACACACACACATTCTCATGTTTTATGTCTTTTCTTCATCCTGCCATCTTTGGCACACACACACACACACACACACACACACACACACACACACACATTCACTCTGTCGTAGTGGAAACACCCAGAAAACCCCAACCTCAAGTCAAGTGAGGATGGATCTGTTTTTTTTTTTTTTTTTGTTAGTCCAAGCAGCAGGCTCTTCATTGTGCTGTGTTTAGTTATGGTGATATCTGCAAGTAAGTCATTGCTGAATATTCATGGGCAATAAATTAGCAGTAAACAGTGCTGGATTAGTCACTTCTAAAAAATGATTTTTAGTGCATCTGCTTTGAGAAATAAGACATGGGGGATGCCATATAACCAACCACGAGTGTAAACAAACCTGATAAACTGTTTGTTTATGCCTTTGCTCATGTGTTTGTTTTGCCCGCAGGACGCAGTTCTGTTCCACAACACGATATACTACAACTTGCAGTATGGCAACATCCACGCCACCACCGAGGACGTGTATAGTGTAGCCAAGCTGGCGGGCATCCACGATGCCATCCTCAAGATGCCCCATGGGTACGAAACGCAGGTCGGAGAGAGGGGCCTCAAACTCTCAGGTACACCATTTCTTCAGTCAATATCAGTTAAGAGTCAAAATAACAGTGTCTGAAATGTGTTGTTTTTTTGCAGTTGGCCCTTTTTTAACCTGATCTGTTAAAATGGGTTTAATGTTGGTGATGGGTCCCTCTCCGCTGCAATGACTGTGGAGGAGTGTGATTGTTAGGTCTCTTATGTGGCTGAGGTTAATCTGTCTGTTGATTGGTTGTGTTTTTCAGGAGGAGAGAAGCAGAGAGTGGCCATTGCTCGGGCAGTTCTGAAGAACCCGCCCATTCTGCTGTACGATGAAGCCACATCCTCTCTGGACTCAATCACAGAGGAGGTGTGTGTGTGTTTACATGTTCATTACTTTTCGCAAGATCTACCATCCAAGCTTTTAATTCAGTTGTTTGAGATTATTACAAAAAAACTAGTGAGTAAAATGGTCAGTCTTTTTTTGGTAGGGTTAATGCATTTGGCCTTGACCATTTCCCCATGACTGTGTCTGAGTACTACTCCTCTGCCCGCTGAGGCTCAGCCATGTGTACTCATGCAGCATGCAACTCTGCATCGATTGTGCTTCTGTTGAATCCTTTTTATTCAGATGTATTTGCACACCTTGCCTGAAGCTCAATTTCTTTTTATGAAGGGAAGGTGGCTGTCTGTGTTATTGCAGAAGGTGACTGTTTGCTCAGTCACCTCTTTTTGCATCTTAAAGGTGGACTTCATAAAAATCCTGTCAGTCACTCGGATGTTTGTTATTGCCCCAGACGTGACACATCAAGAGGCACAGGAAAACTCTGTTTACACAGCATTGCTCGAACTCTGACCACCCACGGAGTTGCTTAAGACCAAGACAAACTTTCATTTCAGAAACGAGTTTCCACCCCGCTGTCTGAAAATGGAAAAAAATAAAATAAAAATCTGGAACTGACAGCTTGTTGTTCTGAGTTCTGTCCTCTTTGTTTCTCCAGAACATTCTGAATTCCATGAAGGATCTGGTGAAGGACAGGACATCTGTCTTCATTGCACACAGACTGTCCACTATTGTGGACGCCGACGAGATTATCGTGCTCAATGAGGTAAAATCAGTTACCCTCCACACACACACACACACACACACACACACACACACAGCACAGAGCAGGGACAGAGAGCTATGTATGTGTGTGTGTTCTGTCAAACAGGTCACAGGAGTGTGTGTGTATGTGTTATTTGAAAAGAGAGTGTCTGTCTCTTTAGGAGAGAGGAATGTTTGTAAGTATGTGTGTATTAAATGGAAAGAGCGAGCGTGTGTGTGTGTGTGTGTGTGTGTGAAAGAGAGGTGCTGGAAGAGGTACAGAGAATAGAGGGAGGGCAGGAGAGAACTGGTCTGGTGTCCTCAGGTTTTAAAATGAAGCCTCCTGAACCTCCCTTTGACAAAATACCTACTAAGAAGCCCATTCATGTGTGTTTGTGTCGGTTTATATGACTGTAAGGCTTCTATCACACCCATTTGTGTGTGTGTGTGTGTGTGTCAGTCAGTTAATACGACTGTAAGGCTTCTATCACAGATTTGTGTGTGTGTAAAAGAAACAGACAGAGAGAGACACACACACACACACACACACAGAGAACACACACCCATTTGTGTGTGGAGATTGAGCTCGTTAGAATAATGAGTAGAACTGTTCCTTGCCTGCATCCTGTGGTGGCAGCACCTCACTTCTGTTTCTGCGTGTGTGTGCACGTGTGTGTGTGCGCGTGTGTGTAGCGTGTGCGTGTATGTGTGCGCGTGTGCGTGTTTGTGTGTTGCAGTGTGTGTGTGTGTTCGTGTGTGTGTGCGTGTTCATGTGTGTGTGCGCGTGTGTGTGTTCGCGTGTGTGTGTGTGTGTGTGTGTGTGTGTGTGCGTGTGTGCACGTGTGTGTGTGTGTGTGTGTGCTCTTGCATGCGTGTGTGCTTGACAGTGTCCCTTGTTGGGTGCGTAGGCGGGAAAGGGAACCAACACTGTTTACACATCCCACCTCCTCACCATCCCTCCATCTCTCCCTCTCTCTCCCTCTCTTCCCTCTCTCTCTCTCCCTCCCTCCCTCATGAGGAGAGCACCCAAAGCAACTTCACTTTAGACATAAATAATGGCGTTTATTCCAAAAAGAAAGAGGAGGAGAGGAAAAACAATCAAGATGCCATATTTCCATGTGTGAATATCCTTATTCATGGTGAACGCAACGTGCCTTCCACCTTTTCTAATGCAATGTGGGCTAATCCGTTCTATAAATACCAGTGGCAATTCCAATCAGGTCCGTCAGTGCCGTTACTCGAGTGAGCGTGTGTGAGCTAGCGTGGAGGCGATGCAAGGCGTGCACCCACCTCGCCACACACACACACACACACACCACCCGCGCACCCAGGCAGGCAGTAGCAGCACCTCAAAGCAGGCTGAGCCTCACCATCAGCTGTCAGTGTGTGAGCGCCACTCAGACTGTTTTGTTGCCGGGAGTCTTTAAAGACTGCTGCCACACCCACACACAGCCTGTGTGGCTTTTTCTGGGCTGCACTTGCGCTCTCTCTCTCTCTCTCTCTCTCTCTCTCTCTCTCTCTCTCATGCAGTTTCACTTGCTCTCTCACTCTCTCTCTCTCATGCAGTTTCACTTGCTCTCTCTCTCTCTCTCTCTCATGCAGTTTCACTTGCTCTCTCTCTCACTCTCTCTCATGCAGTTTCACTTGCTCTCTCTCTCTTTCTCTCATGCAGTCTCACTTGCTCTCTCTCTCTTTCTCTCATGCAGTCTCACTTGCTCTCTCTCTCTCTCTCTCTCTCTCTCTCTCTCATGCAGTCTCACTTGCGCTCTCTCTTTCTCTCATGCAGTTTCACTTGCTCTTTCTCTCATGCAGTCTCACTTGCTCTCTCTCTCTCTCATGCAGTCTCACTTGCTCTCTCTCTCTTTCTCTCATGCAGTCTCACTTGCTCTCTCTCTTTCATGCAGTCTCACTTGCTCTCTCTCTTTCTCTCATGCAGTCTCACTTTCTCTCTCTCTCTCTCTCTCATGCAGTCTCTCACTCATGCAGTCTCCTTGCTCTCTCTCTTTCTCTCTACATCTCCTTGCTCTCTCTTTCTCTCATGCAGTCTCACTTGCTCTCTTTCTCTCATGCAGTCTCACTTGCTCTCTCTCTCTTTCTCTCATGCAGTCTCACTTGCTCTCTCTCTCTCTCTCTCTCTCTCTCTCATGCATCGAGCTCTTCTCTCTCTCTTTCTCTCATGCAGTCTCCTTGCTCTCTCTATCTCATAGAAGGTCTCACTTTCGGCTCTCTTTTCTCTCATGCAGTCTCACTTGCTCTCTTTCTCTCATGCAGTCTCACTTGCTCTCTTTCTCTCATGCAGTCTCACTTGCTCTCTCTCTCTTTCTCTCATGCAGTCTCGCTTTCTCTCTCTCTCTCCATCCATCAGTCAGTCTCCGTGTCCCTCTTTCTCTCTGTCATTCCTCTCTCTCTCTCTGTTTTCTCTCTCTCTGTTTTTCTCTCTGTTTTCTTCTCCTTTAGGCTCCTCTTCACTTTTATCTTCCCTTATTTTCTTTCTTTCGTTTCTTTCTCTCACCATCTCCATCTTTTTTTATCACACCCAAATGCATTCTCTCTCTCTTTCTTTCTCCCTGTCTCTCCTCATTAGACTTCCCTTCTCCCTGGCTCCCTATCCTTCACACTTTCTTTCTCTCTCTGGTCGTCTGTCTGTTTCTTCGGCTGTTAGTTCTTTGGTTACCGTAGCACTTTTGCTTTCATCGTGGACGCATCATCGCTGTTGTATCACAGACACTTTTACACACACACACACACACGACACACACACACACACACGAAGGTCAAGCACACCCATACACCCCATTTATCTCTCATTATCATGCTTGAAACACACACACATGAGTTGAGCACACACATGTAGACACACAGACTTGTTAACCCCCTCCTCTGCACTGCAATGTGCACCAACCCAGTGGATCCTGTGTGGCATCCTAATTTACATCTTAACGTTACACATACTCTCTCACTGCGTACAAACATCTGCATCTCTGGTTCTCTTGCTGAGCTCTCTCTATGTCATGTCACATATACTATATGTGACATGTCCCCCAGTGAAGTCTCCAATATTAGGAGCATGTTTTAGCCTTGATTAGCCTCAATTATTTCTCACCCAATGCCGGCCTCTCTCTCTCTCTCTCTCCTCTCTCTCTCTCTCTCTCTCTCTCTCTCTCTCTCTCTCTCTCTCTCTCTCTCTCTCTCTCTCTCTCTCTCTCTCTCTCTCTCTCTGTCCCTTCCTCAACTGTGTTTTGTCTCTCCCCAGGGTAAGGTTGGGGAGCGGGGCAGTCACTCGGCCCTGCTGGCCACGCCAGGCAGCCTGTACGCCGACCTCTGGAACACGCAGAACAGCCGCGCGCTGAACGACTCCGCCGAGGACGCGTCCGGCGGCAAGGCCAAGCCCGAGGCGGAGCGGCTCTCCAAGAAGGAGGAGGAGCGCAAGACGCTCCAGGACGAGATCCTCAACAGCGTCAAGGGCTGCGGGAACTGCTCCTGCTGAGGCAGCGTGTGTGCGTTCATCCCCACACCCCTCCATCACTGGGCTCAGCAGAGATGAGGAGGAGGGCTTGGAGGTTGGTTGGTTGGACGGTTGACCAGTAAAGGGGGGTGAGGAGAGGGGAAACACAAGCCCCCCCCCCCCCCAATCATCCCCACCCCCCTCCAACCCCCCAGGACTGCACTGGGGGCTCGTTGCTGCCCGTGTACACGCACAGATCCCACATGTCAGGTCCCATGAGAGTGAGATGAGCTCTTACCTTGGGACAAGGACAGGGTGAGGGGGGTGGGGGGGGCAGTCTTTCAGCGGATTGTGTGTGTGTGTGTGTGTGTGTGTGTGTGTGAGGGAGACTGTATGTGTTTGTCTCCCTAGGACACTGAACTCTGTGTGTGTGTGTGTGTGTGAGGGAGACTGTATGTGTTTGTCTCCCTAGGACACTGAACTCTGTGTGTGTTTGCGTCGTCTTTCTTCTGTCTCCCTCTGTAAACAAGAAAATATGGTGCACACTCATCAATGGGCATCCATAAAATAGTGAAACAGAAACATGCCTTTGTGTTAATAACATATTACCTAGGTGATTTTTAAATTATTTTTCCATGTAATTGGGAACTCCAGTAAACTTTTATTTTTATCAAGGATGTGTATATATTAATATAACATAGTAGTTGTAGATGGCCATTGAAGCACATTGTCAGGGTGTGGTATGCTTTTTTTTTTATGGAATGTATTCAGTATTCACTTTTTTTCAGGATAGATTTGACAGATTGTTCTGGAGCCTCTGGCATCTCATCAGAGAACTTGACAAAAAAAACAAAAAAAACAATGTGACTGACCGGATTAGTCTTTTGTATTGAAACCAAAATGTCAGTCTGGAGCTTGCTCAGTAGGAACACCATAGGTAAAAAGGTTTTGAAATATTAAGATTAAATATTTACCCCTTGGATAATCGTGAGTTCAAGCATATTTGGCCAGCAATTAATTTAAAAGTAAATTAAATCTAAACTTTAAAAATGTGTAGAATTTTGAATTTTTTTTTTTTTGCTACTCTGATATTGCCAAAAAATTGTGCCTGTTTTGTCTGTGTTTAGCTCCAACTTAAACCGGCTTGACAGGATCATTCAGGAGTGACACAAGATGTAAATAAATGTTGTGCTTAGGCATAAGTTTATATCTAGCCATAGACTCAACTACATTCTTACGAAAACATTATTTTCAGGACACTGTGCAGTCTAGAAGGGAGCCATGTTGATGTGGTGGTTAGAATGTAAGAATACACAAGCAAGAAGCACGAATACACATGTACAGATGACCTTGGCTCTTGTTTGTTCAGGTTTGAGATAAGGACTTTGGCTCATTGTTGTGGTCATGACTGAGTCATGTTCAACATTTTAGTTCAATGAGATAATCAGGAATTGTATCCCAGGGTCATATATGCATACATGTGAATGGCCTGGAAAAAAAAAGTTATTGGCACGCACCTCTGGATTCAAATAAAGAAAAGATCAAATATGCTTGTTTCTCTTTTGACTGACTGGATGAGTGAATGAAATGTCCATCACTTGCATGTGATGTGTTTGTTATCTGGGGGCGGGGGTGGAGTGGGATTTGATTGATTGACAACAGAACAGCAAGTCGGCGTGCAGCATTATTGTGAGTGTCATACCATGACCTCTGACCTCAAACAGATGCTGCTGGTCTTGTGCAATTAGACCCATCACGGAAGGCACCGGCGTCTCCAGGCTACCCATCCCCAGCTTACATAGCCTCCAGCATTTTCATTTCTCTGTGTCTATGGGTAGATTAAAAATGCACCTCATCAATAGACAAAGCGGAGACTCTGACATTTTAAAACAGGAAGAGATCTATAATGGGATGATTGGAATTATAACGCTGATCTAAGCTGGTTTATTTATAACTACTTGTTTTTTTTTTTTTTTTAAAAAAAAAAGAAACACATCCGAGTAACAAAGTCATTAAAATGATATATGTATACATTTGTAATATATATGTATATATTTGTTTCTATAAGGTTATGCATGTCCTGAACCTTTTTTCCTCTTTCTTTCACACTCCACCCATCTTGCAGCTTGAGCTGCAGTATTGAGTGATGCCCCCCACCCCACCACACACACACACACACACACACACACACACACACACACACACCCTTGCAAATGGGATCTCTCAGGTCCTTGTGATGGGGTCGCTTGGAGAGCTAAAGCCGGGGCGGACCCCCTGCCTCCCGCCATTGTGGAGCCACCAAATAACTAAGCCTGCTTTGGCGCAACTCAAGCTGCTCCTGTCCAATACCTGCTATGCCCTGTGAAAGCGCCCAGGCTAAAGGCATCATTCCACTTCCATTCTGACCTCATTCTGAGGCATGGAGAAAAAGGAAAGAAATATTTTGGAGGGGAGGGAAAAGTAAAAATACATATAAATTTAGAGCGATTATACTCTTTTGCCTGTTTTTGTAACGTGATTAGGTAGTACAGGACTAATGAGAACTTGCTGAGGACCTGGAGCTTTTGTAATGTTTTGAAAGGAAACAAGTAGCCTACTTCAGAGGCACAATTGGCAGGGTTGGACAGGCAGCACCCACATTCGCATTCCCTTTTCTTCCATTTCCACATAACAAGAACAGGGCAAAATCTTTATTGACAATCCCCACACGTTATTTTGGGTTTCTGCTCTTAGTGTTAGTAGTTGTGGTCTGTGTATTCCATCAGGGGTGTATTGCATTGGTGAGGGCTGTTTTTCTACTCCTAAACGGACTCTTTCACTAACGTGGGGAATTGGGGTCTGTAACTTCTTCACTGGCAACATTTGCCATTGCTCTGCATTGTTTGTGATTGGGGGGGGGGGGGGGGGGGGGGTGCACCAGCCACAGATGTTTGGCCTTGTGTGTGTGGCTTCCAGAGACTATACAGTAATGAGCACACAATCTCAGTGTTTGTCGTTATAAATACATGGACACACATAAGACTATGAGATCGGGATGAGGAATGACCAGGAAAGCAAACCTTACACAGATCACACAGCACGGAAAACATGGTCTTCCTTGTACAAGAGATAAACTACACAAGGCAAGCATAGCCTATTCATGAGAGATTCGTACAAACCAAATATGCATGCTCAATCTTTTTAACGGAATTGTACTTTGAGTAGAGTAGGCTATTCTAACAGGAAGGACAAAAACATCCTCAGAGGTATTCCATCACAACTGGTTCTTTGGAGAAGCTTTTGGCAGGGTTTGGTTCTTTCACTATATGGTGTGGAAATAGAACCAGTGTAGCAGAATATGTGTACATTTGCAGGTTCAGATATCTGAAGCATGAGTTTCACATTGTATTGAACGTGTGAAATACCTGCTAGTTCACAAGTAGACAAAAAGTAGACTTACACGTAGTAAGAATACATAGATGTTTCCCCGGGGATAATAACAGGGAGAATATGCTGAGACGGACTCATGATAGCCCTGGAATGTGAAGCAAAAAGCTTATGCTCATCTTCATACAACAAAGAAACGCGCCAGCCGGTGGGTTCGTGATCTTGGTGAATATGCATGCTAGCCTGTAAAGCAAATGCATTCATCTGCACTGTGTGGGAGTGCAGGCCTACATTTATGTGTGTAAATTGTATGTTTATTCAACGCTTCCAGAGTCAGAGAATGGATATCATGAATTGTATGTAGATTCCACTGTCCAATGCCATTCGGACAGCACGGGCTTTATGACTGGGGCCTTGCCAAACAAAATTGTTAAGGTCGAGGAACCAGGGGCGGTGGTAGTGTAGTGGTTAAGGAGCTGGGCTAGCGTGCAGTAGCCTGAAAATTGTCGGTTCAATTCCCGGCTTCCACCGTTGTGCCCTTGAACAAGTCACTTAACCCAAAGTTGCTCCGGCGACAATGTGATCCCTTGTAATATAGCTTACATATGTCACTTTGGTCAAAAAGTGTCTGCTAAATGTAATGTACTGTAATGAACCAGCTTGGGGATGAGACAACTACAACGATGAGAACAAGCTTCTGCCAGGATAACAGCTGCATTTAGTAAGTGATGCAAGCAGGGCTATCAAGTTTTGAGCTCAACCTGGAGTGTGCCTGTTTGGTGGTGATAATGGCAGTAATATGCATGCCAACTTGAGCATTTGGTGGTAGACCTAGTTGGCATGCTAAATTACACATTTGACATACGGTAGATTGCAAGTCTGCTATTCACATGATAACGTGCATAGGGGAAAACGGAGTAAGATTAGCCATTTTTTACATTATTTCTTCATCATTCTAATGTGTCAAAGAGGTTTTGCTTTGTAACATTCACACCAAACAAAAAATTTCAAAGTGTTCAACGACTTCTGTAACCAACAACTCTTTGATAACGGGTATAAGGGTAAAGAGATAAGCTCTGCAAAAAAGTTGACACAACTTACCCCATATGTTTCCGGTTTCCTACAAAAAAGGGGTGGCCCATCTTACTCCTATATGCCCAATTTAGCCCCAAGGAAAGCTTGTTGTGTATGTGTGTGTGTGTGTGTGTGTGTGTTTAAAAAAGACGGTATAAATGTAGACTAACAAAGAATAACGTCACATGAAGGATATAACCAATTGGCAAATAATCAATACATTCTCAGGGTCGCTTGGAGAATATTGGGATCATTTCGCTTGGGAAAGCCCTGCATTCTCTCTCCTCCTCTTTGCCTGCTCTCTTTTGAGGGCTCTTTGCTCTGTCCTCTACATCTCTTAGCAGCATAAACTACCTGTTTCTTTCTCTCTCTGGTTTTGCCTGATTAATTTTTAAATGATACGTCTAGGTAATTAGTCCATTTGTTGCCTACTGGAGGCCTAATTGGCTATTTTAGATGAAAAGGTCATTCATCCATCATTGCGTCCATATGCAAAGTGAAATGGTCAAAATTTGAGCCTGAGTTAATCCAGACGAACATGTTAGCAAATCTGGTGTTGGTCAAATCTGGTGTCGGTCAAAATATTAATTTAAAGTCCGTTTTTAAAATAGTTATTATCTCAATCGCAGTTGTAGGTTGCAATAGGCTACTGTTTGGGTCATTTTATTTCAGTCTGTGTCCGATTGTCTCTATAGAGAAGTAGGCTAACGTGGTGGTGTTCATACAACTTCAGTTTTTCGTTGATAAATAAAACATCTCTGTGATTTCAAACTCACGCTGGGATGCAGTGCATTTGTTAAGCTGTTAGCTGTGCACATCTAGGTTGCGTGCGAGTGTAGGCAATCTCTTGTCAGCCCAACTCTTATGTATAGGTCTTATCAAATACATTAGAAGAAGACAGTCGAAAAGTTAGCGTGAGAAAAACGCATATGTGGACCCATGGATTCATTTTCCAAAATGAATTACCGTGTGTAACAATGTAATAACGTACCAATTCTTAGTGCAGTCACGATGTGAAAGATCTAATAGCTGACGGCCTACCCCTCTGCGTCACAGCGGTGCGTGCACTCAGAACACCTACGCCACATTTGTCAGTGCAGCCCTGCAACTAACCTCAGTCATTTTATTTAGATGAAAGTGTATTTTTGTTACCTACTCCGTCACCATTTGCGTTACTATAGCAATCATTAAACCTCCGTGCTCTCAAATGAGTGTCAAATAAACATGGCCCAACAACAACACAACGTGTTCTTTCTTTCTGCAATGTTCAGATATAATAACGGATGAATCAGCAAAACAGCGTTGATGCCTGATACCTCCAAATCAGCGGGGTTCACACGTTCAGTGATGAATTAGTCTGCTCCTATGTTCAGTTAATGAAACAATGGGCCAATGTCTAAACCAATAACAGAAATATATGGTCTAAATTCTGATTAGTAGGCCTAGCCTAGGCCTATACGGTTCACACCTCTCATTAAAGCAGTTATGTAGGCTTAGTTCCACGAATGTTAAAACAATAGATAGCTTGAACTATTCTTAATGAGGGTTCATAGCGTTTCGACTTCTGTAAAGTCGGAGAAAAATATGCATGGGTTAGGCCTAACGTAGGCTATTACAATTTTAACACTCACTGTAATAGCCTATTGCCTACCCAGCTAAACCACTGATACTATTTTACCTCCTCCATTTACCATCAAAACGTCTTGTCACTGTCAAAAGGTGGAGAACTGTAAGCCTTTGTCAAAGCTGCGCTACATGCAAAGTAGCAGAATCACTCAATTTGTCCTACATTCAATGTATCCTATTTTTTGTTTTAGTGGCAGAAGTAGCATGAAAGAAAAAAACTTAACGTACACCGCTTCACCTGAACTATTTTACCCTTTCCTTAATCCTCGGCAGGTCAACATTTCAAACGACCTGATTCCCATAAAGCCATGCATTGCCATGGTTTCTTATAAATGAAGGGCAACTCGACGGGCAACATCAGTAGCCTATTAGTGACAACAACTTAGAAGGACTGCACATTCTGTGAATAAAAAATATCTATTTTATGATCATGTCCGGCCCCGTGTCGGAAGGTTTCGTGTACTTTCATAGGTTGGCGAGAGCAAGACGGCGGAGGGGAGCAGCAAGTTAACGAGTGCGCCTGCGAGACTGCGCTACGAAGCGGGGGGAGCGAGCGAGAGGTCCAGCTGCAAAAAAAAGACATGCTGTAACAATGGCAGCATCAAGAACCTCGTAGATGGCAGCGAACACCGGGTGGAGAGACGTGAAAATAGCAGTGGAATAGCAGACGCCATGAGTTTGCTGTGACGCGTGGACAGCCATTGCTCCCGGGTGTTTTATTGGAATAGGAATTTGTGTTGTAATAAAAAATGGAGCGTCGGGGTGAAGAGAAGCGAGCTGCTGTCTCCATCACTGAGAGAAGAGGCGCGTCCACCTGCTAACACCGGAGGCCCGGGCTCGGAGTGAACCATGGGGAAGTGCCTGCACTGAGGAGGAGAAATAGACACGTTTATACCATTATAACAGGCTAAGGACGGGGTTTTCTTGCTGGACAGGGGCACAAGAAATCGCTGTTTGGCTGCATTTACGTGCGGTAAGTGAGAATATCGCGCTCCCATGTCGCGTTTTAATAAGCGAATCGATTACATTTTTTTTTGGTAGCCTACAGCTCCATTGATGTTGCGGGCAATTTGTTTCCATAGCCTACACGTTATGTTATAACGCAAAGAAGCTTTTGAGACCGTGAAATAGGCTATGTTTTAGTGGGACAGCTGTCGTGTTCAGCTCATGCAGCGTTAGGACACTTTTCCATCCTGTATGGATTAGCATAATTCAAATGCCATTAAGTGCTGGGTAGCTGATTCAGCTTTGTGCGTCTGATATAAAGCAAAACATTTAAGCAAACATCACATGCATATTCGTACGTCGTTTACCGCAATGTTTACTCATAACAGCACCGTTTTCATGTGAATTACTCTTGACAGCGACTCAATTGTGTCAGTAGCGCGTAAACCGTGTCATATCTGGACGTTTTTTGGGTAAGCCATGGGGTTTGGTCGCTGACATGGCTGAAGGCAACCGTTTAGGATTTCGTGGAAGTAGAAATGAATATTGATAAGATTCTTGTAAAGATGCAAGGCACGGTCGGGCTCGCTTAGTGGTGGTAGTGTCACATGGTAGTTCTTGCATGCCATTGATCCCAGTACCACTACTACCTGTAACTTCAAATCGTCTCCCCTTTAAATAGCAAAAAAGGGTCATGGGGGAAGTCTCACTGTCATGCTCACAGTGCCATCTGCGCCTCTTCCTTGCTCTAACAGTGGCTGTGGCTGTCCTACGGTTGTATATAATTTCACAAGAATGGTTGGATGCTATCAGTCTCACTAACACTCTCGGCAGGATTCCACTTTTGTTGCTTGTTAGCGCACTGATTTGTAGGTCGTTAGTGTTATTGGGCGCTGGTAACACCCAGCTAGACCTGCAGGAACAACTGATCCCCTTCCATTTCTGATTAGACTTGGATTGCAGAATGAGGAAGCTCCCTCCTACACCACCAATGCTACCCCAGCCCCCACCCCCACCAATCCCCCTTTGGCACACACAACTGTCATCTGTCTCTCCACCCAATGCGAACACAGAATCCGCATGGTGGAGCTTTGAGTTGATGGAGTCTAACAAAGACCATGAAAGGGCCAAATTGAGTTGACATGCTGACGCGAGATTCATTATTCTCAGTGACGGCACAGTGTGGGAGAGTGTAGGTTCCGTGTTTGTGTGTGCATGCGTGTGTCCACCCCTCTGGGTGTCTGTGTGTATGATGCGCACTAGAGGAAGGCGTCTGCTGTCCGGCTGGGTTCACTTGCCTGCTGATATATACACACACACACACACACACACACACATACACACACACACACACACACACACAGACACACACACATACACACACACACACACACAGCCCCAGCCGTCCAATCCTTACTCCTCTTACTCACAAAGCACCCAGTGGGAATGTTCTCTGAATGAACTGCAAGGCTAGACACACACACACACACACACACACACACACACACAGCTGACTTGGTCTCTAATAGTGGCGACCGTCGCTGTAGCCTGATACCAGAGAATAGCCAATTACCACACGGAAGACCAGACCAGGCACCATGTTGGTGTCAGCCTTGTTGTTTTTCATCGCTGAAGCCATCAGTACACAAGGCAGCCCATCATCCGGGATAAGGAGGATGCTGAAGGGTGTCAGTCACACCTCGCAAGAATCTTTGCTGCCATTGTCTGCTTGGTGAATCTACTAGTAACGATCTATCCCTGTAAAGCATGTTGGAGACATGTTGGATCGCTCCCTGTAAAGCATGTTGGAGACAGCTCCTAGTTGGGGTGAAGGCAACGTAGGGCCTTTCTTACCTGTATGGTGGAGTTATTATTAGGTGTTAGATTAAGCTTCATCCCCTGCTGCGGTGGTTTGTGTTTGTGTCTATCGCGCCCTTCCACAAATCAATCCACGCTCTTAATTTGAATTGATCTATTTGCAAGGCCAGCGGCACACTGTGCAGCCAATGGAGTCTTTTGTCCTGCAGCTCACCCGTGACAACTTTGAGAGGAGACGATGCAGTCGGACACACAGAGAGAGGGCCGTCCTCTTGAGAAGCACGACTGGCAAGGCCGACATTCTTTGTCCAGCTATTTTTACAGCTAACACCAATGCTGCTTGTGGCACAAATGCTTTGTCGGGCGTTTGACCTGTGAGAGAATGGGAGACCATTTCCACAGGGAGGCCACGGCGTGGCACTGGAAGTAATATTGGCAGCATTGTCACAGAAAATATGTAAAAGTATGCACCAGGAATGCACTTATGAAAGTCTCATAGCCCCCATGACCAATGCCCCCAACCCACACACATTCCATTTTGATCTCTTTCTTACTATGTCTCCTTTCTTTCTTATGTGCTCATTCTGTTGTCAACTCTCGCCCTCCCTGTTTCACTCCTGTCTCGATGTCTCCCTTTCTCATTCTCTGTCTCTTTCTGTCTCTCCACCACTCTCTCTATCTCTCTCTTCCTTTTTCTCTCTCTCTCTCTCTCTCTCTCTCTGCAGTAGAAGGGGAGGCTCAGTAGCCCAGGCTGCGGAGGCTTCTGGTGAGTGAGGGTGTGTAATTAAACAGTGAGGTAAGGTCCAGGGGAGATTGCTCAGCTCCTTGATTGCTTTTCATGGCCTGAGGGAGGGAGCTGCAGCAGCTCCTGGGGGACAGAAGAGAGAGAGAGAGAGAGAGAGAGAGAGAGAGAACATGAGAGAGATGAGGTCGCTCTGCATATGCTCTGCCTTGCAGACATACTCCTTCTGCATGGCCTATAACCCCTGAGCTGGAGTTAGAGAAAGCCCACACAAAAACATGTACACACATACTGCACACGCACACACACACACACACACACACACACACACACACACACACATATACACAAACATACAGTACACACACACACACACACACACACATGCATGCACACATACACGCGCACACACACACACACACACACACACTATGTGTATGTGTGTTCAACTGTACTCTCGTGCAGAGATTCATGCCCGTTCAGAAATCCCGGCTGACAGCATGTGTCCTGAATCTAGAAATGAAAGCTACTCTCATAATAATTGCATTTCACCGCCATTATAATTTTGTCAGTCTGTCAAAAAAAAAAAGAGAAAAATCTTTACCGCAAGGCTGGAGGGCACTGAGACACCAGCGAGCATCTGTGTTAAGCCCCTCTGACAGAAAGCAGTAGGAGGGGTGGAGGGCTTCCTGTGAAGCCTCCTCATTGGCTGGTGGTCTCTGCCCCTGACTGCCGATTGGTGCCTTTGGCCGTGCCTCTGCGGAGGAGGTGGTTCCGGGACCAGTCTCTGTAGCTCTGTCTGAGCTGCTCATAGAGAGAAGGAGATGAGGGGAGTGAGGTTTTTGTGTGTGAAAAGAGAGAAGGCCGCGGCCATTGGGAAACCCGTGCCTTGTAAGGAAAACCCACAATGTCAAATTCAATACACAAAGAGAAAGAAAACCCACAATGTCAGATACAATACACACATTTAGTTTGCCTGGGAGATTATTTGCACCCTTTGCCAACATGCGGTGTGCTGCTAGCTAAAGGTTGTCTGGCTGTAACCAGAGCTTGATTACTAGAACTATTGCTGCAAGAGAGTAGCAAAATGGCTCTGCTACCTAACAACATGCAATGAAACCAGTTTGTGTTTGGCAGCTGGAAATACAAAGTATGTACCAATGTGTGTGATCAAATGTGCACACTCTTGGCTGTAAGGACCCTTCGCTAGTTTCCAATGGTAAACATCTCCTGAAGAACAGCTCAGTAGGTTCCTACTTAAAGTTTATTGTTGGGCTACTATACTAGTAGCTTACCAAGTCGTGCCTCAGCAGTAGAATTTCTTGATCACTTGCACTAGCAACTTGATCACTTGCACTAGCAAGTGTTACACCATATCCAAATAGCTAAATAGAGGGGGCAGCCGTGGCCTACTGGTTAGCGCTTCGGACTTGTAACCGGAGGGTTGCCGGTTTGAACCCCGACCAGTAGGCACGGCTGAAGTGCCCTTGAGCAAGGCACCTAACCCCTCACTGCTCCCCGAGCGCCGCTGTTGTTGCAGGCAGCTCACTGCGCCGGGATTAGTGTGTGCTTCACCTCATTGTGTGTTCACTGTGTGCTGAGTGTTTTTCACTAATTCACGGATTGGCATAATTGCAGAGACCAAATTTCCCTCACGGGATCAAAAAAGTATATATACTTATACTTACTTATGTGATTTCACTGACTGTGAAATAGCACTGGGGTTACTTGTTCTCGTCCGTTCCATAGTACCCATCCATAGTATAAAGCAAATCTCTGTCAGTGGCAGAACCCCATCTCTCATTTCTAAGTGTGTAAACTGAAACACAAGTCCTTGCGTGCACTTTATTAATTTCCCCCCTCGCTAGTGTTTTACCGCCATCATCTTCGACCTTTCGCAAGCCCTTGAAGTGCCTATGGTTTTAGAGGCGGTCTCTGGCAGCCGGATTTTCTCTGCCCTTTCTGAACAAGTCGCTGAAGTGGGGGTGAATGAGCCACGTCACCGTGCTGAAGTGGTCCTCCAGGACTTTAGGTGGATGAGGTGCCTGGCCCTCTTTTCTCTCCTGTGTGTGTGTGTGTGTGTGTGTCTCTGTGTGTGTGTGTGTACTGTATGTTTGGGGGGTGTAAATGCAAAAATGCTTGAGGCTGAGTACAAGCCTGGGAAAGCTCCTTGATTTTACCCCCACACCCCCGTCGTTTTTGTACTCAGTCACATGACGTGTTCGTTAGCCAATCAAGGCCGCTTAGAGAAAGAGAGAGAGAGAGAGAGATTGTGAGAGAGCCTTTTTGGATGAACAGCCTTCAGCCAGTCTATATGTGTGTGTGTGTGTGTGTGTGTGTGTGTTAGTGCATGATGCATAATTTATGGGTGCTTCCCTCTGGTGTTTGTGATGCACCAGTAGAGTGGCACGGTTACATAATGTTACAACTATGAAAAATGATACAATTGGTGTGTTTGAGATCTAGTGGTGGGAAGCAAAGTCAGATGTGAGCACAAAAGGAGACTCTGATTGCATTTCTGAGCTCGTGCAGTGCTGTATACACATGCCCAGAGCAAACCTCAGGTTAGATCGCTTATTATGTTGAACAGAATGCCTCTTTTTCCATAATGAGACCTTGAATTGAATGCTCTCTTAACTACATTCTGCAGCTCTCCACCATTATGTCTGAATCCATTCCATTCCTTTACTCTCCTGGGTTGTAAAGGACCTAGCTGCTGTCTTTGTTCAGAGCCGGGTCAGAATCGGTTTCAGGGTCGGGATGCTGCTTTCTATCTGCAGGTTCTGCCTATGCTAGTCAATAGATGTCTGCATGTTCGGCCTATGCTACTCAATGTCTGCACACAGTTGTGTATTTACACTAGTGCGTACGAGAATAGAATTTATGGATCCATAGAATTTTATGAGTCCATACTAGAATAGCGTTTACAAGCTCCATAGAATGTATCAGTCCATACAAGAATAGCATTGTCCTCCAACCATAAGAGTTCTCTCAATTACGGATCCCCATTTTATTTTGTGATTGACGTGTGCTGTGGCAAATTCGTTATTTGTTTTTTTCTCCCCCTTATTTTCTCCCCTCTGGGTGGGTCCCAGTCGTCATCTAAACGTCAAGCGCTTTTGTGATTACACAAACAGGCATCCTTGGCCCCCAAAGTGCCTGCTGTTTCACACCAGTTGCGTAACTTCCAAATGAGCTCATTTAAAACATGACACAGAAGCGAGAGCGAGGGCTCATGTTCGTCTGTCGGGTGGGAGTGCAGTCGGTGTGCTGAGGGACACAGAGAGAGAGAGAGAGAGAGAGAGAGAGAGAGAGAGAGAGAGAGAGAGAGAGAGAAGGGATGGAAGGAGGGAGGCAGAAAAATGGAGAAATAACAACATGCCGTTCGTTAGCAGGCTTTGAAGGGGAGGCATTGAGATCTCAGGAGGCAGAGCCTATCCAACTAGCCGGTGTTTGTGGTCGTGTCTGTGTGTGTGTGTGTGTGTGTGTGTGTGTGGGGGGGGGGATGCTCTGTGTACATTTGTAGAATTCAGAGCTGGTTTTGGATTGGGATGGGGGTAGATGGGGTTACATATTGTATGTAGGACCCAGGTGGTGTGGGGTGGGGGTCAAGAAGGGGCTAAGAGAAGGCACAGGCCTAGTAGACCACCAATGGGTAGCCAACCCTCCCACACTCCACCACCCCACCACCTCCCCACCCCTCCACCGCTCCGTGGGGGAAAAGAGAAAGCCAGTGTGGTGAAAGCAGTGTGTAGGAATGACAGGAGGCTCTTTGTGTACGAGGTTGGCCCCTTCACAGAGCTGGGTCCTGTTTCACCTAGTGCCTCAGCCAGGGAGAGGAGACCCTGCACTAGAGTTTGAGTCTGCCTTTTAATGGGGGGAGAGGAGAAAAACAGAGACACAGAGGAGGAGAGAGGAGAGATAGAGAGGAGAGGGAAACTGAAAGAGAGAGAGAGAGAGAGAGACTGAAAAGGAGAGAGAGTGTCATGTGAAAGATGCAGTGAGAAAGGGTTAGAGAGAGAGAGAGAGAGAGAGAGCTAGTTGGGGATGTTTCGTGCACTTCTTTGTCTATAAAGCTGTGTGTGTGTGTGTGTGTGTGTGTGTGTGTGTGTGTGTGTGTGTGTGTGTGTGTGTGTGTGTGTCTGTGTCTGTGTGTGTGTCTATTGAATGTGTGGCGTTTAACGAGATGATGCTGACTGCCTCGGCCAGACACATTTAATTTGGCTGCACTTTTGACATGGCAGACAGAGCTCCACACTCGCCTCCTCACTGGCACCAGACACAGACCGAGAGAGAGAGAGAGAGAGGAGAGAGAGAGAGAGAGAGAGAGAGACAGACAGAGAGAGAGAGGGAGAAAAAGAGATAAAGAGACAGGGAGAGAGAGGGAGAGAGGGAAATGGCTCTTATGGCCGAGCAACAAATCACAGCAGTTTGGTGCACATCCTGTTGACTTAGGTTAAATCACACTCCCATATCTCTGCTGTCTGGGCCTATTGTCTCAGTCACAGTCACATTTTGCCGAGAGATGAATGAATGTAGTCTGTATGTGTGTGTGTGTGTGTGTGTGTGTGTGTGGATGCACCCGTCAATAATATGAATTTGTGTTTAGCGCTGTACTGCTGGTAACTTGTTATCCTTATCCCTGGTATGTATCATACATCTAACCCTCACTGGTCTCTCAGTATGGTACATGGCATTAATCAACAATATGTTCGTTTTATCTCGTGAAGCCTACTCACACGGCATGAAGACCTTGAATTGAAATGTAGATGACGTCAAATCAGATGAAGTCTACGCTGTCTAGTCGTGGCCTACTGGTTAGTGCTTCGGGCTTGTAACCGCAGGGTTGCCGGTTCGATCCCCGACCAGTAGGAACGGCTGAAGTGCCCTTGAGCAAGGCATCTAACCCCTCAGTGCTACCGAGCGCCATTGTAGCAAGGCAGCTCACTGCTCCGGGTTAGTTTGTGCTTCACCTCACTGTGTGCTCTGTGTGTTCACTAATTCATGGATGGGATAAATGCAGAGACCTAATTCCTTTGTTTACGCAAGTATACTTGGCTGAGAAACCTGATTTTTTTACTATTGATTATATACATGTACACAAAGAAAGACATACACACACATATACACATGCACAAACATAATGCATACACACACATACATATATACATACTCATATACACACACACACACACACACACACACACACACACACACACACACACACACAAACAAACACAAACACACACACACACACACACACACACCCTCTAGTCTAGATACACATATGGGGTTTAGTTGCATTTTCTGGAAGAGATGAGTAATTATGATCCTCCATGTTTTTTGTGTCCCAGTTTGCTTTGTGATGAAGAATACATTTGCTGCAATTAGATCCAGTGATGACTACGCACTGAACTAATTTGGACCTTAATTAGTCAGGTAAATAAATCAAAATACAATCAAGGCCCATTAGTGCACCCGGATAAGTCTCAGAAATAATGCTGGTGTCTTCAGCATGAGAGGGGGATATGCTGGTGGAAATATGGTGGGACTTGGTTATGTTGTGACTACCATACCTCTCTAAATTTAGAAACTAATTTAGAAACTAATTTATACAAACAGAATGGTCACAGTAATGTTGCAATTCCCTTGTTCCAATGAAACTACTGCATTAAATAGAGTTTTGAACAGTGTATTGGACTTCGTAGTGATGAGTAACAACAGCATATTGATACTTAGCATTTATAGACATTAGAGTATGGTTTAGGATTAGGGTTAGGATGATGGTTTATGGAAGTACTGTAATACTGAATCCCATGCTATTATAATATAATGATATAACTGTAATAAAGCAGGGATGGTCTCTAACATATTATGTATTGAATTTTTTCATTGTATAGTGCTCTGTAGCCACTGTGTGTACGTGTGTCTGTGTGTGTGTGTGAGCGTGCGCACGCACATGCATCTGTGTCTCTGTGTGTATGTGTGTGTGAATGTGTGTGTCTGTGTGTGCGCACGCGCATACATCTGTGTCTGTGTGTGTGTGCGCATGTGTGCATGCGTGTGTGTGTGTGTGGCCACATCCCAGCCCGGCTGCTTGGCTGACTCCCTTTGACTTCATCTTCTTTCTTTCCTGGACCAGCGTAGCTGACACACATCTCGTGTGCACACTCAGGCAACATCAATAAGAAACCGCTGAACCCAGACATGTTTCCCCCCTGAACGCATGACAGAAGATATTACCGGAGGCTTTTTGGCTCCAGTGAATTTCCAATGAAATCATGACACACTGACAGTCTTTGCACAATGTTCCTATCCACGCACTAATTCAAGCCACCGAAGCCAGTAATTGCATTGTGTTTTTAATAACATTGCATTTAATTATCACCTTTGAAACAACAGATCCACATTTAGTCTGGTAGAACATTTTATCAGGGTGTAAAAAAGGGAATAACAGCACAGTTTGCTAGTAAATTAAAGTCTCGAGACTCTCTGCCTCCCCAGAGGTACACTTAAACAGTGAGAGAAACATATGGGGTTTGATATATGTTTACACTGCATTACCAGAGCTGAACTCTGCACAACAAAGTCTTCTCTAAGGAACGTAGCCTTCCCCCTACGCAGCATTTCCAATCCCCTCATATGTAGACTGTCTAATTGAACTCTGCATAGCCTAGTGTTGCATAGTATAAGATAAAAAGGGACATTCTTACTTTCCCATGATCCTTTGTTCCCAGGAACTGTATTCCCATGGTCTTGTGTTTCCCAGATTTATGTGACACGTAATGGGCAAACAGTTAACTAACAGTTCACATGGACAAGCTAATTTTATTAGCTCATTAGCTTGTCCATGCTAATGTTATTAGCTCATTAGCTTGTCCATGCCTTTCTTTTGATGTTGTTCTACATCAATTTAGCCTGTTATGATAAGACCAAGTGTGCAAGAGAGAAATATAATTAGCATATAAGGCATGCATATTTTAAATGTGCACACCTAATCCTTCAAATAGATGGCTGCATTCAAACATCCATGAGAGATTTCTGTTGTGCGTCTTTTCTGTAATTACATTTTTTCTTTTCTATAATTGCATTTTTCAATTTAATATGCAATTCTGAAGTCATATAATTATTTCCCCTCAGTCATTCTTTATGATAGATAAATAGACAAAGATTAATAATATATGTACAAATTACTATACATTAAATAGAATATGTATCTCTAAGCATCTTTATCTTTTCTGTTGAAATGGATCCTAAAACATTATTTCCACCGAAACTCTGTTCCTATTAGGTCAGTACATAGAACAGGCTTCATCAGATTCCACAGGCACTTTGCTTATTTTCTCAGTACAAAGGCAGTCAAAGCCACATTTGTCAAACGGACAACATTTCAAGCTAAACGCTAAAAATTTACGCTGCGAGCCGCACAGAGGGTTTAGGAAGAGGAGGAAGAAGAAAAATAAAGCCCTGCAATAGCAAGCGCACCCAAATGTATTCAGCACTGTCTGTGATGAAGTCTTGTTTTCGGGCCGGGCGTTTTGGGCTGTGGAGCCGGTGTGTGTGCGGAGCGGCGAGAGGTGTTAAACTGATTCATGCCTGTGACAGGGAAGAGGGAGATGAGTCAGGCTTCTTTGATGGGAATGGGAGATGAGTCAGTGTGTGTGTGTATGTGTGTGTGTGTTTGCGTGTGTTTGTGTGTGTGTACGTGTGTGTGTGTGTGTGTGTGTGTGTGTGTGTGTGTGTGTGTGTGTGTGTGTGTGTGCATGCATGCATGTGTGTGTGTGTGTGTGTGTGTGTGTGTGTGTGTGTGTGTGTGTGTGAAAGAGAGTCTTGAGCAGGGGCCTCCTGAATGAAAACTTAAGACAGAAAAAAAGAAAGAAAGAAAGAAAGAAAAGAAAAGAAAGAATAAAGAAAGAAAGAAAGAAAGAAAGAAAGAAAGAAAGATGGAAAGAAAGAAAGAAAGAAAGAAAGAAAGAAAGATGGAAAAGAAAGAAAGAAAGAGAAGAAGGAAAGAGAAGAAAAAGGATGAAGGAAGCAGAACAGCCCTCAATTGCAGCAGCAGTCTGGGTCCCAGAGGTGTCGCCTGTGTGGTGTGTGTGTATGCATGTGTGGTGTGTGTGTATGCATGTGTGGTGTGTGTGTGTGTTTGTGAAGTACAGATGAAATCAGTATGCATCACCAGAACTGTGCACCTGTCAAGGCCTCTCGGCTACCAAGTCTGCTTGTGTGTGTGTGTGTGTGTGTGTGTGTAGTTGTAGTAATAGTAGTAGAAGGGGGTGGGGTGTATACCTAACATACCTGCTGTGCGCATCTTCCGTGGCTTCCTCCCTGAGGTGGCTGATGATACATGAAGCTCTTCCTCCAGACTGTCGACCAGAGGGCCAAGATTACTCGCCTGAGGGAGAGCAGCGCTTTTGGGGGAGCGAATCAGAAAAGCGCCCCTAACAGCGGCCAGCTCATTAATACTCTCTCTCTCTGTCTGTATCTCTCTCTTTTTCTCCTCTCTCTCTCTCTCTCTCTCTCTCTCTCTCATTTTCCATCACAGCGCCCCTGGTTGTGGGGATCAGTGTTCTTTTAGCCATCTTGTGTGTGGTCTACCCAGATGAGATACTACAATGCTGTTTCAAGTTTGAATACATGATGTGTGATGCCACTTCCAACCCTTAATGTTGGTCTTCTCCGTGGAAACGAGTAACATTTCTAACTGTGCTGTCAGATTTGCTCTGCTCTTGAAATATTAATCAGAGAAATATTCATCAGAGGCTCTGTTAAGTTGGTGATGTTTTTGACACCAAAATGTTTCTTGCCCTTAGTGTTTGCCTTGATTCATTATTAGATGTCTCTATTTTTCCTCTCCTCCATGTTGTCTCTGTCTCTTTCTGTCTCTTTTTCACTCTTTCTTTGCCTCCCCTCTTTTCTGTGAGAAGGTTGAAATGAACACAATTATGAGGCCTGAATGCTCAGAGATGCTCTCTGCTGTGTGTCACTGCATTCACCCATATTTACGTGTGTGAATTTCTGTGTGTGTGTGTGTATGTGTGTGTGTGTGTGTGTGTGTGTGTGTGTGTGTGTGTGTGTGTGTGTGTGTGTGTTTGAGTGTTTTTCCGTGTTTATTTGTTTGTGCCTTTTGTGTGTGTGTGTGTGTATGTGTGTGTGTTTGTGTTTCTGTATGTGTGTTTGAGTGATTTTGTGGGCTTGTTTGTCTGTTTGCGCGTTGTGTGTGTGTGTGCGTGTGTATAGGTGTGTGTGTTTGTGTATGGCTGTGCTGAATGCATAAGGAAAACTGAGGAAGAATGGTAGGCTTAGGGGCTTTGTGTGTGAAGGCGAGGAGTAGCCGTCCCCTCTGCTGTAATCTTTGGCTTATGAGGACGTGGGAGGACACATGAATGCTGAGGGGGGGTCTGGGGGATGGGGCAGGAGGTGCAGAAGAGAGAGAGAGTGTGTGTGTGTGTGTGTGTGTGTGTGTGTGTGTGTGTGTGTGTGAGTGTGTGTGTGTGTGTGTGTGTATAGGATGGGGAGGTGTATGAATGTGTTTGTGTGTGTGTGTCTGTGTATGGGGTGGGAGGTGTACGAATGTGTGTGTGTGTGTGTGTGTGTGTGTTTGATGTGGTGGGGGGTAGCTGTCAGAGGTTTTCGGGGGGTGTAAGAGGGGTTCACCCTGTTCAGTTAATGAATATGTCAGTTCATTTAGCCTGCTTCTGGGCCGGATGTGCTGTTTTATATAGAGGAGTTATCAGGCCCCCGCCACAATTAGCCCACAACAAACAGCGGAATGTCTCCAGTGTCGGGGGGTTCAAGAGATGGAGAGAGAAAGAGTTTGAAAGCAAGAGTGAGAGTGGATGAAAGATAGATAGAGAGAGAGAGGAAGAGAGGAAGAAAGATGAGAAGAAAACTGGGAGCAAAGGACAGGGAGATAGAGTCTAAATTGAGAACACACAGAGAGAGAGAGAGAGAGAGAGAGAGTGATTTCCCTGGCACATTAGTCATTTTTTTCCAATCAGAGAAGTCGTTACCCGGTCCCAACTGTGGTATCGTATATAATGAATTAGTCAGCAATAGCAGGCTACTGTGCTCCAGCACCAGCACCTCCAGCAGCAGTAGCAGCAGGGGTAACGCTAGCAGCGGTACTAGCATCAGTGGGTAATTAATGTGGCCTCCTCCTGATGAGAAAAACCTCTGTTTGCCTCCACAGTCAGGCTCCATCATCAGCACCAGCCTGGGTTTATGCATCCGACTCGGAAACACAGCGACTGTGTTTGAGGTCCAGCGATCTGTCCTTCCTTATCCCCTTTTCACCTTTTTTTTCTTTCTCTCTATCTCTCTTTCTTTCTGTCTTTTTCTCTCTTTCTCCTTTCTCTCCCTCGCTGTCATCTCTATCTCCCCATCTCTCCCCGTATTTCGGGGTCAGAAATCGGAGGATAATTTAACATCTCTGTAAAATGGGATGCTGGTTTTTCTTCTTCTCCTCACTGCCTGAGGCTGTGACGTGCCCTTTGGGGTCTGGTCCCTGTGCTAATCTCTGTTTCGAGAGGTTATTTAACATTGAGGGGATATTAACTGGGCTCTCTCCCTCTCTCCCTCTCTCCCTCCATCTCTCTGTCTGTGAGGAGATGAGTGGCAGAGTCCCCCCTGAGATCCAGGCCAACCCCCACCATCACATTTAAAATCAATTACTTCTCCTTTTTCCATCAAGTACCCCCCCCACTCTCTCTCTCTATCTCTTTCTCTCTCTCTCCATCACCTCTTCTTCCTCACTCTTTCCCCTCACTCTTTTTGTCATTGTCAATATCCTTTTCCATATTTTCTGTCTCTTGCCTAGCCTAAGCCAATGGCTGATGCAAATCTTTTGTTCTGCGTCATGTTTTTGTGTTGTGGGCTGTGCAGAGGGAGTGTATTTGTCTGACACACATAAGCACACACACACACACACACACAAACACACACACACACACACACACACACACACACACACACACACACACACACACACACACACAAACAAATCAGATTGCACTGCAGCAAGCTAAAGCCACAGTCCTCTGCTCCGGTATGGCGTTTGTCACACGAATGCGACTTAATCACTTCTGCCTCCCTTCATTACCCTCACTTGGGTTGATAAAAATAGCCCTGTGTGTCTATACGACTGGAGCAATGAACGGAGATGATAGGTGGTGGTGGTGGTGGTGGTGTTTGGCTAGGGTGATGTGGTATTGCGAGAAGAGGGGGGGGGGTTGTCTCCTTGGGTACCTGGAGTTTGTGGACAACAACAGTACAACCTCAGACCTTGTCGAGTGCATCCGCACCATTCTCACCTCGGTGAGTTAGCATAGCTGTTCCTGATGGCACGCTTCTTATTTTAGTGCGCAGTAGGTAGGCGGATGGCTCGAACTGCGGAGGATCTCTGTACAGCGAAGTCTGCGTCTAATTAGTTTGTCTAATTATGTCTTTGTGCTGGAAATTTCTCAAATTAGTGGTATCGTGCAGAAATGTGAGGATGCTCATTAAGGTTGTCATGTGGATTGTAAGGCGGGTTTGGATGGGCAGCACAGAGAGAGAGAGAGAGAGGGAGAGAGAGAGAGAGAGGGAGAGAGAGAGAGAGAGGGAGAGAGTGTGTGTGCATGTCTGTGTGTGTGTGTATGTGTGTGCATGTCCGTGTGTGCGTGTGTGAGTGTGTGTGTGTATGTGTGTGCATGTCGTGTGTGCATGTGTGTGCATGTGAGTGTGTGTGTGTGCTTGTGTGTGTGAGTGTGAGCGTGAGTGTGTGTGTGAGAGTGGAGAGTGGTCAGAGTGTGTTTAACCCCTATCAAGCCCTCTCCACACCTGGCCTCGTCCAGGCTGCAACCCCCCAAGAGAGACCCCTGATCTTCTCTCTGTTCCGGTGATGCTCTCATCCTAAGTGCCCCCCCCACACACACACACATCATCAGCACCACCCCCAGTTCCTAATCTATTCCTGTTGAACCACCTCTCTCCCTTCCCCCTCTGTGCTGCTGCTTTCTTCTGATACTGCTTCAAGGCAGATGTGTAGAAGGGGGGAAATGTCAAAATGAGCGTCTGAATATGAAAATAAGGCTCCTTTTTTTGATAAATATAATTGTTTTTTTTAGAAATTTTTTTTCCATCATTGCCATTCTCTCTCTCTCCCTCCCTCTTTCTCTCTCTCCCTCCCTGTTTCTCTATCTCTCTCTCTATCTCTCTCTGTCTCTGTGTCTCTTCTGTGTGTCTCTCCTTCCCTCCCTCCCTCGTGGACTATCAGTGGTAGTGGTATTTGGCTCTGAGCGTGACGGGTGCACAAGTCCACATCCTGGCACTCAGCTGGCTGCTAGCATCCTTCCCCCCTCCACACACACACACACACTCTCTCTCTTTCTCCTCCCCCTCCCCTGTCCGAAAGTGCACAGTAATTGGTATTCAGAATGGCAGCTGGGATCCACACAGGCATTGCAGACAGTGTTTGTGTGTGTGTGTGTGTGTGTGTGTGCATGTGTGTGTTTGTGTGTGTGTGTGTGTGTGTGTGTGTGTGTGTGTGTGTGTGTGTGTGTGTGTGTGTGTGTGTATGGGTGTGTGTGTGTCTGAGGCGGAGAGAGAGGGAGAGAGAAAATTCAGTGAGTCAATACATTGCTTCATTAGGGCCCAGTGACTCACTGAGAGCTGTCTCATTTGTTTGTGTTTGTCCAATACTTGCTCTTAAGAAACACAGCCTGGCCATTCAGATGACAAACCTGACATAAAAAAAGAAAACCCACTGGTCCAACATTACACCTCTCCCTCCCTCTCTCCCTCTTTCTCCATCTCTCCCTCTCTCCCTCTCTCCCTCTCTCTCACTCTCCCTCTCTGTTTCTATCTCACTCTTGCTCTCTGTTTCATTTTCTGTCTTTCTTTTTGTATCTTTTTCTTTCTCACCCTCCCCCCCCCCCCCACTCATTCTGGCACTTTCTCTCCACCCGTTTGTTCATTCTCTCTCTCTCACACACACACACACACACACACACACACACACAGACACACACAGAGAAGTGGACTCCCTTGTGTGTTGACATGCAAAAATGCGCCGGGTTGTGGAATAGCTCTGTTGTCAAGGGCTTCACAGTTAAGTGTTCGTACCCTGGTTTACAACTGCTGTGTCATCCTCTGACTCGTAAAGTAGCCCCATGCCGACAATCGCATTTGTTTACTTTGTGTCACAAATTGGATACTGCGGGTGTGTCTGTGTGTGTGCGTGTGTGTGTGTGTGTGTGTATGTGTGTGTTTGTGTGTGCGTATAGCATGAACTTTGGGAAGAGTGCAATTTAAAAGCACACAAAACAGCAAAGCAGAACCAATCAAATTGATTTAAAACACTACTGTATGGGAGAAGTACCTTAGCGAACAGACCAGAGCTTTTAAAATGGCACTAAGTGTTCTCTTGTTCCGGGGATGTGTGGATGTGTACAGCTTTGGAGGAAGTGATGTGTGTTTGTGTGTGTGTATGTGTGTTTGTGGGTGTGTGTGTGTCGGGAACTGTATGTTCTCCTCTCGGGAGCCCTGTTTGTTCCGCCGGATCTCGCACGGAACACAGGGAACGTGCGCACCAGCACGACCCTCATTATAGCTCCCCAGTGAGATCATCTAAAACCTGCCCTCTTCACCCCCACCCTCTTCACCCCCACCCATTCCACCCCCCCCGCCCCTACCCCCCACCCTCTTCACCCCCCCCCCAACTCCAGGTAGAGTGCATCGCCATAAAGTTTTTTTTTTTAAATGCTCGACTAGGTCAACCATACAAATAAGTCATTAACCTTCTCTCCCCTAATGAAACGGCTGCACCTCTCCCCTCACCGGCCCACTCCCCCTGAGCCTGAGTGGTTTAATTGGCCAACGTGGGGCCAGGAATGGCACCTCGCTCTGTTTATGCTGGTTGGCTGATGTGGCCAGGTCTGGCCAATCAGAACGCATCTGCATTTTTCTTCCATCCCTCAGTGAGCAGCGTAGCTGGAGTGTGTGTGTGTGTGTGGGGGTGGGGGACGATGTTCATATGTGTGTTTGAATGTGTCTGTGCATGAATATGTAATCATGTGGGTGTGTGCCTTTGTGGCAATGTGTGTGTGTGTGTTGTTTGTTTGTGTTTTTTGTATGGCATGTGTGTGTGTGTCTGTGTGTGTGTGTGTGTGTGTGTGTGTGTGTGTGTGTGTGTGCTGTTAGTTGGTGACAGCAGCAGTGCTGCAGAGGAGGTGGCCCTCGGCAGCAGCGATCGGTGTCTCGGTGGACGGCCATTGATTGGCGGAGCTCAGTAGGAAGACGCTTTTAATCACAGTGCTCGCAGGCATTGTCCCGGAGGCCCCAGGAACCCCCACACTCCCCCTTAATGCCCCGCAGTACATGCACCGAGCCAGCATGAAGCCTGCTCGCTCTGCCTGATCAATACACTTGATTACAGCAGGGCCAGGAGCTCAGGCTTTGCTCTCATTGTTTTGCCTGGAGGAACAGCCGGCGGCTACCGTGTCATGTATAGCCCCCCATGAGTCCCAATCGGACCCCAACAAACACACAACTCACCCCCCCCCCTTAACCTCCCACACACACACACACACACACACACACTTATACTGCTGCCTGTGTGTCTTGTCTATAGGAAGACGTGTTCAGACTAAGACCAAGCATCTGGCTAGTGCTTCTGTGCCACTTCTCAGGCAGAGGTGTTTAGTGTAGCGCTAAGTAAGCCTAATGCCGAGTCCGCCCGGTGATGATGAGCACAGACAAAGCACAGTCCCTTTTGAATGAGACTGCTCTCAAGCAGTCAGGATGCACATTGTATATACAAAAGACTATACTGGCTAGGAGGCGGACGTGGGCCAGTTCTAGTCCGGGCAGAAGTCTGCCACCCTCGTTCTCCAACCCCCCCCCCCAGCACACACAGCAGGTGTGTGCCTGTCTGCGTGTGGGGAGATGCAGACATGACTGTAAAAATATAGTCACTCCTCAAATGGTGCGTGTAAATTCAAGGACATAACACAAAATACATACACACACACACACACACACATAAAGACACACATACACACACACACACACAGAGGCATTCATGTAGAAGTAAAAACATGCTGATATGTGTTGTTGTTGGAGTGGGTATGTAAATGAACCTTTGGCCTGGAGCCTGGCCTCCTGTTCTATCTCCAGTGGAGGCGGTTCATATGATGGGCTGCCAGCACCAAAGGGCTGGATTCAAAGGACCAGCCGCACTAGCAGAGGAGTGCAAATCCACCAATGACGATATGGTGGCTTTTTTTCAGTGCTGGAATGCATTTGTGGAGGCCAATCCATGTTTTTTTTTAATCTTCTTCAAGGAGTGTAAAATAGTTATGTTCGTCATGGTTGTGAATGACAGATAAATTAAAACATGTTTTTTCGTGTATGGAAGCAAACCTGAGCTGCGTTTTTGTTTGTTCTCTTTTTGTAAAAGCGTAGGTGAGCTAAGATAGTCGTAACTAGGAAAGAGAGAAAGAGAGAGAGAGGGGGACAGAAAGAGAGAGAGAGAGTGACAGATTGCATGTTTAAAGTCACTGTCTGTCATTAACTAATTGTCGTAGCTGAATCTGTTGGGGAAGAGCAGGCTTTTTAGCATCCAAACGTAATACGTCATGCATGGGCAGCAATCACAGACGGAACAGTCCAATTTGCCCCACTTGCATCAAACCGTGGGGGCTGCTTGTGAAGTTTTTTTCTTTCCACAGGCAACTAAGAAACCTCTGCATTTGTTTGGTTATTTCCAAAAAAAGCGACAATGTTAGTGAAAAAAGGAACACACCTATCAAAGACCTGACTGCAGTCTCTCTGCATTACTAGGGAGATCTCAGATGTGCTCAGAAGGTTATGGCAAACCACAGATTTGCATGTTTATTTCTCTCTCTCCCTGTCTGCTTTCTCTCTTTCTTTCTTTCTTTCTCTCTTTCTTTCTGTCTGTCTCTTCTCTCTGTTGTCCTTGTTTTGAAGCTGAAAGAGTTGTCTTTTGTGCCAGTGACTAAGGATTTGTTGAACCCAGAACAAAGGGAAGTGTGTAGTGTAAAATTAATTGAATGGTTTTTGTGATGTGACGGGACATGAAGGCCGCACTTTTAATCTGCATGGCACAGACTGAAAAACACAACGCTGCGCTATCAATACGCCACCGCATACACACACAAACACACACACACACACACACACACACACACACACACACACACACACACGCAAACACACACACACAGACACACTGGACACACACACACACACACACACACACACACACACACACACAAACACACACAGACACACTTTCACTTTTACACACACACACACACAAACACACACAGACACACACACACACACACACACACACCACACACACACACACACACACACACACACACACACACACACACACACACACACACACACACACACACACATATACACACACAAGAACAGAGAAAAAGAAATACTGAACTGAAGTAAAAAATGAACAAAGTCAGACACTAAGATATACCTGATATGCATCATCTTCCATTTTCCGCTCCACCGCACAAACTCTAATGATTCAGCGTAGTATCGGCGGCTCACACACATGGATGCAGTCTTTTCTCCTTCTCTCCTTCTCTCCTCTCTTTGAAGAGCTGTAGGTTCTGAAACCAAAACACTCGGCATAATATCACGCAGAGAAGTCATGTGCAGAGTGGTGAGCCAATTAGAGGGCAAAGCCGTGTGTGTGTGTGTGTGTGTGTGTGTGTGTGTGTGTGTGTGTGTGTGTGTGTGGCAATCTGCAGTTTGAGCTCCACTGGCTGTTTATTTAGCTAACGATTATTAAAACGCTGCCATGTATGCATTTACCCTGTATCAATTATTATTAGGCTACTGCCATCAATATCAGGACTAGTAGGCTAGCTGTGCTGCTGTTATTGCTGCTAAAGCTTGTACAATGCTAGAGATAGGCCTGCTACTATCGGCAGTTTGAGCTCCACTGGCTGCTTATTTAGCTAACGATTATTAAAACGCGGCCATGCATGCTTTTACCCTGTATCAATTTTTATTACTGTGGTTAATATCAGGACTAGTACCAGTGCTGCTGCTGCTGCTATCGCTGCTAAAGCTTATGTAATGCTACAAGATGCTAGAGATAATACTAATTGTAATTATTTGTATTAGCAGGGCTACTAAAGACTATGCAACTACTGATACTACTTGTACTGTACACCACGATGCTCCTACCAATTCTCCTAATGTGAGGAGGAAGAGAGAAGCTGTGAGGGAACACTTGTCACGCAAACAGCTTGCAATTCCATCTGGTCTTCAGAGGTGCAGAAGTCTGGCTTCAATAAGTAAATCTACTCATACCTATGTCTTTCCACGTATCATCAAATTATCATTCTAATTAGCACAACTCCTCAGGTATATCCGCTAATATCACCTGTGATCCACAGGTACAACCACATACAACCGGACATTGATGCTGGTCTCTGTGAATTGATGCTGCTTTGAGAAGCCATAAGACGTGTGTGTGTTTGTGTGTGTGTGTGTGTGTGTGTGTGTGTGTGTGTGTGTGTGTGTTTGTGTGTGTGTGTCTTTTGTGTGTGTGTGCCTGTGTGTGTGTCTGTGTGTGTGTGTGTGTGTGTGTGTGTGTGTTTGTGTGTGTGTGTGTGTTTGTGTGTGTGTGTGTGTGTGTGTGTGTGTGTGTGTGTGTGTGTGTGTGTGTGTGTGTGTGTCTTTGTGTGTGTGTGTGTGTGTGTGTGTGTGTGTGTGTGTGTGATATTGTTTGACGCAGAATTTCTGTGTGAGAGATGCTGTATGATCTGGCTGTCTGTGCAGAGCCTCCGGTTGGGTTGTACTCTCTTGACATGTAGCCCAGTAGTTGGATTGTGGATTGTGTGTGCGTGTGTGTGTGTGTGTGTGTGTGTGTGTGTGTGTGTGTGTGTGTGTGTGTGTGTGAGTGTGAGTGTGTGTGTGTGTGTGTGTGTGTGTGTGTGTGTGTGTGTGTGTGTGTGGGTGTGGGGGTCTGTGTACTTGAATATGGAATAGAGTGGGGGCTGGGTGGTCCACTCTCCTGTTGTTCCACATGCTCTCGCTGCTCTGCTGAAGGAAATTATAGCTAGAGGATCGTCCAGCAGAAGCCCAGTCCAGTCCAGCCTCCCCGCGGGCCCACGTTCTGTTTTAATGAGGCTTTAGGAATCTGGAATTCTGACTCACAGCACGGAACAGCACAGGTGGAGTGTGCATTACAGGAACCATCCCATAGTTTGATCGCCGTGGACACCATGACATGGTGCTTTTTCTTTTTTCAGCATGCAGTATGCCTGGCAGTCTGTTGATGAATCATATTTGCTCCAGTGGGGTTGAGTCATTGATGCTTTGAATGCTTTTCTCAAAGAACCCTCGGATTCCTACTGCGATAGGAATTCTAGTCGTTGGTCAAACCGACCGGTAAATATAAATATAATCAAATATACCGGTAAATATAAATATAATCAAATCAAAATAAGACAGAGCAAATAATGTTGTGATTATAGATTTAACTATAAGATTTCTTCTACATTTAGATTTATATATAGATTTATTCCTTTGTTTAAAATGAGAACTTGTTGTCGTTATATAATGCTTAAAGCGTATCCATGCAGTATGGCGATGGCTCAGGTCCTGAGGGGCTTGTCAGACTGCACTGTTTGGGGTCGGAAGACCTTGGATTAGCTGATCCACACGTGCAAGACACAACAGAGAAGGTTTTCCCCCTTTCTTTTAATGTGTGATTTGAAATGGTACGCCTCCCCCCAAGCATGCAGATGGACAGTCACACGGGCCGAAATGGAGGAATCAGCCATTACCTGCTCAAAGAGGGGGGATTTTCAGCTCTGTGGTGAGCCAGTCAGAGGGAGAAATTGCCGCCTTTTTAGCCCGACCTGTAGAGCCAAGCACTACACCAAGGTCGTGCCTTCAGAACACAGAAGCACACAAGAGCACACACACAGACACACACACACACACACACACACACACACACATACACACACACACACACACACAAACAAGGGCAAGTGAAATGTTTTCCTTTCCCAGCTGTGGATCACTGTGGATAAAAGCATCTCCGTAATGTGGGAAAGCTAATGCAGAATACGAGCTATCACACGCTCCCTGTCCTACAGATGACGTGGCTACCTTGCTTAGAAACAGCCAGTCCTGTATGGGAGAGATTTGACATGAGTAGTTATAGATTGTAGAATTGTCCCTTCTTTCGTGTGCCAATAGTCATTACATTCATAAACACCCCTCCCCCATTGGCTATGCTATATCATATCCATATGAATAGGTGTACTCTGGGGATGGATGTGTTTGTTGTTCGTTTTTACCATGAAAAAACACATTCATATACAAAATGAAAGGTATGTGGTTTTTGAGTTATTCTCCGAGCCTTCGGGCCATACCATATATGAATGCATAAGGAATAATATTCATGGATTCATTGGTTGGTGCTACTGTGTGCGTGTGTATCTGTATGTGTAAGATTACATTCCGAGCTTGAGATATGATATGTATATTGTGCGTATATGTGTCTGTGTGCTGTTTGTATGTGTGGCACGAGTACTGTTTGTAATGTTGGTCAGATACTGTTAATGGACTGTTTGCTTACATCCCCCATCAAATGTCACTCAACCTGCATGAATCTGCCTGGACCAGTGACTTGATGAGGTCCCATCAAGTCACATTTTGAGTCATTCGAGTGATCTGAATGCAAGGAGTGTGTGTGTGTGTGTGTGTGTGTGTGTGTGTGGGTGTGTGTGTGTCTGGTTGTGCACACAATCATGTGTGTGCGCCCATAGACGTGTGTGAGCTCAAGTGTGTTTGTGTTCTTGTGTGTCTGTGTGTGTGTGTGTGTGTGTGTGTGTGTGTGTGTGTGTGTGTGTGTGTGTGTGTGCGTGTGCGTGTGTGTATGTGCGTGTGCATGCGTGGCTTTGTGTGGAGGAGGGAGAGCAAACAGAATTGATCTCTCTCAGCAGCAGGCTTTCAGCTCAGAAAAGACATTTCTCAGTCTCTGACGGGAGCAAACAGAACCCCAGTCCCCCCTGTCAATTTTTCCCTCTCCTCTCTCTCTCTCTCCTTCTCTCTCTCTCTCTCTCCTTCTCTCTCCCCCTCTTTCTCTCATACTCTAGCTACCACACATGAAAGACAAGCAGGATCCTCCTACGATGCTGTGTATAGAAAGAATAACATATGCCTTTGATAATCATCACAGTAGTATATGAATCATATATGAATCATAAGCATAGATCACATGTCACAGGTTTCATGAAAATTCTATGGCAACAGTTTGGGCTTGGGCTTGTGTTCTTTTAATGTATATTATATGCATAGAAGATACATATATCATAATATTACCTTACTGAGATCAGAGAGTACTGGTTCAACCAGAACGTATGTAAAGAACTCTCAACAGTCTCTATTAGATCAGAGCCTTGATTTATTCACATTTAAAAAAGGTTATTTTTCCCCCTTCTGTTCTGACTCGGTGAGAAGCCGTGCTTTGGGAACTGGGAACTGTTTTAATCCATTCGGCAATCTGGTGCCCAATGTGAGGCATGGCTGTGAACTATGGATACTAATGGTAATCCATTGTATCCAAGAGGCAAAGATATTAAGATATTGTGGGAAGCTGTAGGCATCTAGCCTGGCGAGCCAGACCCACATTAAAATGTAGGGTCTGGGCACTCACCGTTCGCAGTGCTCAGTCCGAGGGGCGGGATAATCAGTTGTCTTTCAAATTCCCTCTGCACGCAATAGGACGCAATAGGATATTTGTTTTCAAGTAGCAGGGAATTCAAGCCAAACCGTTGCAACTTTGCCATCAATCATTATGTTAAGCCCACCAAACGACTCTATACACGATTTCAATGTCCTGATTAAGTTTCGATTTCTGGAGCTCACAAGCCAACGGAGTTGCTAGACTAGTAAATTACATTTGCTGCCGCTAGGGGTTTGTCTAGATTTCTAGGCTAGTAGGCATCTCATTAGTGTTGACAAGAGTTCTTTTTTTAATGGCAGGTAGAGGAACCTTTTTAAAGGGTGTGTGAAGTTGGTGTGTGGTATAATGAGTTGAGGGTGGGTTGATGAAGAGTTTGGTTTGTATCGCTCCCCGCTGTTTTGTGTCCTCTCTCTTGGTACATGTGTGTCTGTGCATACTTGCTTATGTGTATCTATGTATGTATGTATGTAAGGCATTTGTGTGTTGTATAGGGCCGTTTCCATTACTGGAACGGGAACTTAGTTCTATGGACCTGGGGACGTTTCCGTTTGCGTTTTCTTTAGACGAACAGCCCCGTAATGTGACGTTCCGGGAACTTCTACGGGGCTGAATGTAGACCCTGGTGTATTCATTTAGCTTTAAGCTGAAGACAGGCAGTCTGCCCGTCATCTGACTCATCCAAACCACACACTGCATGCGAAAGAAACACTACAACATGGGACTTGGACATCACAATAAATGAGGCTTAGACAAGTGCTATTCCAAGAAAAAGTCCTTGTATATGGGTCTAGAGGCATTTCTTAGTAAAAGTTGGGAACAGGACTTTTTATCATAATTAACATGGGCTGAATCCAACTAGCCCTGTTCCCAAGCAGAATTATGAGTTTTTAACCATCTAATTAGCATAAACAAAATGGCTGCCAAAATGGCGATTTTGGGCACTTTCTTCGGACGGGCATCATTATACCATGTAAATAAATTAATATTGTTCGCATCTGTGCATCTCAGAAATCTCCCATAAAAATGCAAAAAAAAAACTATTATTATGCTAATTAACCTTATTATCACCTTATTAATACTCTTGACTATGTTTACGGTCCTCTTTGGCAAAGAGTGTGGCCTGACTTCATTGGTAAACATCTTCTTCGTGGTGGGGAGACAGATGTTTGGAGTTTAAAATCATTGGAGTTCCTTTGAACTAATCACGAACAACCGTTAACTAACAAGCTAGCATCATATCCTTGATTCCAAATGGGAAAGATGGCCAGCAGTCACATGTTTCATTTGATTAGATTATCCTAGATTCTTCATTGTCATTGTGCAGAGTACTGAAAATATATAAGTGTATGTGCAGTATGAACAGTATAAATATCAGTAGAATATCGCTATGTTTAAGTGTAATAAAGTGTGTACATTTATAAATATAAATAGAATACTATTTACTGGGTGGGATAGGGGCAAAATGTTCGCCTCCTTGTTGTCCCTGTGAAGGTTGCCATCGACATGGACACCTCAACAGGCACAGGCAAGGAGGGGTCTGTGTGACACAGTTGGTGAGAATGCTCTCAATGGTGCAGCGGTAGAGGTTTAGAAGTTCACCAGGATCTGAGGAGAGAGGTTGTGTTCTTTAGTCTCTTCAGGAAGAAGAGATGCTGGTGAGCCTTCTTGATCAAGGTAGAGGTGTTGAGGGTCCAAGAGAGGTCCACAGAGATGTGGACACCCAGAAACATGAACTGGTGACATGCTCCACCTTAGTCCTGTTGATGAGGATGGGGCTTTGTGTGCTAGCTTTTGACTTCCTAAAGTCAACAATGAGGTCTTTGGTCCTCTTGGTGTTGAGAGCCAGGTTGTTGTCGGTGCTCCGCGATGTTAGGTGCTGGACCTCCTCCCTGCAGGCTGTCTCATTGTTGCTGATTCAGGGTGAGGGTTGAGTGGGTGAGGTTATCTAATCTAACAGACTGCGGTCTGTTGGTTAGGAAGTCCAGAATCTAGTTTCAGAGGGAGGTATTGATGTCCAGTTCACTGAGTTTGGTGATCAGTTTGGAGGGGATAATGGTGTTGAATGCTGAACTGTCAATTGAACAGCATTCTCACATAGGTGTTGCTATTGTCAAGGAGGGACAGGGCAGAGTGAATTGCCATAAAGATGGCATCCTCTGTGCTCCTGTTCTGGCAAATTCTCTTGAAGCACTCTATACTGCAAACAAAATCTACCTCTGGGTACAAATAAAGTAACTTGCACTAGTTATAAAGTTTATTTTTGGCAGAAAAATAAAGTCATGATCATGGTTAATACATCATAATTCATAATGATGTGCCCATCGTACCTAATACTTTAGTAAGGTGTTCATGTATGAGGTCACAAATGACAAACTATGGACTCAGTAAATTCCTGATGATTAATTAGATATTAATGAATGAAGTAATACATAAATCATGAATTACTTTATGTACCCTTACCGTAAAGTGTTACCGAAATGGGTAAAGGCCTGTGTAACTTAATCCGAGACTACATACATTACCAACCTAATTTGCTTCAATTATGTAAAATGTAATGTAAATCAGGTTTTATGGCCAAGTATACTTGGGTATACAAGGAATTTGTCTCTGCATGCATCCCATCCGTGAATTAGTGAACACACAGGTCACACATTGAAGCACACATTAACCTGGAGCAGTGAGCTGCCTTGCTACAGTGATGCCCGGAGAGCAGTGAGGGGTTAGGTGCCTTGCCCACTTGGATGTGGGCATGGGAGACTAGTGCTC
>NC_063209.1:22848732-22851232 GCF_017589495.1 Alosa alosa | reverse complement strand
ATAGGTGTGCTGCAAAATTGCAAACAATGTGCAAAACAGAAAATGTGTTTAAGGTATGTTACAAGAGGTTTAGGTATTGACGCTTTGGTCTAAAGCGTTCGTTTTTAGTGTGTTACAGGCAAAAACTGTAAAATCACATTATTGATTTAAAATATAACACCACTCATCATAAACTAATCACACACATTAGTAACCAACCAGTAGTAATTAGTGTCAAAGGTTAAAGGTTATCGAGCTTCCCATTCCTACCTCATAAAACGCTTCCTACCTTGTTACTATCAGGAGAGCGTGGATTCCTGCCTTGGTTGACTAGTGGAGAAAGGCTGTTTTTGTTTGCTTGGCTTTGGAGGTCTCTACTGCAACAGTAGGGTCCTGGACATTTTTGGAATATCATGGAAGTCTATTCCAGACTTGGAAAGTCAGGGAATTTTATCTTTTTTGAGGCTAAGTCATGGAATATCAGGGAATTTTGTTGTGGCAGTTTAAAATGTACTTGCCAAAATACTTTAATACAAATATATTTTCATGCAGAATTGGTGTATATCTGGTTATTAGCTCTACTGCTGGCTTGAGTAGATATGGTTAGCTCAACTTTGTGTATTCAATGCTGATTTATTCATCTCCCGCTCTAAAAAAAGTAAAAGATTCTTGAACGCTATGTGACTGCTCGGAAATCTTTGGTCTATATATTATACCATTCAATATATTGTGGGTCATGAAAATTATTTTTTTTTGTCAGGGAAAATCATTGAAAATTTGACTTAGAGTGGGAACCCTACTGTAATCATGACGCAATGCACTGAGCTGCGGCTTTAAGGCAGCTCCCATTCTTAGTGCTGCCACTGCCACCGACGCCTTCATCAAGCATATGGGTCTGCCTTTGCCAATGTCATCCTCAGCTCGCCTCTCGTTCTCTCTCTGGTTTTCACTTACTCTGATTCTCTCGCTCTCTCTCTCTGTCTGGTTCTCTATCACTCTCTCGCTTTCACTCTCTCTGCTTATATCTCTTTCTCTCTCTGTCACTCACTCTCTTTTTCTTGGATTCTCTCTCACTCTGTTTCTCTCTAATCTATGTCTGTCTGTCTGTCTGCCTGTCACTCTCTCTCTCTTCCCTTCTCTCACTCTCTCTCTCTCTCTCTCTCTCTCTCTCTCACTCTCTCTCTCTCTCTGGTTCTCTGTTGGCTCTCTCTGTCTGTGACGGAGGAAGCATCAGTGGTGGCCTTGTCAGCACAGTGTTGTTTGAGCAGCTCCACCTCTACTGCGGCTTTGTTTTGGATAGATGCTGCCGAGACACACACACACACACACACACACACACACACATAAATAAACACACAGCTCCCAGATGGCTAGACGCATAGAATCAAAATCGACTGCACAAATTTAAGGACAGGCTGGCAGCAACTCCAAAATAAAAATAACAATCCTCACGATAACAATCCTCACATGTATTATATGTGTTTGTTTCTCCCCCTTTTGTGTCTTTGCTCGAAGGAGCGAAACGTCCCCTGGAATTCCTAGACTGTTGAAGACATGTAAATGAGAAACTGCAAATATGGACTTTCATGTCTTGCCTTTCTTTGTCCTTTTCCTCTCTCTCCCTCTCCCTCTCTCTCTCTCTCTCTCTCTCTCTCTCTCTCCCTCTCTCTCCTTTGAAGAATGGAAAACAGGACAAACAATGGGTGCAATTGAATTAAAACAAGGCTAAAGAGACGTAGCAGAGGTAATCCAAGCACAATGGGGAGGATAATGTTAGCAGGACGGCGAGCAGAGCCTAGCTTGCTGGGTGGCACAGCAGTGTGGGAGGAGGAGGAGGAGGAGGGGGGAGGAGGAGGAGGAGGGGGGAGACATGACAAAATGAGAAGCAGAGGGACGGAAGAATCAGCTGCTGTTTACTGTGCCCTGGGCCAGAATACAGAGAGAAATGATACCGGTGTGTGTGTGTGTGTGTGTGTGTGTGTGTGTGAGTGTCTGTGTATCTGTCAGTGTGTGTGTTTGCGTATGTGCGTGTGCGCATGTGTGTGCGTGTGTGTGTGTGTGTGTGTGTGTGTGTGTGTGTGTGTGTGTGTGAGTGTCTGTGTATCTGTCAGTGTGTGTGTTTGCGTATGTGCGTGTGCGCATGTGTGTGCGTGTGTGTGTGTGTGCGTGTGTGTGTTGTAGGGTGTAAGCGTCTCTGCTGCATCCATCTGTAACTGCTGGAGTCTATGAGGCAAGAAAGCAGCTTTAGATATCTAACTCACTGTGTTCCCTTGCCTTTGTATGTGTGATTGTGTGTTTGTGAGTGTGTGTGTGTGTTCCCTTGCCTTTGTCTTTCATTTCATATTTCCCCTTTTATCCTCCCTCTCTGAGACCTGTAATCTAACTTAAAATCAGTGGCATTATGGATCTTCTGTGAACTTTTTTTACCGTACCCGCAAGACCAGTTTAAATATAAGCATACTTGTTCATTAATGCATCTCTTTTGGAGACTTATCTTTCCTGCTTCCGGGGAGAGGATCCT
>NC_063209.1:22693732-22843732 GCF_017589495.1 Alosa alosa | reverse complement strand
AGGGAGAGAGAGATTGAGGGAAAGAAAGCAAGGGAGGGATACAGGGAAGGAGAGAGAGAGAGAGAGAGAAAGACAAAGGGCAAGTGAGACTGGCCATGGAGAAGGGTGGAAAAGCAGCCTGTGGACTGACTCTTTACACAGCGTGCTGATCATCTTAGAAGGACATTGCACCATTTGATTTTAAATGCTACGATGTCTACCTCTATTTGATCTAAATCTATTTTAGCTCTTAGGGCAGATTTGCAAATCTGTTGGCCTTTCCAAATACACTATATTATGAGCCAGGGATGCCTCCTGCTGGTTGGCACTTAATAATTCTGTGCTGTTTGTTTTTCAGTGTTATAATATGTGTCTTTTTCAGCTCCCTCTGTAGTGTAATTTACAGCAAGGAGCCTTATACACACGTCCATCAATAAGTAAACATTCACGAACACGCTGCTTATTTGAGTTTTGTGTGTTATGAGTCGCCACATCACACTCCCTTGGATAAGCGGCCAGCCAGACTGAATTCGACTGGTGCGAAAGGCATCTTTGAGTGTTGCCACCCACGGGCACCAGCATCTCTGTTATTCTGTTCTTCACCTCCCTCTCTCTCACTCTCCCTCCTTCTCTCTCACCCCCCTTTTCTGTCCCCTTCTCTCTCTCTCTCTCTCTGTCTCTCTCTCTCCTCCCTCTCTCTCCTCTCTCTCTCACCCCCCTTTTCTGTCCCCTTCTCTCTCTCACTCTCCCTCCTTCTCTCTCTCCTTCTCTCTCTCTCACCCCCCTCTTTTCTGTCCCCCTCTCTCTCTCTCTCTCTCTCTCTGTCTCTGTCTGCATCTCTGGAGGAAGCGACGTGGTTCTGAAAGTAATGAGGGTCGGGCGAGTGAACACAGCGCTTAGGGAGCGGGCCAGAGGGAGACCGAGGCTTTAAGGGCCACACCGCCGTCAGCGGGCAGGGAGCAGGTTAGCAACAGACAGTCAGACAGACAGACAGACAGACAGACAGACAGACACTCACTCCTCCTGCTCATGGGCTCCCTGCATCAAGTCAAGTCAAGTCAAGTTAGTTTTATTTAGTATAGCGCATTTAACATGCACAATGTGCAACCCAAAGCGCTCCACATACAAGACATTGACAAAAAAACAAAAGACAATAAGACAAAAAATGCCAGACGGAGCGGCGTAGTCGCCAGCGTTGACACCACATGACAAAAACATTTAAAAAAATAACAAACACAAAAGATGCCGGATGGAGAGGCGTAGTCGCCAGCGTTCCCGTGACACTAAGACATACAAGACAGACAACACAGCAAATTGAAAATAAATAAATAAAATAATAATAATCATGTTAAAATTAGTCCAATTTCCAACCGGCTGAAAAAGTCCAAGGGCAATGATGACCGGCGTGAAACTGCCAATGCAAGACCAACAAAGTTCTTTCACTGACCAACTCAGAGAATTTAGTACTACTGGCAGTCTGGAGAGCAGAGCATCACATCAATTCACAATGACACCTTCTATGAATACACACCAAAGCTAGCAGTCATTACGTCGAAAACAATGTTGCATTATTATACAGAGATATAGGGCAGGCTACTTCTATCTGCATCAAGGCGCCCCTAACTTCCCCTGTTGTAGATGTTATTCACAAGGAAAAGCTTTCATATCCTCATCTGGGGGCCGCCCGTGCCCTGCCAGTGTAATAGCGCACGCTGGATTAAGGGGTTATTTCCCCTGAGTGCAGACGTAAGAGAGTGTGTCAGTCGGCGCCTCGCCTCGCCTCGCACACACAATCCCACTGAGCTCCGCCACGCCGCTGTGTTGCCAGGGAACCTCCCAGCATCAACATTTAGAGAATCTGGCCTCCGCAGACTCTGCCTCACAGCCGCGAGAGAGAGAGAGAGAGAGAGAGACTTTGACTTTTAAGGTTCCTTTATTGACAGTCAAAAAAAAGGAAACCAGAGAGAGAGAGTGGGGAGAGGGAGAGAGAGAGAGGGGAGAGAGAGAGAGAGTGGGGAGAGAGAGAGGGAGGGGGAGATAGATAGAGTTAGGGGGGATAGAGGAGGGAGGATAGAGAAGGGGGGATAGAGGAGGGGGATAGAAGAAAAAATTTGCCATTTGGAGAATCGTTGTTATTCCAATCACACTTCAGATGTAGTAGGGTCCAATAAATTCCTGAGTAATTGGCAGCCTGCACCAGCTATAGGCAGATGCTGCGTCTGGCCCAGGTGGACCCTCCAGCAGGATTTATTAGAACGGCCATTTCATTAATCAGCAACTCTAATGTGCGAGTGTGTGTGTGCGTTAATAGACTGACACAATGAAAGAACTCCCAGTCTTGACAAAAATACGTTTTGTTTAACCTCCAACACTCTCATCCTGTTTCCTTTACTCTGTATAATCATTAACGATAACAGTGTCTCTCCTCATGCCAGCCAGACTTAGCTGGAGGAATACATATAGTCTCGGTGTCTTTATTAAAACGAACAGCGTTCTGCGTTCACCTGCAGATTGACACGACTCCGAAACGGAGCTGGTTGAAAAGAAGAGACAAGTAGGCCATGCCGCTTCAAATCACAACAGAACAGAAGACCCAACCCTGGTACCTGCGTGTGTGTGAGTGTGTGTGTGTGTGTGCGTGTGTGTGTGTGTGTGTGTGTGTGTAATGCGTGTGTGTGTGTGTGTGTGTACGTGTGTGTGTGTGTGTGTGTGTGTGCACGTGTGTGTGTAATGTGTGTGTGTGTGTGTGTGTGTGTGTGCGTGTGTGTGTAATGTGTGTGTGTGTGTGTGTGTGTGTGTGTGTGTACGTGTGTGTGTGTGTGTGTGTGTGTGTGTGTGTGTGTGTGTGTGTGTGTGTGTGTGTGTGTGTGTGTGTTGTTTGAGAGTTGTGTGCTGTTTTATCTCTCCCCCCCTCTGATATTTCTGCAGTCATCGTCACGGAGCTTGTGTTGGTGGATTAGCATTTAAGAGCAAGGGGGGGGGGGGAACGCCGCCACCACTGCGCTCACACGGCTCAATAATGAGGGAGAGTTGAGTGAGCGCGGTCGGCAGGAGGTGCCCGCTGGTCACACCCCCAATCAGTGCGCGGGTCATCTCAGGTGCCGGGGTCAGAGGTCGTGGAGGCAAAGCAGTGCGTTAATGAACACCGCTCCGCTCCCTGGGTAGAAGGAGATTGATAGGGGCCAGGGGGGCAACCATCTAAAGGGAACAGGCAGATACAAACACACACACACACACATACACTGTACATACACACACACAGACACACACACACACACACACACATACATACACACACACACACACACACACACACATACATACACACACACACAGATACACACACACACACACACACACATACACTGTACATACACACACACACATACATACACACACACACAGATACACACAGGGACATGCAAGAATGTAGTAACACTTGGATAGACACACAGACACACAGAGCCACATGTAAGAATGTGCTCACGCTTGGACAGACACAAACACTCACACACACACACACACACATACACATGCACACACACTTATTGACAAAAGTGCCCATCTGCCATGTGCGGAAATCAGACACAGCTCCTCAGAATAGCTTTAACCTGATCTAAAGTCGTCAGGGAGACATTTTGCCTCGGCAGACAACGGGAGGTGGAGGAACCAGAGAGAGCTGTAGACAGGCCCAGGGGACCTCCTCTCTGACTGAGGCTAGTTAAAGTCACCCAGTGCAAAATTCTCTACCTTCTCTCTCTGTCTCTCTCTTCCCCTCTCTCTCTCCCCCTCTTTTCCAGTCGTCTGTCTCACTAACTCTGCACCAGTATCTGTCTGTCTGTTCTATTCTTATTCCCCCTCTCATTTTCCCTCCCTTCCCTCCTTCCTCATTCTATCTCCCTCCTTGTTTTCTCTCTCCCTCTTCTCCTCTCTCTCCCTCACTCCCCATCTCTCTCTCTATCTCTCTCTTCATCTGTCTCTTTCTCTCTCCATCTTTCTCTCTCACCCTCTCTATCTCTGTCTCCACCTCTCTCTTCTTTCTCTCTCTCCATCTCTCTCCCTCTCTCTGTCGTGTCGGGCCGGTGCGGGCGGCCCGTCACGCTGCTCAGTGTCGTCCGTGCACATGGGCCCTGCCTGTCAGCAGCCGCTGGTGAAGGGCCAGGGGGTTGATGGGTAATCAAATTAGACTTTGCACATTTAATCTGCTTCCACTTCACTTCGGTCCTTTTTCTTCTTCTACACATTTTCTTTCTTTCTTCTTTCTTCTTTCTTTTTTCATCCTTTCTTCCTTTCTTCCTTTTTTCATTGCATTTGTTCAGTGGAGTGAAAGGGTCATTTTTCCTCTGCGGACAAAATGTTTGAATCTGTTTCTTTGAGTCTGTTCAAACTGCTTTTTTTCTTTTGACAAGGATAATGTCCCACACACTCATGCACACACATATGCACTCACACACACACCACACACACACACACACACACACACACACACACACACACACACACACACACACACACACATACACACACACACACATACACACTTACCACTTTCTCTAACACCAACTACAAGGTTTCTGCTCTCCTGTACTCACAATGAGCAAACGCTGATGACGTCAGCGCATGAACATGTAAGGGTGTACATTCGTTTTGTGTGTGTGTGTGTGTGTGTGTGTGTGTGTGTGTGTGTGTGTGTGTGTGTGTGTGTGTGTGCACAAGAGGCTGAACAGAATGGCGGTAATACAAATTATTGATCTCACCACAGCGTGGTGGTGTAGGCCTGTGCTATTGACTGAGCGCTCCTGCTGCCTAGTGAAGGTGTAACACCTCACGCGTGCGTGCACAGTAGTCTGGTCTCTCTGGGTGTCCGATTGAGAGTCAAACCAGCACTGCGCTGTGCACAGCCTCAGCTTCTTACAGTAATAGCCAAGCCTGGAAATATGATCATAATATTTCAGAAGGGTGACCCCTCAACTCCCATGAAAAATGATTTGATGTAAGTGACACAGTAACGATAGCTTGAAATCTGTGCGTACATGTATGTGTTTCTCTGTCATTCACTTGCTGTGTGTGTGTGTGTGTGTGTTTGTGTGTTTGTGCGCAGGTGTGTGTATGCCTGTATGTGTCACATCCACTTCAGTTTTCTATTGTTGTTGAGCTGCCCTCCTACCTCTTCATTTTCTTTTCTCTGTCAATGTTTTTTTTTTGCAACAACAGTTCATCAATCAGCAGCAGGGGTGCTGTTACACGGCCGCGTCACGCCACCAGTGAACAAGCTCCGTCGATGAGCGTGGAGTACGCGGCCCATTAGCCAAAGGATGCCCAAACGTACTCTCTCCGCCTCATTAGGCCTGTTGGGCCCCACGGCCCTCTGGGACGGCTGCTGGAGGACCTGAGCGTGGTGCGTGACATTTCACCACCTAATCAACTTTTAACACCTCGGCCAGAGAGAGACAGAGGGGGAGAGAGAGAGAGAGAGAAAGAGCAAGAGAGAAAGAGAGAGAGAGGAAGAGGGGAGAGAGAGAAAGCGAGAGAAACATAGAGAGAGAGAAAGAAGGAGAGAGAGTGAGGTAGAGGGGAGAGAGAAAGAGCAAGAGAGAAAGAGAGAGAGAGAGAGAGATGTGGCGGCTTGCGAGATGGAGTAGCTCATGGTCTAGCAGTCACACCACCACCACCCCCACACTCATCAATTCCACTTCCACACAGTCCCACCCTCACCCCAACCTGGCTATGTCTTTGTAGCCCTTAAAAAAGCCCTTAAAGAGTTGTCCTCTGACTGGCTAATTCAGTTCATGATACAATCGGTGGAGGACTTCTTGTAAGGTTTGATTCATAGTCTACTCAAGGTTTGGTGTGTACTTGTGCAGCAAAATGTGCTGTCCAATTTTTTGTGACGCAATGCAAGTGTGAGTGCCTTATCACGTTTTGTGATGGGAGCGCATCGATAGTCGCGTAGACTATAAGAAGGCACTTCAAAACGTGCCTGAGTCCACACTGCTTACATAAACTATGAATCAGTCCTCAGACCGATCACAGAATGGGTGTAAGTTGGCTCTGAAGGAGACTGAGAAAGACATCGAGAGAGTGAGAGAGAGAGAGAGGGATCAGTGTTTTAGCATGCTGCCTGCTCTAAAATCCGCTCTGTGTTGTGTGTATGTGTGATGAGTGTTTTAGGCGGCGGTAGAGTGCTCTATGTGCTCCACCGTTAGCTGCCGTCGCCGGTAATGGGGGTAGATTCTGGTCGCCGTGGCTACCTCTTCACCTTTTATCCCCCCCCCCGCTGTCTGCTTTTTTTCTTCACCTGTCAAAGAAAATCATCTCAGAGAAGTAGGGGTTTGCCACAGACTCAATGGTGCCAATCAGAAGATGAGGCACTTTGTGGGAAAGGTACCTTGCAGAGAGCTGCTACAGACAGCCAAGACAGACAGGGAAAGTAGGGTTCTCACAAAACTGTGGCTCAACTCTGGCTCTTTTTTAAGGTAATAACAGCATTTGTTTTGTTGTTAAAAGCAAACAGATTTCTCCTTTTCTCCTGCTTCTTTTTAATTTTTCTCTGTAACAAACGCTCATTGTGGAAGGTCCGTTCAAACGCAAACATAGTCATAAACAAATGCATTCACAGACACACACACACACACACAATGAGACCCATGACCAAGTGCTTAGAACCAGCCTGCTGTGAAACGTTGTGAGACAACTGTCCTTGATGAAGGAGAGGTCATTTCTCCTGCCCTGGTTGCTTGATATGACCTTCCCCAGAACAATAGCACAATTTAGGACAGAGAAACGTTGAGTAATGAGTGAGTGGCAGAGCCAATTTAATTTTTTTCAATTTCATTTCACTTATAGAGCACCAAAACACTACATATGTCTCATGGCGCTTTACAGAGTGTTAAAGAGAGAGAGAGAGAGAGAGCCCATGAGTAACAGGGGCGAGGAAAAACTCCCTAGAATTGGAGATACATATAGGAAGTAACCTCGAGTAGATCCATGACTCACGGGCCAGACCCATCTGCCTAGGGTCAGTTACAGGACAGTAAGGTCTGTATACATGATAATAAATAGGTTAGTAAGGTGTAGAGAATAGAACATGGTGTTTAAAGCCACCTGAGGTATTACCAGTCACAGAAAGTATCAGAAAGTTATAAAGTAATAGTCCAGTGTAGGGAATGAATTGTCCATATGGATTAGGAATTATCATAGGGGTAGTGGGTCGCTAGGCTGCGCGGCCTAGGAATCCAGGCAAGGGGACAGCAACAGGCAAAGGTAGGGCAGTCATAGGGATGGGGCTTCAGGTGTGATGAGGGCCAAACACAAGGATGGCTGATGACTGGTAATGGTTTTCCTCACAAGTGAGGTAAGGGGGAAGAAGGAGAGGTATAGAGTGGGTTAGTATTACTATAAGTCATGAAGGTTAGGATTAATAAGTCAATGGTACTATATAGTGTCATACTAAAGAGAGAAAACACAAGAGATGGAGAGTTGAGAGAGAAGAGGGAGTTGAAAGGCAAGACAGAGAGAAGAGGTAAGAGGGGGAGATGAGAGAGGGAGAGAGAGAGAGAGAAGAGGGAGTTGAAAGGCAAGACAGAGAGAAGAGGTAAGAGGGGGAGATGAGAGAGGGAGAGAGAGAGAGAGAAGAGGGAGTTGAAAGGCAAGACAGAGAGAAGAGGTAAGAGGGGGAGATGAGAGAGAGAGGGATAGAACGGAGTTGTACGATGTGACATAAAAAGTCCATGACAGCGCTATGCTATAGCAGCATAACTAAGGCATGGTGAAGGGTAGTCAATACCAACGCTGGTATGGTCAGTGGCCACCATGGCACGCATGAGCGACATGGGGCGCCAGTCACACGAGGACACAGCAAAGGTGGTCCATTCCAATAAAAACCCTGAGGTGGGTGAAGTTCCACACGGCACCATACCTAACTATGGGAAGCACTAAAGAGGTGTTTTAAATCTAGACTTAAAAATAGGGAGGGCGTCTGCTAATCGAATTAAGGGAGTGAGGTAGCAGAAAGAAATCTGTGGTAGCAGAAAGCTCTGCCTCCTACTATAGTTTTTGAAATTCTTGGGATTACAAGAAGTCTGGTATTTTGTGATCGTAGCCATCTAGGTGGATTATATGGCACTAGAAGATCTTTAATACATTCATGTGCCCAGCTATTTATGTCTTTGTATGTTAGAAGTAATATTTTGAAGTCAATGCGACTTTTAACAGGTAGCCAGTGTAAAGATGCTAGGATGGGTGAAATGTGTTCATATCTTTTGGTCCTAGCTGCTCACTAGTAGAACAAGACTACATTTCCTAGAAGCTTCATTGAAGAATGGCTGTCATTGATTGACAGTGAGAGAACACTGATCTTTTTTGGCATAATATTGTTTTTCTGGGGGGAAATGTAGTCCTAGTATGTAACACACAAGAGTTTCTTTGGAAATTGGCTTGATTGTTCGGTAATGGCTGCTGACTGTTTTCCAACTGTGGCTGAAGAAAGTCTTAGCAACATTTCAATCTGAGGAGCACACGCATTTATCTGGTTTCAGCTGGTGTTGACGGCAAGCTCTCATATGATCTCATAAATAGCTTGCTCTATCCATGAGTCTTTTCAAAATGTATTTCTCTGTCACCTGAAAGTGCCTAATGTCCCTATTGTCTTACATGGCAACACAATCCAATCTTTAGCTGTGGTTATTAACAAAAGATGAAAGGATTTTGAGAAGAGATTTTACTGATTAATCATATCATTCCAAGCCACAACAACAATAAAAATGGATTGTGTTATTGCAGTATTGGCTAGTGGAAGAAGTCGTGTCATACTCCATTTGAATGCGGAGACACAGCGCCTTTGTACAGATCAGTGCATTGAATTCTGGACTAATGTTCCGCAATTAATGAACCGAGCCAGCCTGTTGGAACAGCAATTGTTCTCTGCTTAACTACCCGTTTTTTGTTTCATTCCTTCCTGCTTTTATTCCTTTCCTCATTTCTTCTTTCCCTTTTTCTTTCATTTTTTTTCTTTATTTCTTTCAATCATTCTTTCTTTCTTTCTTTCTATTTTGTTTTTTCATTCATTCATTCTTTCTTTCTTTCTTTCTTTCTTTCTCTGCCCAGCAATTTCCCTCTCTGCTAAGTGTGGGTGATTTGATCTAATGCACTGTGCTGCCCGGCGTGGTCATTCAGTGCCAGTCCACTCTCTCCCCATTAAAGAGTAGCCTGCTTGCACTTGCCTGCTCTCTCCTTGACATCTAACTGTAGTGCTGCATTGACGAGATTCTTGACAGGCTTCTAATTTGCTTCAGTGTTTCCGGGGCTACTTAAGTCCACACTGAATTGACTTGTATGGGCAGATGCTCTCATTGACGTTGATGAATAGGTGTGACCCTGTTTTAATGGAGGAGAGCATTGCACACAAGCACAAGTTGAACTTTAGTCACTTCAAGTATTTCTGGGATGAGAAGGATTGCATATCTTTGTGAGATTTCTTGGTACGTAGCCAATGGGTTGGATGTTGGATGCAGTGATGTGAATGAAAGTGTGTTGTGATAAAATTATCATCTATTGCTTCATATGGAATTTAGAATGTTCAATTTCTTCAGGGTGAGCATTACAGACAAAATAGAATGCCGTTAAATCATGAAACTGCTACTTGTGTTGTGGGATGAGTAAATGCTATGAGATGTGCGAAACGGAATTTTGAAGAAATATATGTTATGTATGGCTGCATGATTATCACAATCGCAATATGAACCAGCGCAATTACCTAATCGCAAAAGCTACAAATAATCGTGCTCCCTGAAAAAAAATAAAAAAATAAAAAAAAAAATGTCCTCCCTGACTATGCCACTTCTGGTTGGTGGATGTGAGTAGTGTGTGTGGGGCACAGAAATTCTGATTGGTGAGCTTCATAGTTGGTCAGGGGTGCTGTGCTTCTTGTGCACCAGGCGTGCTCTCCAATCAGGGGTGGCACAAATTAAAGAGACATTTGGTATATTGAACTGAATCAATTCATTGACATTCAAAAATCATATCGCAAATCGCAATAGCAATATCTGTCAGAAAAATCGCAATTAGATATTTTCCCCAAATCGTGCAGCCCTAATGTCATGTCAGAATATGTCATAATTGTAAACAGTATTATCAGGGAAATACCATGTGTCTTAGTCTAACTATTCCATTGAGTTGAGTGAATATTTCTGATCTGACTTTTACACTCTGTGAAGGCGGTAGACACTTAGATACACCAACACAAAGACTTCAGCAAAGTTAAAACACTGACCGTGTTAAATGTTGTATGAAAGAGCACAGCCTGTTCTATGTGTAACAAAAGCGCTGGAAGTGGCATACAGTACGTGTGGTGTGGGGTCCACACTGTGCGAGATGGCTCAAGTCAAATCGATTATGCAACAACAGCACACACAGGTATGCGGGCGCCTTGGCCTCCGCCACCGTCTCGGAGGAGAGACATGACGGTGATAGAGGACAGCATGGTGGCCGGGTAAAAGCGTTGTTCTCGCCACACTCCTCTGCGTTACGCACAGAGTGGACGGTAATTGCAGCCCCTGATGTGCGAGGCTGAGTGAGATGGATGCGTGCGCGCGCGCGTGTGTGTGTTTTTGTTTTAAACGCCTGGTGGCTCCAGCATCCACTAATGATAAGGAACTCTCCTCCCTCCGATGATTCATCCCTCTCTCTCTCTCTTTGTGTGTGTGTGTGCGTGTGTGTGTTTGTGTATGTGAACAGGCAACACTCAGATCTGCCCTTTCAAGCATTGTAGTGTAGCCTGTGTGCTTATGAAAATGTGTTTGTGTGTGTGTGTGTGTGTGTGTGTGTGTGTGTGTGTGTGTGTGTGTGTGTGTGTGTGTGTGTGTGTGTGTGTGTGTGTGTGTGCAGCATTCACAGCTGCCCTTTCAAGCACATTGTAGTGTAGCCTGTGTCCTTATGAAAATGACTGTTTTTTTCTTCTTTCATTCACTGTTTCCTTCCCTCCACCCTGCTTGTCCATCTGCTAACATTCCCTCTCCCTCTCGACTGATTCCCATCATGGCTCTTGCTCTTACAATAACCCGATAAGAACAAAATTGCGCCTCCCTGGCAGCCAAATTACTCCCAGCATTCAATTCCGGGTCGATCCGTCCTCAGCCAAGCACTCTGTGACCCTCGCAAAAAAAGCCCTACCGAGACTTCGGGGAAGTTAGCCACCGAGTTGCCACGGCGATGCACCTCAGGCCCCTGATGCCAGGTTGGTGTCCTTCGCTGACCTATGAGCCGGACATTGTTGCGATAAGGGCCTTATTATTTTCTGCAGCGGCCAGTGGAGTGGCAGTGCCCGCGGACTCTGGAGGGCCGTGTCTGTGTGCTGCCTGTTTACTCCCATAAGGGTGAGACGGCCCACTCTGCACTGCAGTGGACTATATATGAGACATGCACACACACTTGAAAAATCAATTTGTGTGTAAGTCAAGAGACAATGCGGCAGCGAAACATTCTTGGCTGCTATCTTTTTTTTTTTTCAACAAGCAAAAGAAAGTAAAAAGTCAGGATTGAGGTGGAGAAAAAACATTGCTGTGGTTACTCTGTACTCTAATACATGCTTGGACATCACCGTGGTTAATCGGTACTCTAATACACGCTTGGACATCACTGTGGTTACTCTGTACTATACACGCTTGGACATCACCGTGGTTACTCTGTACTCTAATACACGCTTGGACATCACCGTGGTTACTCTGTACTCTAATACACGCTTGGACATCACTGTGGTTACTCTGTACTATACACGCTTGGACATCACCATGGTTACACTGCAGGGCTTAAATTTCACTGCGGGATTGCGGGTATTGCGCATAATTTGTTCAAGTCCCGCAACTCTAGCCATCATAATGCGAGAAATTCCCGCATACACTTTTACAGCCTGTCTGATGACGTTAATATAGCCTAATCATTAAGTGGCGTGAATGCGGTGCTATTGACCGGACTGATCAACTACCGAGTTGAATTGAACATAGCCGCATGCAGACGCACACACACACGGAGAGAGAGAGAGAGAGAGAGAGAGAGAGAGAGACAAAGAGAGAGAGAGAACCACTTTGCGCTTACGCAAATAGGCTACGCTACCATGGCAAACTTTTACATCTGGAAAGAGCTCCTTGGTAACTATCCTGCTAGCTCAGGTCAGGTCAACACTTGATCCCAGAAAGATTGTCTTCGACATGTTAGTTTTTTGAACATTTATTGTATCTAATGACATAGAAAACATAATGATTTGCATACACATACCGCACTATGCACAACTTTTATTCACTAGCGACTACAGCCTAAAACCGTCAGGTTGAAGGGGGGCTAATTACTCCATAGAATTACTCTCAGGTATTTTCTTAAAGTGACAGGCACTGAATTACACCTACTCATCACCAATGTGCACTCAATTGGACCTACACACCACATTAAAGATATGCCTAAGTGTTATAGGTTAAACGTCAATATGAGGCATTCAAATTACTAAATATGTTTAGCTACTATAGTAATTACTAGTAAAATGCTATACTTTAAAAAATGCATTATTAAATAAATACACTATATGAATTCAAAAATATATGATAGAAACATATCACATAAGCTATCATTTTCAGTGTGTGTTTGTGTGTGTGGAGAGAGTCAAGCAGAATCTAGGATGTCCACTGTTGTGAATGATCCCACTACAGTATATATTACTGATGACGTCAGGGTGGTGGGGGCCCCAAAATCAAACACTTTTTTTTTTAAAGTATCGAAGTATTGAAATCGCAATTCTTGACTTGGTATCAGAATCGACCCCCCCCCCCCAAATTGTGTAAATCCCCCCTACATGAATAACCTAAGGGGGGAATTCCCCCCCATTTTGAAAAATGAATTTTAAGCCCTGCACTGTACTCTAATACATTGGTTCCCAAAGACTGGTCGTCACCAGACACATGTGGGTCGCAGGAGATTTTATTTGGGTCGCCAGCATAGTCACAATTTATGTTGTGTAGGCTAATAGATTATAGCCTACCATTCAGCCAGGGAAGCTAGCACCTTTCTTTTATGATCTAGTTTGTTTACTACCACAGTCTAGTGGTGTCATGTTTTTTGTCATAACTCAATCTGTGCATTTTTGCATGTAGTATAGTTGCACAAACAATACCAGATACCAGCTCTTCAGCTTGGCCGAATAAAAACTAAAATGTTTCGGACATCACCGTGGTTACTCACCTCTCTCTCTGAATGAGCTGGTGGGCTGGGCGGCCACGGCTCGGAAGCCACCCTGTCCACCTGAGAGGGCATCAGCTTGGCATGCCTTGGGGGTAATTACTCGTCAAGCACTGGGGTTCTTGGCGTTCTTGTGTCCAGCCTTCCTGCCCCTTCCTCCACGTCGAAAACGTGCCCTTCCCGATACCTCCCTTGCGAGAGGTTTAAGTTGGGAACGTGACATGCAGTGATAATGCACACCAATACGCCATGCTGGAGGGTTCCTTTTGTCGTTGGAGAGACCCATCTTGGTAGTCCCCACCTTATTCCAATTTATTTGGTGAACAAGCAACTCTGTTACCAAGATTTGCCTTGCCATCCCTAGAATTACCCAAGAATAATAAACCTCTACTGAGGAATGTCAGCTCTAATATACATATAGATTCATCTTTTTATGCTTTTTATTTATTTTTTTGAGAGGTTTGGAAGTGTTCATAAATGTGTAATGAAATGTGGATGTGTTTCATGGATGCCAGATGGAATCTCGTGTCATAGGCTGCCGCTATAGCCAGATGCTGTAAACCATCACTTGCCAATGCCATTGCTGAGTGCCCCTATACCACTGACAGATACTGGTACATATTATATTGTCATTCATACGAAACCAAATCCATCGGTCTTTCTGCCAGTGAGATGATAAGAACGGAGATGTCATCGCCTTGAGTGTGTGTTTGTGTCTCTCTGCGTATGTGTGTGTGTGTGTGTGTGTGTGTCTGAGTGCATCTGATGTGTGATGAGGATGGAGGTGTGTGTGTGTGTGTCTCTGTGTGTGTGTGTAGAGCATGTGTGGTTTTATTTCTCTGCCGTGAGTCCTGAGTCGGCTGGCCGGAGGGAGGCTGTTGTGTGCTATCAACATCCTTCAACTGGCATTTAATCCCATGTGTGGCTGACTTTCCCCCGCTCTGATGCCCAGCGGCTGCCAACAGGCCGTGTGTGTGTGAGTGTGTGAGTGTGCATGTGTGTGTGTACGTGTGTATGTATATGCGTTACGAAGGTGGTAGTTGATAACTGATCCTGAAGGCTCTGCGCTTTGATTTCTTTGAGTGCAGAAAAGCCATTCTTTAATGGAGTCTAAAGTCTATGTCTAAACCAGCGGAGGGGTTGTGGGGTTGGATCGTTTATTATACGGCTATTCCTAAGGGATTATGCATCCTTCAGTGATGTTACTGTTTGCCAGTACTTTTTGCAGAGCTTAGTTAGCATAATTAGCAATTTGGCCTATTAACATTTGAAAAGTTTGGTTTCAAAACGCTATATCTTCGTTACATTAAAAAGTCATGCTATTTAATTGTGTATATATGCTATTAAAATTTTCAAAAAAATATTGTAAAAAAAAATAGGTTACCCTTTACTTGACAGTATAGATGTAAGAGTAACATGACACTGTCATGAATATGTCATAAACAAGTCATAAACGTTTATGACATAACGCTTCTGTTATTAAGTGACATTCGTTTTTTGTCATAACAAATTAGGGTTAGGGTTAGGATTAGAGTTAGAGGTTAGGATTAGGGTTAGGGCTAGGGTTCATGTGTCATGACAGTGACATATGTTCATGACAGTGTCATGTCACTCTTATGTCGATGTTGTCAAGTAGTGTTCAAAAATATTCATGAAAATTCATTAAAATGGTGTAAAAAGCATTTTGGAACCAAACTCTTCATTTTTAGTCGAATGTAAAAAATATACGTCACGTTTCTATAGAACAGTCTTTGTACAGACATGTAGGCCATGCACTCTGTCAGTGTGTCGCTGTATTGATAATGATGCCTCGCGTTCTGCTTAGCTGTAGCACTAGCTATATTGTGTTAAGAAAGTGACCAGATAGCAGATACTGGGCCCCATATCTAAATGACAGAAAAAGGGCAACATCTGGCAAAGAACAAGAGCATGACCTGAAGGATGTGGCATATAGGAGCATCAAGCTGACCAACCAATTTATACATTTTGGATCTTGGTCATGGTATTAAGTTAGCAAATATATTTGGCCGATACACAAATATTTTGATTGGACAACTCTGAACTCTGCCTGTCATTTAATCAGGACCCTTTGTGTGTTCAGACTTCACCACATTGATTCAAAACCAAGTAATTTATACACAAAGCCAAAATACATACATGTAGTGCACTGTATGTAGCTTACAAGCTGTGGCTGTACAAGGAGTGGCTGATTTCATATTCTGTTGCATATAAAACAGCAGGGGAAAGTGCATGACTGTTTTGCAGTGAAACATTTCAACCATTTAAAAGCATGTAGGCTAATGCACAGTGTGTGTGAGGGTGGTGAAATGGATTCATTACAAGAGCACAGCATGGACTTTTTATAGACTGGCCAAGTCGCTATTTATGCTGCGCTTTCTAACGTACACACACATGTATCTGCACCAGAGAATACAAAATGAGTTTTTATGAGCCAGGCTAATAAGAATAATAGCACTGAAATCAAGACATGTTCCAAGGGTTAATGACAATAATGCAGAATTTAAGTGGAGCTGAAAATAGGAGATTGTTTCATCCCGTTGCCATGACAATGGTGGCTGATTCCTTATATGCACTTACAGCCAGCTACTTCTGAAGTTTATCACAGACTGGCACACACGAACACCCTGTGTCTCTTTCCCACGTGCGCACACACACACACACACACACACACACATACAGTGGCACACACACAGAGGGGTCTTTTTTTTGATGACGTTGTCATGTGCTCAGCTGCTCACTGCACTGAAATGTGACTGCGACAGATAGTAATAGACTGAGTGAATCCTGGCTGCCTGTGAAGTTACAAACACGGGCGTGTGTGTCGTTCCCCGATGGCGTCAGGTTAACGCTGCTGCTGCAGTCACTACAGCCACACAGCCACTCCTGTGTGGGAGCTGACGCTGGGGTCCAGAGTGAGTGACCCCTCCCCTCATCTGCTTCTCTTTTTTCCCTCTCAGGTGAAAGAGAAAGACAAGAGAATGAGAGAGAAAGAGAGAGAGGGAGAGAGAAAGAGAAAAGGAGAGAGAGAGGGATGGAGGAAGAAAGAGAGAGAGAGAGCTAGAGAGAGTGAGATGAGAGAATGGAACCAGAAACATACAAGAGGCCGCTCTTGTGACAATTCCTTTTCCAGAAACAGATAAGTCTGGTGGAGTCGCCTCCTTGCTGCCCAGCTCAGCAACTGCAGGTCCGGTCCGGTCTGATTCATGCGTTCCTCAGCACTCGCCGCCCGGGAAGCCCTCAGCGGCCACAGCCACAGCAGTGAGGTCATCGCTTCACAGCGGCAAAGGCGTTTATCTCGGCTTCAGCAGGGGTCAGCCCATTTGAAGTGCCTCCGAATGGGACGTGGCCGGGAGGGCTGAAATAACGGCGGTGCAGGGCTGAGAGGATTTAGCTCCCCTCCATTACGCTGCTCTGTGCAGGGCTGGGCTGGGGTGGGCTGGGGTGGGCAGTGAGGGCAGGGGAAGGGAGACGCTCAGCCGAAATGTCCGCTTGCGTTTGACAAGCACATAATATGCTGGTTAGGTTGTGACAGGGGGCAGCAGGAGGTCCTCTCTCCCACAATAAGCTGCTCGCGCCTGAGGGGGTTCATTTCAGCTGGGCAGGAGCACACACCTGACTCACATCAGCCTCACACTGTCTGCTTGCTTTTGTCCTCCCCCTCTCTCTCTTTCTCTCTCTCTACCCCCTCTCTCTCTGACACACAGACAAGCGATTGATTAGTTGTGTCAGGTATATGTGGTCTCTCTGGTGGAATGAACAGCAGAAGCAGTAGCAGCTATATAGCTGGCAGTGTGGGGCATAAAGACTCCGATGCACTGAGAGCATCCTGCTCCCATTCTGAGGGATGAACACGTACCGTTGCTCCTCTGCTCCCACAGACGCAGGCAACACAGGGAAAATATCACGACGCGCCAGCCTTACTTCTGTCAGAGGTGTGACAAATTTGCGTGTCTCTGCCTAATACACACACATTTATGGGAGAATCAGACAATAAAAGGAGTCTTGAGCAGAGACCAGGTAAGAATTGTAAAAGTGGGCCGGCCCCATTATACATTTACTTGTTCTGCTCGGTCTATTAAAGGTAGACTTGTTCTGCCAACGGTTTGGCAATTTGCAGGGGGAATTTTGTGAAGAAATTTTTGCACCTTTGCTAAGAACATTAACTGTAGCCTTGTAAAAGCAGACACGGGCAACGTAATGCATTTAGTGAGTTGTTTTCGTGAAAAATGGCAGTAGTTATAGTCCAACAATTACCTTAATACATGACTATATCTAGTACTACTGATAATTATGATCACAATAACAATCTAAGTATTTTATAAAATTGCATCAACTTATTAAATTCTGGCTGTTGGTAGCCGTGTTAGTCAGAAGCATTTGCTTGCTACAGTATTTAGCCCTTTTATTGACTGTTGCTCTGAGAAGAACTTGCCCTGGAAGGCTATTGCCTCCTGCTTGTTGAGATGGCCTGTGTTTTAGTCAAAGTTGCTTTCATGCAGATTTATGCACCTCCATTTATATGTGTTTATTTATATTTTTCATTTATCTGTTTTCATTTATGGATAAAAAAATAAATAGATATTTTTGTTATAATACAGCCCTTCTTAAGTATTTGCGTGTGACAATTTTATTTCATGATAAATGGTCTGTTTTCATTCTCTGAGGTTGTCTGCAGATCTATGTTTTTGAATTCCATTCAAGCAATTCCATTCAGCCATTTAATTGAGCTTTTCCACTCCAAAACAATAATAATATTTGGTCCACCAGTAGATTGAAGGTTAGTACAGGTTAGTACAGTGCTAAGTGCCACCTTATGTTGTTGCCTCATGAAGTTCCAATTTGCACTGCACCTGTCCATATTACATACAGTACATTTAGCACATAAGCCCATTTCAACACCACAATTTATGCTATAAATTATTACTCATATCTGTAGTCGCCTGAATTCCTGCTCTTATAAATGCATGGAGGAGGCGGCAGCCTAGATTGTCATACTTCATAGCCATGCCATGAAATACTGCAGCCTTTATCAGGAGATGCACTTTGTCGTCCCTTTGAATGCGTCTTTCAGAGGAATAGTCACTCCACATGTCAGCAGACCACCATCTTTTTTTTTTTCTCTGAGTGAATCCAACCTGGCCGCCATCCATATGGTACTTGGGCTGTGGAGCAATTACTGGCACAGGTGACTGTGGTGGTGGAGGTGGCAGCGTAGCCTCCAGGTGTCTGCTCTTACGGTCAGAGATGTTTGTCCCAAATCAGGATATTTGCCAACTAGCCCCCCCATTGTTGAGCTAAGAGAGCGAGATTATGGATGAGATCAGCACAGACAGACACTACTACATGGCTGGGTGAAAACCAAGCCTTTCAGAACATGTAGTGTCAGTGTTCTGTGGAGAGATCTTAAGGGTTGGGTTCCCCTCAATACGCGCTGTCTCACTCTTCCTGTTTTGGCCACGATGGCCTCCCCTTACCCCAGAACTGCTCTCCTTGGTAACCATCTCTGCATAGTGTCAGAAGTATGAAACAGCTTGTGCACTATAGCCAATGGAAAAACTGTCTCATCATCAAAAAAGGGAAGGAACACACAGCCTTGCAGTCCCCCACACACACACCTTCCATAACCCCCCCCTCCTGATATGAATCATCCTCTAGTATGCTGGATTCTCAGCGACGAGCATCGGGCACAGATAAATTGATATTTCTCCACCATTCACAAATGCCACAGGCCATTAAGGAGCGGGCTATTGCGGATGCCTTTGGCTGACACCGGGGGTTACTGAATGTTCTTCCTGAGAAAGAACTGGCCTCCACGCCCACCACTACAATGGGAGAGACAGAACGAAGGAGAAGAGAGAGAGAGATGGAGAGAGAGAGAGAGAGAGAGAGAGAGAGGATGGAGAGAGGGGGGGAGGAGAGAGAGAGATGGAGAGAGAGGGGGGGGAGGAGAGAGCAAGTGACAGGGAGAGAGAGAGAGAGAGAGAGGGGGAGGAGAGAGCAAGAGTGAGAAAAAAGAGAGAGCGAGAGAGAGAGGAAGGCCATTTAAAAATGTCACGGGGAATATATAACTAGTCAGCTGGGCGACTCCTATAATATTGTGCTGTGATTTTTCTTTGTCTGGAGCTCAGCTCAGCTTTTGGGCTCAGGCCAGCTCCCTGGGAACCATGTCATGCAGTCAGATCCACTTCAGACTCGTCTCTCCCTCTCTCTCCTGCGAGGGGAAGCAAGGTGGCTATTCTCCTGCTGCCTGCTGCTTCACATTGGGCTTATTCACTCCCCGTTTCCCCCCCTTCGTCAACCATTTCAAGCGGAGAAGAGGGACAAAGGAGATTGTGGAGGTCAGTGACGGAGTGAGGGGCTGTTTTGGACTGGAGGGAAGGCAGCGGTGACAACTGAGCCGTCCTTCATACAGCCTGAGGGCCGAGGCAATCCGAATCCGGAAGCCTTTAGCTTGAACGCCGCTAATTGAGGGGGAATTTGTTTTCTCGTTTGAAAAAACAGGGGCAAGCCAAGGCCTCGACTCGACTCTGTGCACACGCAAATGAGGTGAGGGAGCTATTTGGTCGGTGGCACACAGCAGGCGCCTGCCTGGCAATGAGAGAAGGCTGTAGAAAAACACCAGCTTGGGTAGGGTCAGTGGGGGAGGGGAGGGGGACGTAAGGAACCCTCAGTTATGTGTAATGCTGATATTTGGGGTTTCAGTTTGTGTGTGTGTGTGTTTGTTTGAGAGAGAGAGACAGCACAAAAATTGGTATATTTACAGATTTTAGTTGTTAAATTTTAGTACGGACATGATCTATAACAGACAAGCTATGCTTTCTGAAAGTGTTGAAAATATGAACAATTTTAGTATCCAAAAGGCTTGAGTCAGTATTGAGTTAATCATCTTCCTCTCCTCTTGGCACAGCATCAGAGAGGTTCCTGCTCTCACCAGCCTGTTTGCTGTAGTCTGTCTAGCCTGGGAAGGATTGACACGGCGTGTGCCATCCAGGGACCAGCTCCACCTGCCAGGAGTCACGATAACCCCATATGCCCGTGTGTGTGTGTTTGCTTGCTGCCAGTCTGCCTGTTCCAACAGGCCTCCACCTCACGCTCGCCCGATCACAAAGCCCCCTCTCCTTCCCTGGGTTTGCAGGGGCCCTCAGACCCCCACGTACACACACGTGCTGGTGTGTGGTCTTGAGGGGTGGGGGCCGGGCTGGGCTGGGCTGGGCTGGGCTGGGTGGTGGGGCCATTAGGGTGAGTTTGTGGGTAAGAGGTGCTCAGTAGCAGCAGAGGGGCAGTGCAGGGCTGTGTCTCACTCTTGCCCTTTGTCAGAACCAATTAGTCAGCTTCTGTCAGCTCCCTGTGATTCCCGCTCCTCTCCTCGCCCTCCCATCTCTCTCTCTCTCTCTTTCCCTCTCTCTCTCTCTCTCTCTCTCTCTCTCTCTTTCAGTTACTCTCTCTCTCCCTCCCTCCCTACTCTCCCTCTCTCTCTCTCTCACTCTCTCTCTTTTAGTCACTCTCCCTCTCTCTCTCTCTCTCTCTCTCTCTCTCTCTCTCTCTCTCTCTTTCAGTCACTCTCTCTCTTCCACTCTGCTCTTTCCTCTCCTCCCTCCTCACTCGCTCACATACATTCTCTCTCTCTCTCTTCCCTCTTTCTGTTTCCCTCTTCCTCTTTTGAGTGCTTGTTTTCCCTCTCTCTCTCTTTCCTCTCTCTCTCTCTCTCTCTCTCTTTCACTCTCTCTCCTCCACTCCATCAGGAGGGCTGGCAGTCTGACCGAGAGACAGAAAGCACCAATCGCCTGTTGGAGCAGCTCACGGTTTTGGGCGAGCTGCCCATTTGTAGAGAAGTGTGTGTGTATGTGTCGGTGCATATTTGTGTGTGTGTGTGTGTGTGTCTGTGTGTTTTGTGTGTATTTTACAGTGTGTTTCACACTGTCTGTGCCAAAAAAAAAGTGCCAAAAGTGTGGCAAAAACCCACCTGAAAAACACAGAAGCAAACACGCCCAATTAACTATAGATTTAGCAGAGATTGGGGTTTGGAATGATTTGAAAAACTTTCTTAATGCATGAACCTCATCTTTATTTGTGTCCTCATGCATGTGATTCGCTTAATAAGCTCTGCTGAGAGCCTGACTGAGTGAGTGGGCTCCATCTCTTTAGGTCTGCAGGAAATATGCCACCCTACAGCGCATGCTATTATTATTGTTATTATACAGCCATCTTATAATATCCAAATACCTGTGAAACCATGTGAAGTTGGGTGTACTTTGTGCACACGTGTAACAATTGTGTGTGTGTGTGTGTGTGTGTGTGTGTGTGTGTGTGTGTGACCAGAAAGAGATTTTATATATAGTGTTATAAGATATTGTTGTGCTTTCCCGAGGAAAGGAAGTGTGGTGAAATGATGAAGGTGATATGTGTAAGACAGTGGGACAGAAGGGAAGTGTGTGTGTGTATTTTCATGCATGTTAAGGGAAGCTTAAAGGTTTGTGATGGCGTCAGGAGGCCATCTGTCTCCAGCTGGACCATTTGCTCCTCAGCTGTTCAAACTAGTGCAGCTTATACCCATCAGGCAGGTACACACACACACAGGTACAGTACGCATGCGTACGGACACACATACACACACACACACACACACACACACACACACACACACACACACAGACTACTTTATTGTTCTGCTCGGTATAACATAGTAATTAAATTCAGTGTCCTTACTAGACCAAAATCAACACGGTTTCTTTAAAGTGAGGATGTGTTTGAGATTTGATCTTTACATATGCATTTACATACATATTAATCTTCATATATACCTTCGAAACATTCGTAAGATATAGCCAGTCATGTTTGTGTTTGCGTGTCACTCATTTTATTATGGTACCTATAATTAATTAATAATTGCTTGATGAAGCCCACTAATAGTACCTTTCAAACTAAATTTTTGACCAGAAAACCAGAAAGCAGCCTTTTGAATCAATGTGTCAACTGAAACAAATTTATCATTTCACCTCTACATATGCACACTCTCTCACACTCTCACACACACACACACTTTGTCCAGGTTCACAATTCATTTCAGGCAAGCCATTTTAAGCACACTGTTGACACTGCTGTCAACAGAAATCTTAACATTATTGATGGTACTTATTAAAAAAGAATGTGGCTTACATAGTTATTAGCAGTTTGCAGTGTGATATAGGAAAATAGAACATTTTATTTGACTAAAACTATTGATTTGTATATATTGATTTATCCAATTCATTTGAGAATTGCAGCCCATAACTGGACTTAAAATCTGCACATTCACTCTAGACTAAAGGGGTTGTTTTAATTCTCCCCTATTTTCAGATGCAAAGGATATTTGTTCAGCTTTTTTTTGCCAAAGCCAAGCCCAGCATGCAATGCTATCGCAGCTCTGCATTTTTATTTAAGCGAGCGAGGAAGCTCCATATTTCCCCGGGGACTGAATTCATTAAGTGCGCTGGTATGCAGGGGGAAGCGGGTGGGCGGTCACCAGTCCCGGGCCCCAGAGCCGTCGCGGGAAGAGGCAGCTGTCTGCCACGGACCCCGAGGGTCAACCCCGACTCCCCCTCACAAACATTATTATCTCAATCGCTCTCAAAACTCATTGTGTGTGTGTGTGTGTGTGTGTGCGTGCGTGCCTGTGTCCCCTCTGGTTACACCGAACACAAAGGTGTTGCTGTTGACTGTTAATGCGCAGTGCAGGTTTTACTACAATGGGAAGTGATGCTGTTATAAAGTGATTTCAGTTGCAAACGGGCATTCCCTACATAAGTAAGATCAGACTACTGCTCGGGCCCTTACCTGCCTGTTTGCTTGCAGCATCTCATCCGTGCTGTTTCCCTCGTGAGAGAGAGAGACGCCGCCTAATGTGACAGCTTGATGCGGCTAAAGCAGGCAGCTGTGGCTGTTATTGGTTATACTGTTGCGAGCATATGGGCCTGTCTTTTCCCGTGCGGATGCGCAGTACCTGCCTCAGTCGCAGCAGGGTAATTATGCAAAGCAAACACCGGCGTTGCCTTCCGTAACCCGGCTTCCATCTTTTTAATTTTCCCCCTTCTCATTATACCACCCCCCCCTCCCCATCCCTCTCAGTCTCTCTCTGTCTCTGTCTCCCCCTCTCCCCTCCCTTTCCTCCCCCTCCTGCACCCACAGCTGACAACATTAAATAATTAGTCAATATTACCCAGGAAGAGAAAGGAAATCCAAAGGGAAGAGCCATTATTTGCACAGTTGTAGGTTGTATAGATAATTTATAAGAAGGGTGTGGGGATGGGGGGGAGAAATGACTTTCAATAATCGTTAAAATGGGGGGATGGTTGGTTTATTGGTTGGTTGGTTTTTGTTGGTGGGGGTTGTGAAGGGGCGGGTTGGTTGGTGTGCTGGTGCATCTGTACCTCTCTGATGTGTGTGTTTGTTTGTGCTTTGTGCAGGATGTGGTGAACAGGACAGCAGTGCGAAGCCTCGGGGAGCTGAATTTATCGTCTGTGACGCCAACGCCGCTGCTGCTGCAGATGCCGCTCTCTTCTCCCCCCCCTCGGCTGCCCGTCTGAGCATCGCCCACCGCGGACGGACTGACTGGACCCGGACGGACGCAGAACACCCCTGACAGCTGCTAAACATCATAGCACAGGACAGCAGAGCACAGCACCGGCAGCCCACCCCACCAGCGAGCCCGGCCGATGCGTCCCCTGCCCACGCCCTCTCGCCCGCCACCACCAGCCTTTGGGTCTCCGAGGCTGTGGTGATCCCCAGGTGCCATCCAAAGGACAGCTGCCAAGACCCTTCTTCCCCCTATCATCAGCCCCCTCCCCCTGCCGCCTCCCCTCCACCACCACCACCACCGTCCATCCCTGGAGCCATGGAGCCCACAGCGGCCATCTCAGTCCTGGGGGAGGACTGCCTCCTTCCCCAGAGCCGCTCCTGTCTTGGCTGCTTTATCGAGACGAAGGACGGCACCATCCCCTCCGACTCCGAGCCCGGGGTCAGCCTCAAGATGGCCGACGCCTGCCGGGGCGAGTACGACGCCTGCCCCATTGCGGACATCGGCATGCAGTGCATGAGCAGCGGTGAAGTGGCCGGCTACGGGGACCAGCTGCTCTCCGACCAGCTGCTGAGCTTCCCTCTGCCCAAGCCCATGCCCGTAGACAAAAAGGCAGATGACAGAACGACAGACAGTGACACGGATGACCCAGCAACCAAAAACCTGTACGATGGTCTGCTCCTCGACAAGTGCAACGGGGAGGAGGTGCTTCTGGCCAACACGACCCAGGACTGGGGCTACATCGAGTCCTTCATCAGCGAGAGCAAGATCGAGCTGCTGGACCTATGCTCTAAGAACGATCTGTCCGTAAACCTCTTCTCCGAGGAGGACGTCGACAACTACATGTTTGACGATGACGATGACGACTCCACGCTGAGCAGCGACGTGTGTTCCCTGAAGATCCGCTACGAGTCCTTCCAGGACAACATGCGCGAGAAGACCAACGTGCTCCAGGAGGAGACCCAGTTCAACTTCTTCCCCAGCGTCCTCGTCAACTGCCCCAAAAAGGAGGACGGCCCTGGGCGGAGAGGGGCCAAGGAGCTCCCTCGAAGGCCTGGGGACGAAGAGGAGGAGGAGGAGGAAGACCTCTGCCTGTCGGATGAGGGTGAGGGTAAAGCTGAGAGATGCACCAGCCCAGGAGAGGGCTGCTCTCCAGACTACAGCCCCAAGATGGATTACTTTGTGGACTCCAGCGACTCGGCGGAGGATTCGGGGGATTACAGCGATGACAGTTCCTACACCGGCTCCTCGGTGGAAGCGTTCCCGGACGGAAAGCCCAAGCGACAGCTTGGAAGGAAGGGCGGCGGGGCGTCCAACCACCCGAATTACGGGCTGAGGGCCAAGAGAAAAGTGCGATACAGCGACGACTACCTGTACGACGTGGACTCCATCGAGAGCGAGAGGAGTGCTGCCGAGAAGCGCGACAAGCAGGCTCCGGGCCAAAAGGAGGAACGAGATGACGACTGGTGCCCCAAGAAGCGACGGAAGTCGTCCCGCAAAGAGCCACCCGTCATAATCAAGTACATCATTATCAACAGGTTTAAGGGAGAGAAGCACATGTCTGTTAAGCTGTTCAAAATTGATCCAACAGTCACGACTGTGAGCTTAGACACAGAGGCAATGAGCAAATATGAAAAGCTGGCTCCTCTGAAGCATTTCTGGCAGGAGCAACAGCGGGAGCGAGAGGAGCAGCTTAAGCTGGCTCTGCGAGATAAACCCAATTTCCATCCAAACGGTCGCCACCGACCCTTTAGTTCCAGTCCCCCGAAGAGGAAATACAAGTTTGCAAACAGATTTAGGATTCAGAGGATTCAAACTGTGGAGCAATCTCCCACGAGGCAGGGTTCCTCAGCCTCTGTGAGCGAAGAGGGCAGCGGCGTGAAAGACGGTGCCGTGCCGGTAGGAATCCCATTACCGCTTTCGGCACCGGGCGGCACGGGCTCATTAGACACCGGCGACATCACGTACACCACCACGCCGAAGAGCAGATCTCAGCAGCAGCGGGAAGAGAAGAGGATTGGCAACAAAATTGTGCGCATCCGCAAATTCAAAAGCGAGGCCAGGCTGCAGAGCAGGAAACTGCAGCGGGCGGGGGTAGGGGAGGAGGGGAGCGGGATGAGCTCGGCTCCTCTTCCTCCTCCTCCTCCTCCTCCACCGACACAGCAGCGGCACGCCGCAGACTCCTCCACAGGCGTTGAGGAAGCAGAGTCGACCTCTGCACAGGCCCCACACAGACTAGTGGAGGGCCAGGTCATGGATGCAGGTGACACGTTCACTTTCACGCCCTCCGACCTCTGCACCCCCACAGCCAATGACAAACCCACTCCCCCCGCCACCGAGGCAGTGGGCGATGGCGATGTGCCCGTCATCCCCGGAGGTTACCTCCAGACGCTCCTCGATGGCTCCGATTCCTCCAGCAGCGCCAGCATCGCCTACTTCCCCCAGCAGACGTCCCAGCAGTACCCGGTGCTGGGCCTGTCGGTGGAGGAGAAGCAGTTCTCCTCTCTGCAGCTGGCCCAGAGCTGTGTTCTTTCACCGCCCTCTGAGTCGGAGCTCCAGCAGTCGCCCCAGAACTGCCCCAGCTTCACCCAGATGTGGCCGTCCCAGCTGTGCCACAATCAGCAGTTCGTGCCGGACATCCCCGAGACCCCCATCCTACCCGACGGCTTCCCCAAGACCCTGCCGGTGCCCGTGTCCGCGGAAGACATGACCGCCGTGACCGGCTACAGCCAGGTGAGCCTGGAAGGCGACCGAGTGCTGTACGAGAAGAACTACCTGCCCGAGCAGCCGATGGCGCCCGCGGACGGTGACTTCCAGGCGTGCCAAGTGCCCTGTGTGGACGGGCAGCTGCAGTTCCAGCGGGGGACGCTCAACACTGACCACGGGCGGCTCACCAGCTTCGACTCTATGGGCTCTCTGTCCGGGGCCTCCAGCAACTACAGCTCCATGAGCATGAAGTCGTGCGAGAAGGAGGGGACCGGCGGTGGGGCCAGCGAGGAGGACGCGTCGGGCGAGACCTTCCTGGCCCACTGCAGCCCCAAGGTGGTCATCCAGCAGAGCGTGGAGGCCATCACGCCCTTGCGGGAGTCCACCGACCTACTGGACATCTCTAACTTCACCCCGGATAAGTTCCGCCACACGTCCCTGTCTGAGCTCTCCCCGCCCGAAACGCCCAACCTGTCCCCGCAAGTGAAGGGCAGAGAGATGAAGATCGCCGGTGGCAAAGCCCTCGAGTACCAGGATGTTGGCGACGACATGTCGTGGAACTGTAACATGATGGAGCAGTCGGACCACGTGGCAGCTGCCGCCTACACAGGCGACAACCATCAGTTTCAGATGCACATTTTTAACACCAACGGAGCTACCGGTGGCATCGTGCCGGACGACAAAGGCACGGGTGTGGTGGACTTCGAGGCACAAGCTGGTGAGGTGGTGGGCTGTGGGGCAGTGAAGGGCACAAAGTCGAAGAAGAGAAATGGGGGCAAGCAAGCAGCAGGAGAAGGGGTGAAGAAAGTCCGGGCCCCGAAAGCGGCCAAGGCGGAAAAGGCCAAAGTGCCGCGTCAGAACTCACGGTCGTCCAAAAAGCTCAAAGCCCACCTGGAGGAGAAGGCCGGGAAAGGGAAAGTGGGCACGTCAAATCAGGCGGCCGGGGACTGGCCCGGTGTGAGCTGGCCAGACGGAAACAGTCACGCCAACGTCGACGACCAGCGTGAGTTTGAGGAGCCGTCCAACATCCTGTCCAACATTGTGTCCGGCATGGCAGAGGTCCAGCGGTTCATGATGGCCTCCATCGAGCCGCTGTGGGGGCCCACATCCAGCGTGTGCGCCGCCCCAGACGCCAACACCCTCAAGCTGAAGACCCTCAAGATCCTGGCCGGCACGACCCCTGACCCTAAGAAGAAGGGAGCGACGGGGGCCGGGGGCAAGGGCCGAAAGGCCGGGGGCAAGGGGGCCAAAAACCAGGCCAAATTTAACCCTTTCTTCCCTCAGCTCGCTCTGGGCTGCAACATGTTCGATAAACCCAACCTCTGCATACCTGGTATCAACGGACCAGCGCACAAAAAGATGTACCGTCACAAAACCAGTGCAAAGTTCCCCCGCATCGAGAACATTAAGGGGAAGCGAGCCGATCGAGAACCCAGTAAGGACATAGCACTGATGGCCTCCTTTGAAAAGCTGAGGTAATATTTTGTAACTACGTAGCTTCTGATGCTCACCCTGCCCTCCCTGCTTTTTGCTCAAACCTAAATCTTCTACTCCCTGAACCCAGATGTACCTGCACAGACTCAATAGCAGAGTTGCATGGAAAACTACACTACCCATAACCCCCCAAACCCTCAATTGCTTTTTTTTGTTTGCCCCCGAAGAGGACTCATATCTTGCATGACAAACTTACTTGTACTTGCAAACTACCTATTGTGTGCTTGTGTGAAGCTTGATTGAGATTTAAAAATTTACCATGGCTGCATTTTCTTCTTGCTTTCGCTGTTTTTTCCTGCCTTTGCTGTTTTATTATTGTTGGTCTGGAGGAAAAAAACACCCCTTGAGAAACAATTTTGTTTTTCTTTTTTGTTTTCTTTTTTTAATGAGCAAAACCTGCTGTCTGCTGCCCTCAATAACGTAACAACAATATCTTCCTATCTTGAAACATGTAGCTATTTGAAAAAAAAAAAAAAAAAAAAAAAAAAAACAGACTCCTAAGTGAAATGTCCGCTCCACATTTGTTTTTGTATGCAGAAAATGGACGCCCCCTTCTTGCCGTCTCCCTCATACTGCCTGGCATAAAGCACGGTGGGAATGTTCCACTTCCTGTGCTGAGGCCGACGTCTGCTTCTGTGTGACCAAGGCGTCATAAAAAAAATGCATTATGGGACCATATACCATATTGATGACATATCAGATAAACATTTTGTCCTAATCTTTAAACTGTTGGAATGATTAATTTCTTTGTGTTCGGTATTATGACCTTATATGCTTTTACCTGTTTTTTGTTTTCTTTTGAAGAACTGGTGTCTTAAAAGTATATTCAGTCATTTGATTATTTTAAGTCTTAATTCTTTGTTCTCAGTGTCAATGTACAGAAATGCACTATTTGCATATAAGGAGAAAATACTGACTTCTAAAAGTTAATGTGCCAAATGTAAAGTTGCTGTGTACACATTTCTAATGACCAATATGAACATAGGCTTTTCATATCTCTACTTTGTGTCACAATGAAGAAGAAAAAAAAATCACTTTTATTGTCTTAGCTTTTGGAGAGCTGACATTCCAGAGTTTTGTCCTTTTTTTGTTTTCTTTTGATTTGGAGTATTTGGACCCCGACTGTAGAAACGCACCTGCAGCTGACAGTGGTACACACCACGCAACCAAAACCACAAAGCCCTCTGGACATTTGTCACCGCTCCGTTTGCCAAATTTAGTTTTACCTCAGCATTGCAGTGGCTTTGTGAAAAGGAAATGAGAATCTGAAAAAAGACTCAACTGAAACAAGAGGCTTCAAGAAAATAACAAGGATCTTATACATGTTGTTTTGCCAAGGCAGAGAAGGCACATTATCTGAATGAATGGTGAAGCCATGGCACCACTGACAATGAGCTATAGCTTCTTGGTGGAGATCCCCAAACATCTGTCACTCGAATGGATTCATCCACTGCACAGTCAGTGTGGATATACTGATATGGAAACAAGGTACAATTGCGCCTCTGGCTTCTGCTCATACCTCACCAGGTAATATCTGTTACTAATGGTCTCTGCAGTAATTTGTATCACACCTGTCATACCTGGCTTCACAAAGGACCCAGAGACCTAACCCATTTTCTTGTACTCATTCATTCCTTTATCACCACATCATTGGTATTTATGTCTAATCCAACGTAACTGAATGAAAGACAATACTTACTCTAGCCTGTATCATCAGAGGATTCTGCACTAGGTTGCCTTTAATCTAGATTATCTTTTAAGATTTTTTTTTTTTTATGTGCTGTTAACAGGGTGAGCCTTTGAAGCTCTGCATGAAAATTAGACTCACTAGATGCCATGATGACAGACGGAGTGTAACTGTGTTGAAAACATTGACATTTTTTTGTATTCAGATTCAGTTAAACTATGTCGATTGCTTTTTCAACAATGTGCACCCATGAACTGTGCCAAACAGCAAGATATTTGAATGCATTTACAACCTATAATCATTTTGATAATTGATCAAACACTGTTCTCTCAGAAACTGCAATCGAGTTTTTAAATTTTGCTTGCTCATTAATGCATGTTTTTGAAGTTGTTCAGTTTCCTCAGCAGATTGAATGGGAAAAAAGCAAAAAAGATGCATGAAATTCAAAATGGCTTTGGGTTTTTTCGCTGTTTTTGGGGTGTGTTTTGCTGTAAATTGTATTCCTTCTTGTTTTTGCCTATCGCTCTCACTTACAGTAACAGCATGCTAACTCTCAGGCCTCTGTTCCATTCATGTACACAATTCTCCCTCTCTCTCTCTCTCTCTCTCTCGTGCTCTCTCTCCATGGACTGGCAGCATCTTCTAATACCAGCTACATCTCTCTTTCTCTCTCTTGCTCTCTCCCTCTCTCTCTGACACACACACACAACACATTGGTTTTGTTTCACCTTTGTCTCATTTCACGGATGGCCTTGGGTGTTGGCCAAAGAGAGCCAGATAAAAAATCAAAGAGGCAGAGGTAGGCTAGAATGGACATTTCCAGAACAGTCCGTGCCCAGCCGGCCTTGTGTACCGTGGCTTGGCTTGTGAGCAGTAGATCTATCTCTGCCCCACCTCTCTGAGCTCTCTCTATATCAGGCCATGTCTGGAATCAGGAGAGGCCATGGACAAAAAGGAACCCGCACACTGGACCTGGTGGTCCAACTGTCTGCCTTCTCTCATCTCTGCCTATATGGTCGACTGAATGTACTTCTACATGTTTTTTGTACAATGTGCCACTGTTAAGCTGCCTCTTCTAAACGGTGCTAAGAAAGCAAACTGAAAACTCTCCCCTCACCTCTCACAGAGATAACAAAATAGGAATTGCAGAAGAGAGAAAAAAATGCCACCCTCCTCATGAATGTATATGATATTGTTATGTTTGATGTATTCATGCCATGATTATTTGACATTGATTGGGATTACTTTATGCATTTTTTTGTTGAAAAGAATATTGAGCTTTATAAATATTGTCCAGAGTTGTTAACAGAGGGATTCTTAAAGAGCTCTTGACATTACAAAATATTGTATATTTTTCTGTGTGCCAATTTGTAACATATTTTGTAAGTGTCTATTTTTCTTAGAAAGTGCTGTGAAGTATTTGTGTGTGTATGTGTGTGTGTGCGCGCGTGTGAATGTGTGTTTGTGTGTTTGTATGTGTGTGTGTATGTGGGAGTGTGTGAAAGTAACCTTTTTTGGGCCTTGGCAGGCTGTAAAAAGGATGTACAATGACAAGTTCCTGGTTTTAAAAACCAAAATATAAAAGTGAATTACGGCATACAAAAAAACTACATTTTGTCGGGAGTTTTGTAATAAGACTTTGATCTTGTCGTGAGAGTGTGTGTTGTGTTACTGTGACAAACAGAAATAAGCAAGCAAACAAAACATGGAGAAAAAATGACTTAAATTTGTGATCTATTGCTGTTTTATAGATTTTCATGTAAATTATTCTAGTATTATTTTGTTTTTGTTGTAACTGTTGCAAAAGTTTTAAATATTTGTGATCAAGCCTGTATGGTGATAATGTACTATTGGTAACTTGCTGAGTTTTGTAATAATGTTTATGGAGTAAATATACAAATTAAAATGAGATTTTGAATGCTACCTCCAATTCCCTGTGTCATTTTTTCTCCTTTCTGCACATCTCTACTCCTGACAATGACATTTAGCCTGATTATATTACGCTGCAAAGGAAGACAACTCCCTGTGTAGGTCTGTCCCAGTGCAATTGACATGCTTCATTATCACTTCTGGCAAGCATTTTAGAAAGCCCTGCACATCGGCTTCAGCTGTGGCACCAAGGGGGCACAAACCAGAACATGACACCTGTGCCAGTGAAGAGGGCAAGCCACGGGTCTTAGCACTCAGACACACATAACCCACTGCCATGGCTAAATCCTGGTAGCCTCTGGGGAAATCTATGTGAAATGCCACTGTCTGGTGAGAGGAGGGGTGTGGGTATATGAGCTGAACCAACCACACTGGGCGGTGCAACCATATCCGGTAGCGCCAGGGCAATGACCCGGTGTACCCTCAAGAAAGAATAACTCATTGTGATGTCTGTGACAGAGACTGACAGTTTTCACTTGTTAAGGCTAATCCATACCAATAAAGGGACTGTTTACCCCAGTGTGATGTGCCAATGCAATGCATCAAGTTCACAATTTCAGCCCATAACTTCACGTTTGACGGGGGACACACAATTAATTTAATAGCCTATCTCTGCATCCATTGGTAGCCAAATGTCTCCCCATTAGTGTTGTGTGTGGATGTTTATTTGTTAATATCCTACTCAGCTGTAAGGTCGGGCTTTTCCTGGAAGCACCGCACATCAATTCTGGATTGCTGGCCACAACCACAGAGGTAGAAAGTAGGGAGACAGGAAATGGTAACGACACTTTTTGCCTTCTGTGTAGAGGTTTTAAACTTGTTGACATAATTTACGGCAAATTGATTAAAATCTCTGCAATACCACAGACCATGTTAAATGATGTTTCTAATGGGGTGTTGTGTAGCACTGAATTGTAACATGCTAGGGTAAGCAGACAACATAAGTAGGCTAAAAACGGGGGGCACCATGCAATATCCTTCAAAACAAGGTCTATTGACATCTCACACACAATCTCGCTATCTCTTTCTCTCTTTCGATCTCTGACCAAAACTTAAATTCACTTTCTGTTTGACTGAGGAGTGTAGAGTAGTGTGTGTGTGTGTGTATGTGTCATATGTGGGTGTGCGTGTGTCTATACGTCTGAGTAGTTGAGACGTGTACAGTTAAAACACCTTAAATATCTTGCATGTGCAGCAAGCCCAAGTGTTCTTCGATCAGGGAAAATTTGAATGACAAATGCATCTCTGGTCCCAAAGATATTGGCAGTTTTTTCCCAAAGTAAGATTTTCACTTCACATGTACCTTCCACAATGAATAGCTCATTAGCCTTATGTGACTGCTAAACGTGACTTCTATTATTACAAACGTTATTCTGTGCCATAAAACTGGCACTTTCATGACATTGTGTCACAAGGTCATTACAAAATTTAGAGAAATGTCCAAGGTGGTCAATGGGGTACAATTGAGACACAATGTATTGTTAATGTGTTTTATTGTAATGTTGCATTTGCAGGCTACTGTTTGCAATATCTGTTCATGTGTTAAATATTTTGTTCCTGTTTTATTTCTATTTAACCAATGCTAATTTAAATAGAAGGAAATTAAAACATGTTGCCCAATTGTTTTTATTATTATTTTTATTATTTTTATTATTATTATTATTATTATTATTATTATATTTTTGCAATGAATGTTTTGTCAACTTTACAGCATTAAGAATGGGTGTCTCATGTGTACTGTCTCAACTGTACCCCATATGGATAAAGTTGAGACAAAAATGGACATTATGTTTATGAGCTAACTGTGGAAAATATAATGGATATTATTGATTGATAATAGGTTTGTATGCAAGCCAAAGAAAATATAATGTGAAAAATAACTTCTTTTCAGTATGTAGTTTTTGTGTGCTGGTGGATTTCCTGAATTTCCCCTTGGGGATCAATAAAGTATCTATCTATCTATCTATCTATCTATCTATCTAAAAAAGTGTGTAAGGTTTAACGAAATACAGTGTCAGTGTGTGTGTGTGTGGTGTGTGTGTGTGTGTGTGTGTGTGTGTGTGTGTGTGTCAAATGAATGTTGGTAACCCTGCAGTGCAGACTTGGAGGGCAGCCCAGAGAGGGCATATTTTACCCACACTTCCTATGGCTTCGAATGCCAAATGGCTCCATAGAAAGTTTTCAATGACTGAGGTCTCAGTATCAATAGGCTATTGTCAGCCTTCAACATTTTCTTGGTGGTTTTAAACATAGAAAAATTAAAGATATGCTAGCAGGCTATATAGCATCCCACGGCACGTCACCTCTGTCAGAAACTGTTTAGCATATTGGTTGAAAAAATCACGTTCCGCACTGATATACAATGTCCCAGTTTAAACCCCAGGACACACGGGGGCTCTGTGGGCACTGTTTACAGTATGTGCCATTTACGCACTTCCGGTTTCCGCTTCCAGTTTCAGTCCACTGTACAATAATGAAGAAAATGGAACCTTGAAACCAAACACATTTGTTGAAGACAAAAGGAAAAAAAAAAAAACATCTCAACATCACGACCAAGACACACTATTTCATCAGGTAAACCCGATGTGAACGTTGGTTAAATGTTAGCAGCATGTATGTTATAATTCTATGTTTTATGTTTCAGGTAATGTTAGCTAGCAATCCACTGCAGGTTAGTGATTAGCAAGCTCGTTTCCATCGTAAAATGGCTAACCTTTCGCCAGCGTTAGCTAACGTTAAGGGCACCGATGCTTAACGTCAGTAGCCAGTGAAATGTATCTGACCGAATGTTTATTGGAGGTTTTTGTACATTAAGAATATCTAATAATACACTAAGGAACCAAGCATTCACTTTGGATTTGACCAAGTTAGCTATCTACAGGTCCGGTAACGTTAGATCGTTAGCTAAAGTTGTCTGACGCTGTGCTAAATGACAAGCAGGTAAACATCCTTGTTTTCTAGTCGTAAGGCTAACGTTAAGTAAAGATAGTGACCCTCCTGTATTCTGCAACTTGTGCCATTTTCCTCACTTAACTCAGACGCTGGCTGCCGAGGTAACGTACTGTAACGTTGACATTATTTTTTGATTAAGCTTGTGTTCGTGAATAACTAAACGAAACATATGGCTAGCTAGTGTTCGCTAACGTTAGCTAACGTCACTATCGTTAACGTTACTCTGTTGCTGGTGACAAAGCTCGCGTCAATACAGATAAAAGTTTCCAAGCGTTTAGTTACAATCTAAATATAATACAAAATACTGTTTTAATTAGGGTAAAAATATAAGTTATTCGAATTAAAATGTCATGTTCAGACTGTCTGATTTAATTGGATTAGCTGCTTACTAAGGATTTAGCTGTAGTTTAGCTGGCGGCTAAATTACTCAGAAGCTAACTTAGCCTGTGATGCCATTTTGTTTCCCCCTAACGTTAACGTTAATTGTCACTAACCTGGAAGACGGCTCACAAGTCTATGTAAACTTTAGCTTGATGAAATGGAAGGGTTTAAGGCTGTATTTGGGTAGATTGCAAGCTGTTTTTATTTTTCGTGCATCCGTTCTGCAAAACGTCGTACAGGTTATATTAATAATACCTTCCATTTTACTTCAAAAGGATGTAAACAAAGCATACTACGACAAGAACTTGTCTCATGATAACGTTAATTAGCCAGCTAGCTTATCAGCTAATATAGCCTACTGGTTATCAGGTAGTGCTACCCATGGAACATGAATGACGTTAGCGGGATGTCCACTGTGGGCATGACGCAGTTTGTTCCCTTGTCATCAGTCGATGTTTAGGTGAATCTTTTACTATGTACTTGTTTTCGTAACTTGTTTGATAGGCAAGACTATCCATTGCAGTCCTACGTTCGCTTTCATCCTTCTACAATCATGTTGTTATAACAGTTAACGTTATGCAATGCCCCGAGTAGCCTACTTCCAAGGTAACGTTACCAAAGATTAGCAGTCAGCTAGCCAAGCCATAAATCGCTTAGCATTAGCCGACTAGCTGAGGTCAGATACCGTATGTTTCTTTTGTCATAGCGCATAAATGTAATTACCATATCCCATGGAGCGTCAACGTATGATGTTAGAGTAAGAGGCATGTTAGGTCATGACATTTCACATCAGATGCCCCTTCGCAGATTCATAGTAACGTTATTTCATTTCTTTTTCGAGTTTGGCCTGCATTAGTTGGCTATCATTCTTGCATGGATATAGCTCATTGTACCCTTCTTAATTCGCAATTTGTGGTGAATGTGTAGTAGCGTTAATTGTAACATTCCGCTTTCACAGCTGGTCGTGAAACGTCCTTTGAGTGACGATCATGGAGGGCTCGGACAATGCAGAACAAGGTGGCAGCGATCAGTCGGATTCCCAACGGAGACGTCAGCTGGCCCGCCTGGACAGGGAGGAGGCCTTCTATCAGTTTGTCAACAACCTCAGTGAAGAGGACTACCGATTAATGAGGGACAACAACCTTCTGGGCAACCCCGGTAAGTCTTTGATTGAACTTTTATTTACAACTGAATGAAATATGTTGCTTCATGGGCTGGCTTGTTTTAGTAGAGACTGCCTGCAAGTGAAGGTTTAGGCACAAGCTCAAGTTTAATGTGAATTCTATCCCTTATTTATACAGGCTCATACATCATGTGTCACACAAAGCATATTGCTCAAATGCATTAGAGCAATGCAATCTTAAATCCCATTTCTGCTGTTATATATCAAGGATGAAAAACAAAACACTGACACTATGGAGGAAACCTATCCAAGAGTTAGGCCTAGTTTACAAGAGTGGATGACTCAAATGATTAAGGTGTGCACACATTGGAAAGCTCCTGTTTTGTGGTAGGGGTGTAAAAACATACTTGTTAAAATGGGTAAGGAGGATTATGGAATAAAAGCAGAATCAGACGTTCCGTTGTCTGCTCTAGTCCATCACAAAAGTGCTTAAAGAAAGTTATATGACGGGCTCAAAAAAAGTAACATGAGAGGATTAATTTAGAAGTACCTCGTTAAATTATCCATTTAGATATATGTAATCCTTCTCTCAAAGTCTGTTTAATGCTCTGGTAAAAACTGTATGAAAACTACAGTTTGAGGATAAACTGAATGGCTTGTTTTCAGTCAAACACGTCTTACTGTATGTTTAATTAGTTCAGACAAGCATATTTCTTTTTACTACCATCTGTGGTGCATTTATAATGCAAACTTTTGCCACAGCAGCTGTAGTAAGTCTGCCTCTTGTCATTGTCAGTTTGGAATGACCAGCGCATATGTTTGTGCTAAAGTGAGCTTGAACCAACCACATCCAAATTGTCCTCATGAATATTTTGGGTTATGTAGACTGAATTTAGTGATCTCTCACCTGATTCTGAACAGAGGTGGAGACATTCAGGTTCAGGAGGTGAAGGCATTTCAGTGACTTTTATTTCTTATCCCCTACACTTGTACACTGCAGCAGCGCGTTGCATTCAGTTATTCGTCTTCCTTTTTATGAAAGACCTCTCTTGGTATCCTAAATGGTAAAACCCAGATAAGCTGACGACAAAGTATAACTGATCCAAAGGTTATGAACCTGGTCATTTTACCTGGCTCTGAACCTGGTCCTTTCCACCTCTGGTTCTGGGCGGTGTTTGGATGCTACGCACGTGTGTAAAGCCGGCGACCCCCTGAAGAACCCTCCCCTTCCTGCTCCCTCTCTGTTCCGGAACAGTGGAATAGGAAGGCATGTTATTTTGGAGCGTTGCCCCTGACAGGAGACGGAATACTATGGTGGGACAGGGCCTGTCCTGGTAAGTGCAGTGATTTTCAGTACTGTCAGTTTTCAGTAAGTGCAGTGGTTTTCAGTACTGTAGGATGTTTTTTTTTTTTTGTTGGTACAGCTTTATAAACAGCTGTAGTCTGTCAATCAGCTCACCACAAGTCCCCAGTTTTTTGTGTGTGTCTCAAGCCTTTCAAGAATGGTGAGGAAATGTTTGATAATCAACATCCAATTTGGTGAAAGTGTTATGTACTGACTGATCTCCTCTGCGCTCCTCTGATGGGTTTTTCCCAATGCAAGAATGCATCCATGACATGAGGCATACAGTACCTTACGTTTTCAATAAAAAAGATTACGCAATTGAAGGTGTGGCCTTTTTTCCTCTCTCCTTATCCTCAGTGTTCTACAGTTGCCTACAGTTGCCTTGTGTGTGATGCTGGTGATATTTTAAATGTGGATATAATACATGACTTGTATTTTTCATTTTAGGAAGCATTTCTATGCATTTGTTAAGATTGCTTTGTATTTTCCTCAAAAGACAAATTAGGCCTAATTTGTTACCCTAGCAACCCATTTTATGGAGATTTTTTTGTTGTCGCGGGGGTCGTCTATAGCTGAGCCGTGTCCCGGTGCAGTTGTATGAAGTCATGGATGAGCGGAATGATGTTTTGCGTATGCAGCCAGGCTCAGTGACAGTGAGGGTTTGTCTCGGACAGGTGAGATCACAGAGGAGGAGCTGCTGACCCGCCTGCAGCAGGCGAAGGATGGTGGGCAGCGTGCGGCCACAGGCGCTGGCGCCAGCCCCAGCCCCAGCGCCAGCCCCAGTGCCAACGCAGGTGCCAACGCAACTGCCAACACAAGTGGCAGTGAAGCACGCAGGCCTGAGGCCTCTGGTGAGTAAAGCTACAGCTAGCACCCCTTATGCAGAATGTAAATGATGAGATAGATAGATGGATAGATAGATAGATAGATACTTTATTGATCCCCAAGGGGAAATTCAAAAGTAAATAGTATGTTTTGGTATATTAGGGAACACTGTGGAGTATGAAGTTCTGTCAATCATTCGAAAGAGTTGACGGTTAATATTCAAATTTGCAGTGGTCTTTTAATTTTGAATGTGACTCAACTCATTCGCATGCATGCATTCGCAGCAACTGTAGGATCATGGGCGTCGGAGCCATTTTACGTCCCACCCCCTTTTTAAAATTGTTAGTTTGGACCCCCCCACTTTTGCCGTGCGAAATACCAGTGCTGTTTTCAGCATCTGTTTAGTGCTTCATTGTAATTTTCATTGGATTCTGTCATTTGCGCGTAAATTGCTCGTAAGCTTTTTTTTTGTTACACGCATTCTCCCATTCCGCTTCTCACACACACACAGCGACAAGCGCCAAATCCCCCGCAGTGTTGAAGAGATCAGTCGTCCCCCTCACTTTTGATAAGGAAAAAAGCCTTATAGGTATAAATAAATAATAACCTATAGGTTTACGCTAGGCCCACGGTTGTCAAACTGGGGTATGCGTACCCCCAGTGGTACGTGTACTGATTTCAGGGGGTACGCGAAAAAAGATCAAAGTCATATGTCTTTTCAAATGTTTTCTCTATCCCATGTTGGTAACTTAACTTCCGCATTTGCACTGCACATTAAAAACGTATTTTCTCCGCATTAACAAAATATTCGAGAGTGGAGACGGAGAGGGTAAATTAGTGAACGTGCTTGCAGATTCAAACGTGCTTGCAGATTCAAACGTGCGCTCTTCCTCCAAGAAGAGGCGAGTCGGAGCTCAAACACGCGACAGCACTTTACCTCGGGAAAGCCACCTTGCCTAGATTAAAAAAGTTAAAGCAGATAGGCTACACACCTTCCAAAATCGCCTGTTTTCCGTTGTATGTTGACAGCTGCTGGACTGGACGGTGGAAGAATAACGATTTTTTTTAAACTCTCAATTACTGTAACTGTGTGTCACCCTGGCGTTCGTTAGGACCGTACCACTGGAGGAGGGACCGCTCATAAACTCCACTTAATTGTTGCAAATATAGACTAGATATAGTTGCGACTTCCGAACATTTTTTGTGAGTGCTACTTTGTTAATATTTGGGGAAACTGCGAGTAAGGGGCTGCGACCGTTCTACATATAGGCTGCTGAAGCGCCGCGAGGGCGCAGCAAACGAACTTCAGAAACAATATTTAAGCTCACGTCATTCAGACTGGCACAAAAAGTTAACGGCCCACCGGGAATCCTCCCGAAGCTCCCGATAGCCACTCATTGCATTCAAAGCATTAAATAACTTAATTTAACAGATATTGCAACTGCATGGTTAACTATACCATGAGGTTAATAAAGCTGGTTCCGAATTAGTCATTGAATTAATAGTTTTTTTTTGTTATATAGAACAAAAAAATTTGTATTGTTATATATCTAAATAACCTGTTAAAATGTACCAGAATTCAGGAAATTGCATCTAGTCCAAAAAACAAATTCTGGGGGAGGACCCCCCATACCCCCCGCTGAAATGTCCCACCCACTTTCAGAATGCCTCCGACGCCCATGTCTAGGATGACCTCAGAAAAATGTGCAGTGGTCTGTTTTTAATTTTTTCCAGAGCTGTACATTGATCGGTCAGTTGTTGGACTCCTGTATGAATTTATGTATTCAAAGGAACCACTGATGCCAGTCAATTGAAACTCTCTTAGTTGTTCTGCAGCCTGAAGTTTCATGAGCGAAATAAGCAATCAATGTCATGGCTGGGAATTTCTATTTGATCGATCACCTGACAAAATGATAAAGCACATTTATGTTTTTGTTCAGTCGTGGAATTCTTTAAAAACAGACTTGCTGTAGGCTACTGGTCTAGTCAGGAACCTGGAAAATTGTAACACCTTTTGACAGGATTAGAGAATGAAAAGCATCTGCTAACAAAATTACACATTACAAAGGAAGAGAATGTGTCTGTGCATATGATGTGAATTTTATATCGACTGAATACGTATGATGTATTCAAAGGAACCACTGATGCCAGACAATCCATATTCACATAGTTATTCATTAGTGGGAATATCAGGTGTTCTTATTGGTCCTCCACATGCCCATACACCATGAAATGGAGTTTACAGACTGCAAAAACTTGTTTCCTACATTGACTCACCTCACAGGTGACATGACTGCTGTGTCAGCACAGTTATTTACGAAATATTTAATAGGAGTGGTGCTCTCCAGTAGGCATTTGGTTGTGTATTGACACTAGTTGCAGATGATGTATAATTAGATCTGCACTAACTGACAGCTCGGTGTAGTTTCAACTCGTGCAATTGGATTCACATTGGTTGGCTGATTGGCTGATGGAATACCTCAATGTTGGATAAATAAACTTACAGCAGTATCCCCATCACAGTTATTTTGTGATCATGGCTATCTGGTGTAGAGCTTTCCCAATACGATTATATGCCATTGAACTGCAATACTTTTTATGTTTATGGTTCTTTGTCCAAAGCTATTTAAAATGACATTTTACAAGTATCAAAATTAACAGTTTAAAGGAGTCATACAGCCTAAATAAAAATGCAAATATTAGTAATAGAATAAATGAATAATAATAATAATAACTTTTCCTGATTTCTTGTTTTGATATTTGGACCTCTTTCATTTTACTTAAACATATGTTTACACAGTACATGTGTGTGAATCAATATGATCTTTAAAATGAATTGGTGACTAAATTGGTCTGTTCTGTCCCAGGAGACCTTGAGGGCCCTGAGGATCCCTCTAACGGTGATACCCTCCTGGATTGGCTCAACACTGTGCGTCGCACGGGCAACACCACGCGCAGCGGTCACCGCGGCAACCAGTCCTGGCGTGCGGTGAGCCGCACCAACCCGAGCAGCGGGGACTTCCGCTTCAGCCTTGAGATCAACATCAACCGAAACCTGGCGGAGCAGCAGACGCAGACAGAGGCGGCAGAGCAGGCCGCAGGTGGTGCGGCAGCACCGGAGGGGCCCAGTGCTGCCGTCGCTGCCGCCGTCGCCGCCGCCAGTGGAGCAGAGGCCGAGCCAGGAGCAGGCGCCGAGCCAGGAGCAGGGGCCGAGCCTTTAGCAGAGGCCGAGCCAGGAGCAGTCGCCGAGCCTTTAGCAGAGGCCGAGTCTGGAGCAGAGGCAGAGCCTGAAGCTGTGGCCGAGGTAGAGTCTGAGGCCCCTCCTGAGGCCATGGAGCTAGAGGAAGAGCCGGTTGTGGAGGAACTGGCGGTGATCGTGGAGCCGGAGCCGGAGCTCTCGCCACCCGTGACCCGACCTGCCAGCCCGCAGCCCATCCAGGTGCCGGAGTCGGTGCCCTTGCCGATCCCAATTCCGGTTCCCGTGCCGATCCCCATCACCATCCCTTCTCCGCACTTGCAGGCGGCAGCCGTGGCGGCGGCGATGGCGTCGGAGCCCCCCCAGACGCGCCGGGGCGTGGTGCGCCCCCGCAGCCGGAGCCCTGAGCAGCGTCGCACCCGCGCCTGCACCCGCAGCCGCTCCCCGCTCAGCCTGGACCGCATGGACGGCCTTCCCCCCGCACCGCCCATCCCCGAGCCCCCTCTGCCCCCGCCCCCACCCCCGCCCCACATGGAGGGCAGCTCACGCACTCGCCAGCACATCCCCTCCCGCCACATCACGGTGGAGACGACGGACCACCACCACCACCACCACCATCACCACCACCACCAGGCACCCCTGGCTCCCCCGACCTCAATCACTCATGCCCCCGATGCCCCCCCGGCTCCTGCCCAGGAGGAGGAGCCAGCGGGTGGGGAGGCCGGCGCCGGACGCAGGCCCCCCACCATCATGCTGGACCTACAGGTGCGTCGGGTCCGGCCTGGCGAGTACCGCCAGAGAGACAGCATTGCTAACCGCACCCGCTCACGCTCCCAGCCCGCTAGCAACAACAGCAGCAGCAGCAGCAGTAGTAGCAGCAGCAGCAGTAGTAGTAGCAGCAGTGGAGCCAGTAGTGGAACAGGAAGTGGTAGTGGGGCAGGCGGCACCGGTGGTGCCGCGGGCAACAACACCTTCCTGTATGAGACGGAGCAGGGTGGCTTCCGTCGGACATTCTCCCGGTCAGAACGGGCCGGCGTGCGTACCTATGTGAGCACGATCCGCATCCCCATCCGACGCATTTCTGACGCGGGGCTTGGCGAGGCCACCTCCGTGGCCTTGCAGTCGATGATCCGCCACATCATGACGGGCTTCGGCGAGCTAAGCTACTTCATGGACTCCGACTCGGACTCGTCCGACTCGCCCCGGGCCAGCGGGCCCACTACGCCCTCCGATGGCACCACGGCGTCAGTAGCCGGTGCTGCTGCTGCTGCCGCGGCCGTCGCCGCTGCCACGGGTGCCTCTCAGGCCCAAGCTGGTGGCTCGCAGGCCGAGGAGAGGGACAGGGAGGGGGACGACGCGGACTCCCCAGCGGCTGGCGTCGGCGGCGTGGCCCCAGATGGCCGCGGACGGGCCCGGGCCCCGATCAGCCTGGAGGAGACAGGCTCGCTGCCCTTCCTGCGGCTGGCGCACTTCTTCATGCTCAACGACGAGGATGAGGAGCAGCCGCGTGGGCTCACCAAGGAGCAGATCGACAACCTGTCCACTCGCAACTTCGGCGAGAGCGACGCGCTCAAGACGTGCAGCGTGTGCATCACCGAGTACGCACAGGGGCACAAGCTGCGCAAGCTGCCCTGCTCGCATGAGTACCATGTGCACTGCATCGACCGCTGGCTCTCGGAGAACTCCACCTGTCCCATCTGCCGGCGTGCGGTGCTCGCCACCACCAACCGCGAGAGTGTGGTCTGAACGACCCTCCGCGACTCGCGACTCGCCCCTCCGCGACTCGCCACTCCGCTCCGACGACTCCTCCCCCCTCCGCTCCCCTCCTCCCTCCTTCGTCTGTCTCAGACTAACACCACCCTTTATTTTCTCTAAACTCTCTCTCTTGCTGCTTCCCTGAGCCTGGGTAATGTTTGCTACCCAGAGGGCCGGTCTTCTATGATTTTAAAGCAATCAGTCTGCTTATTCTCCCATCTTCAGCAGGGGTTGGTACATCAGTGGGGCGGCCGAGTGGGGGAGACCCACTGAGCTGATGCGAGAATCCAGACCTCAGAATATTCATCAGTCGTCTGTCTTAAAGCATCTTTCAGTGGATGATGTGTTTGCAGGGAGTTGGGGTAGGATACCAAGAGGATGGGGGAAAATTGGGGGAAATGGAATTCCCCAAAAAGGACCACATGTGTTCACAATAAAGGACTCGTAGACGGTTCAGCTCAACTAGTGAAGCGCCCTATCCCTCTACAAGCTACCGGTTACAAGGTGCTGAAGACATTATCCCAGAGAGTCAGAGACTTTGTGTGTTAAAAGGAAATGTGTGTGTGTGTGTGTGTGAGAGAGTGAGTGTGTGTGTGTGTGTGTGTGTGTGTGTAACTTGATTTTTAAGTTAAATATCATTGGAGGGAAAGCAAGCCCAGCTACTTATGTGACACAATAGTGTAAGATTTCGGTGTGCAGTCACAGTACTAACCTTATGGGTAATGTTGCTTCCCTACCAAGTCAACTGTAACTTGAGAGTGCAAAAGTGTTGTATTCACACTTGAGACCAAATGCAATCTAATATTCCCCTGAAATCCATCATCGCAGAGCAGCATCTATTTTATTTTTTAAATATGATTGAATGTCTGGTGGCATGAAGCCAAAAAGGCTTCTTGCAAATGGGGGCATATTTAAAATCATTCCGTCAAAAACTTGTTTTGAAACGTACCCTATAATGAATGTCTCGCCACCAAAAAAATAAAAAATAGAAATGTAGAAAAACACAACTGTTAAGTGTTGAAAGTACTTAAAACCATCAAATGACATTCTGATGAAAATAACAGTGAAGAAACAGGGACATTGCAGACATGTGCCCAAGAGTGTGGCAGTTAGCGCTCAAACGTGTCAGTCTTTCCTCTTAACTCTGTAACTGTTTGCATTTTTTCCCGAGTCTGATGCAACTGCACTCAAGTGGATTGAGAGACGTTACAGCTTCACTTAACTCAAGCTGTACTGGTGCAATATTTACAAACAGGATATGGGGAGGGATAATGGATTCAACAAGAAGATGGGGTGTGGCGTGGGGTATACTAGACCTTTTTTTTTTCTGTCTCTGAATGATTGTTAGACTGTGATTATTCACACGTAAATAAAGAAGTTACTCCGATATGTGAATGGCCTCCTGCTGTGGAATCAGTACCGCTTGGACAGGAGGTTGAAATTAGGCTACATACGTTTTTACATTTTTATACTTGTTCTCACTGAGTTACACATGCAGTTAGTCATTGGCCAGTAGTGTTTTGCTGCGTTGTTGGTGCGCTAAAAAAAAGTCTGTTATTGGCTAACATCTCAGTTAATGGTGAACTTCACTGCTCCAGGTATTTTTGGCAAGTGTTGCTTAGATGTTAAGGGTGTGGTGTGTAATAGTAGATCGTCATCCAACTCGTTACACACAGGAGTCACAGAAAGGGACTAACGCAGTCAGTCACAGACATGTTCTCCTCGGTGGATGGACTGATTGGTGTGGTGTGCCTGATGGTGACCAACTGCATGAAGCATGATCAGGCAATTTTTCCTCATGGGGTGTTGGACCCGCTCATGCGTCGAAGTCGATTAGTTGACGTTACTGACACTTAACCTATGTGAATTGTGTATTAAATAAAAGGCATTCATTGGCATGTTTTATCCTGAACATTATTCATAGACAACTGCAAATTAATTGGCCATTCAAATCAGTAAAAATATTTGAGGTGGTCCATAGCCTTTAGTGTCTACAGTGCATGTAGGCTATGTGAAAAGACACATTGGAGGTTTTAATGCATAAACTGAATTGTAACTTGTCATTTATTATTATTATTATTATTATTATTATTATTATTATTGTATTATTAATGATAAAGTGAACAAACCGTCAAAATTAATTGAGATAAAAAGTTGTTAAATCTACACGATGAGCCACCCATGTGCTACAAGGCAGCAGCAGTTATAAACCACAGATCTATACTCACTTCTAGCTGGACATCTAATTTACTGAGTGACTGAGTGTAGAGGGGGACTATCTGAGACAAGACAACGCTAGGACCATGAGCTGCCTCTCACTGCCCTCGAATCGAACATTTAGGGTAGACCAAATGAACCCCTAACCCCAAGGTGATGTTTTTGGTTGTTGTTGGGTTTTTTTTTTTTTATTTTGTACAACGAACTGCTGCTCCCTGCTTAGGTGAGTTACCAACTCTGAGGTGGGTAGGGGGGCCCATCCTCATGTCTGTGCCCAGGGGCCCAGTGGCTCGTAATCCGTCCATGTGTAGACATGTGTTGTTGGTACACCGTTTCCTCAGGTTTTACCCCAGATATGGTTTTAACTTAAATTATATTGATACTTTACTCCCTGAATAGTCAATAAGAAGTAGAATTAAAAGGTTAAACATTTGCAGAGCCAATTGCCATTTCCTTTTACCGTAAATGCTAGAGTATATGAATGAGAAATAAGCCAATGGAAATTGTTCATGAAATCTTATCCTAACTCAACCCGACTTGATTATTTGACATCACAGTTATTATCATAGAAGTCAATAATTATGGGTACACAAGTCCAATCTCTGTAAACCATTAATAAACTGTATTCCACTGTCCATGTACCCATCCAAGCCCCTGCTATATCGACCGACATCTGCAGTCCGCTTAAAAAAAAAAGATCAGTCATCTGGACCACTTGGTTCTGACTGTGCCCAAAACTATTGATTTTTACACCTCAGTTTTGAGTATGGAGAACAATACCTTTCAGGTAAGTATATTGGGTCATTCCTCTTTAAAAGGTGCTGTTGAGTAAAAGATCTCACTTAGATCCAACAATATGATTTGCTCTTGAGTCTAATGCAACTGCACTGGATCGAGAGTCACTACAGCTTCACTTAACTCAAGCTGTACTGGTGCAGCTCCCGAGCTCAGGCCCAAGTGCTCAGGGGGCCCGGAAGCCCAAACCTTTACAGTCCCTATTCTGTTCTCCACCCCTGATATCTGATTCGGGCCCCTCAGTCAACACCATAGGTCAACACAGGTTGCTGTATATGTGATATGTCTTCAATCGGTGTGCAAGGAAGAAGTGAGCGAGGTACGGATCTTTGGAGATTGGAGAACAAAAGGAGGAATATTAAGGGAGGTACAGTAATGGATATAAAAAGATTGAAAGCAAAGTGTAATGGAGAGAAAGTGGATAGTACTTCCTTACTTTTGGAATTTAAGGACAATGTTTTGCCAGATAAAGTGATGGTGGGATATGTGAGCTTCAGGGTGCGGGAGTATATTCCTTCTCCAACCCAATGCTATAGATGCCAAAGGTATGGACATAAAGCAAAAGTTTGCAAAGGGAAGCAAAGATGTGGGAAATGTGGAGGGGGAGCATGAATATGGGGAATGTGGTGACTGTGTTGAGAGGAAGTGTTGTATGATTATTTTATGGGGGCAGCTGGGTCCAGACTAACTGGTGGGGGTCCTGTAAGTAAAACGGGCAGTTGTAGTTCATGCTGAAGCTGTAAGGGTTGTCAATAAAGAAAGTAGAGACAGGAGATACTGGTAACACAAGTTAGTGATGGAGGTGAAAGCAGAAGGCCAAAGGAGGATGTGTGGTAAGTGGTAAATTGTGGTAAATTGTTCTGATTAAGTAAAAACGAAAACGGCAGAATTAAAAATAATTGTCAAAGCTGCTGCAACATTCCTGAATATGGAAAATCTATCATGGGAAAAGATACAGGGTGAAATGAGTGAACCACCACACCTTCAATAACTTATTGATTTTACAATGTAAGAAGTCTTGTTGCAAATGGGTAAGAGTTAAAAGGTTTTTTATAAATAATTTAGAAAGTAAGCCAGATATAATTTGTGTTCAACATGGCTAAAACAGTCATTAGACCTAGTCATAAAGGAGTATATTAGTGTAAGAAGGGATAGGGTGTAGGGCAGGGGTGGGCAAACTTTTTGGCTCAAGGGCCACACTGGGTTTTGAAAATGGGCCGGCGGGTTCGCATGTTCACGTTAGATCTGCTGCAAAGGAGATAACTAAGAGTTAACTTAGTTTAACATGATGTTATCTCTGTTTAACCGATGGTTCAGGTATGAGGATAGATGTAGTGAGGGCATATGAATCTGCAATAGATTACTTACTTTAGCTACTGACAGTAGCTGAATGCAACTGGGAAGTATTAAGGGAAAGTACCATAGGTAGTGACCATTTTACAATTGCAATTCATATAGGAGTGGAGTTGGTAAGAGAACATGTACAGTAGTGAGAGATGGAAGGTGGATGTTAAAAAAGCTGATTAGGATGAATAGACCCCTGAAGTTCGCCTACAAAAAAACCTACCATCTTTGCCCAAATAAGGAGATCCGGTATCTTGAGATTTTTCCTATGGGAAAATAACATGGGGTTTTGAATTATCTCACCTGTTAAACTCTCGCGGGGACGAAGAAATCGAAAATTCAGACGTTTTGTCCTCTGCCTTCGTGGATACTGTGATCTTCGGTACGTGAAGACGGCACACTTTTATCTTTGATACCCCAGAGCTAACTTACAATTCAACTTGTCATAGGCAGTTAGCTTCAATTAACACCCGGATCTCCTTATATGGGCAAAGATAGCAGCTTTGATTCCTTTTTGTAGGCGAACTTCAGAGGTCTATTTAGAGAGCTTAAATATAGACTGTTGAGTAGATAAAGGTCAAAATGGAGATATTTTATGTAGGGGAACAAAATGGATGCAGCAGTAGAAGTAGCTGTTCCAAAAACTAAACCTAAAAACAGTAGAATTGTGCCATTGTGGTCTATGGACTGTAGTGAATGTATAAAGCATAGAAATGGAGCATTATGAATTGTAAAAAGGACACATCATTTTTAGAGTATGATTGAGTAGCCTACAAGAGTTTGCAAGCAGTTATAGAGACAAACAATAAAGAAGGCTAAACAATATTGGAGGTTTTGTGATTCCATTGGAAGAACCATAGATATATATAGAACACTAGATGCGTTCTGGACGCATCTATATATATCTATGGGAAGAACCACGCCAATACAACAAGTTTGGGGAATGATAAGAAAATGAGCGATAATGGGAGAGAGTTTGAGTATCCAGTGATGATGGATGAGAATTATTTACTAATAGCAGAGACCTTAGTGAAAGTGCACAGTGAAGCAAAATTAGATCAGAAGGAGAGGAAGGGAAGATACTAGGACATACTAAGATACAAATTTACAATGATGGAATTTAATTGTGATTTGAGGAAAGTGGGTAAATCATCGCCAGGAAAAGAAAAGGGTTTGTTACTCAATGCTAGATAATTCTCACTGATAAAGGTAAGGAAGTATTACTGGGTCTTTACAACAAAATATGGGTAGAAGGGGTAGATAATCCCATGCACAAGGAAGGAATCGGTCATCATTCTTATCAGGAAGCCTGGCAAAGATGCTGAAGTGCCTGGTAATTATAGGCCCATTGCCCTTATGTCAGGTGGGAAAGGGAAAGAATGGTAAACGACAGACTGGTATTCTCGTTAGAGACTAAAGAGTTGATACAGAACTATCAGTGTGGATTTAAAATAGTCCATGGGGCAGATGAGATGTCGGTACCACTCAAGGTGGCAAAGATTGCTTATACTTTTTGAAAAGATACATGTCTGTAGTTAACATTTTTGTATGATAACCCTTCTGGAGTCACAGCTAAATTAGTGATATCAGCTGTTAAAGTTACCCTCCCCCATTGAAAAAACACATTTTTGACACAGGTGCCTATCTTGCTATTGGCCTTTGTTAAAGACATATTTGAATAATTGATTTATTATGTTTGGTATCATTTTAAAGAGGACAATCTGAAAAGCTTTCGTTCAAGTCATTTTATGAACACATTGGACAAATACAGCCGACCCTGGAGCTCTTCAAACTTTTAATCACACAAATATTCCTGCCATTCCCTCCTAAATCATCTTTTTTCTTTTAATCCTGTGGCATCAGGCAGAATCAGAATCATTCTGAGGTGCTGATTTTGAACTTTTTTTGAAGAAAGGTAGTTTTGCCAACCTCTGAGGTTTCCTTTGCTATTGGACTCTTGACTTTAATTTATACTCAACCATCTTCTGGGCTTTGTGATTTTGTATTTTATTTTGCTATTGCTGGTTCTGTCAGTACTGTCTGACCACTTGTATTTGATCTGAGCTTCAGACAGTGACAAATGTATGCTTGTTTGTGCGAGGCCAAAACAAGTGCTTGAACATAATTTCTTGTCCATGAAGGAGTTGAGACCAGACCAGGGTCAAACCGGAAACCAAATCTGATCGGGCCAATGAGGGGCTATCAGAATCACTTTGTGCCTGCCTCTCCTCACTCTCTCCAACATCGCTGGGATCAATGCCTCTGGGGGGAAAGCATACAGCAAGGCCTTCGGCCATTCGTGTGCCAGAGCATCCACTCCCAGCAGAGCATCGCTCTCGGTCAGGGAAAACCACTTCACACAGTGTATCGTCTCACGCGAGGCAAAGAGATCGACACGACCTTTCCCGAAGCCCTGTCACACCCACTCCACCACTTGTGGTGAAGATGCCACTCCCAATGTGATAGGGTAGCCTGGTCCTACCAAACTCTTATACATATTTCATAATGTACAGAGAGTCTGGCCACTTTCTATTGCTGAGCATTAACTTTCTTGAATGCGGGTACTCTGTTGAAGTTTAAAGCTATTGGATCTGCCTAGAGCCACTCTGGATCTGCCATAACCAATCGCTAACATTTGGTCGTAACGTATGTCATGCTCAAACTAGCGCACAACCTCAACGTCATCGTTCTCAGCTACTCCCTCTGTTTGCTGATTGGACCTGCACATTTTTGGCCTGAGAAAACCTGTGAATATACCGCAGACCCAGACGACTTACTGAAGGGAAATGAAAATACAGCGGAAGTACGTTGGAGGGCGGAGCCAGGCAAGTGATTGGGGGCCCCTCGTGAGCATATCTGCCGCCTTGTTCTGTTCTCCCGGAACATGAACTGCGCGGACTGAGAGGTGACACCTAGCCCATAACAGCAACCTTTTTGCCAGACCGCATAGCTGCGGGGAGCGAATGCCTGGCTGCTGCTGCTGCGGGTGCTGCCTCCGCTGCTGTATCTGCCGATGTACCGCCATCGGAGCTAGTGGGGTGGCGGGATGGAAGATCGCTTCCTGCCGGGGCAGCAATGTCTTGTGTGCTACTGCACTATTCTGCAGCACCTCAAAATGCTCCCTCATACTCTCAACAATCTGGACGAGGAGATAGGCGCATCCAGCAATGGAGTCTTCTCCCTGTCGGGTAGCTGGGATAGCGTGAGCCACAGATTTGGTGTACCAGCCACACCAAATGGCCTATTGCTCTACCCTGTGCCAGGGCTGCGCACTTCGAGGCCCGCAAGGCCAGGTCCAGTGCTCTCCTCTATTCAGATAGTAGAGTCAGGGCTTCGTCGTCCTCCGCAGCCAACCTCATGCTCTCCCCGGCGTAGACCTGGAGGAATGCTGTGGTGTTGAGGGCACGGCATGCCTGCCCCAGACAGGCGTTAGCCTTAGATGCCTGACCGGCAGTGGCCCTGCGAAGCTTAGATGGCAGAGTGGCCGGTCTACGGGCTGATGCTCCTTGGGGGGCGAGGTAGGCAGCCAGCGCCTCCTCCACCTTGGGCAGGTGGATCAGCCCCTGCTCCTCTGCCCCGGGCAGCCTCAGACATACTTGCTTTTTTATTATTTTATTTATTTATTTATTTATTTATTTATTTATTTATTTATTTATTTATTTATTTATTCTGTCTTCCGTCAGTTGTTTCAGATCCTATTCTTCCGTTCTCAGACCAGTGGCAATAGACGTCAATGAAGAATGAAATAGGGCTTTCAGACATAACCTCCGGAGTATATGCGGAGGTTTGTCAAACGGAGGTCAGATATTCACATGCCTTTTGTGTGCTCCTGCAAGTCAAATACTGTATGTCTATTGCATTTACGTAAGGAGCTTGGAATAAAGTTGGGTTTTCTTTTCATTTTCTCTAGCTAGGCATTATTCATTCTAAACAAATATCGGGCTAAGCAGTGAGGTCATGAGAAGGCTATCAATGAACAGAAAACCGACCGTGTTGGCTAACAATTTATTAAATACTCTTATATAATACTGTAATACTGTTATTGTCATCAATGACGTCGTTGTACTGCCTTTTCAGCGCCTTCTGCTTATGTTGATTTGGTCTTTTGAATTCCTTTGGCCTTGCGATGTGGTTGTAGGCCTACATCAACGTGTCTCTTGCGGTTCCCTTCAAGTATTCTATCACGACGCTGTCTGCCCTCATGTAGCTCCGTGATGTCTTCATCTTTCCAGGTCGGAGATTTTCTGGACAGCATTATGCCACTCCATCATGGTCATGACCCTGGCATTTAAGTACTCCCGCCACATGGACGCACGAAAGAAATGTCATTGACATGTTCTCACATGGTGTGAATCTTAACCGCATGTTCTCCGCTTTGTTCAGACATAGCTCATTTACATAATGTGAGGAGGAAATACTAGAGGGGAGCAGTAGAACAGCCAGCTAAGTTCGGACTTCCATATGACCGTTTATGATCAGATAAACGGCCCAACCGTTTAACATCCACAGAACCTCCGGTCTTACACGTATGTCTGAAAGCCCTTAAAGAGTGTTTGCCATTGGCCGTGCCGGCTAATATATAGCTGAGCCGTTTCGCGCCAATATAACCTATTAGAGGACTTCAGTGGTGATCACGTGATCGAGGAGTGTATTCCTATTGATTAACGCTGAGTAGTTTGACTGATAGAGAACCATTCATTTTCATGTGAAGCACCAGGGTCAGTGTTTGAGGCTTTTTAAGTTTCAGGTTTGACCCTGGTCTGGTCTCAACCAGTGGTGGAGGAAGTACTGAATCTCAGTACTTAAGTAAAAGTACAAATACACAGAGAAATATTTACTTTAGTAAAAGTAAAAGTACCACAATGACAACCCTACTTAAGTAAAAGTAAAAAGTACCTGCTTTTAAATGTACTTTAAGTATTAAAAGTAAAAGTATTTGCATAATGATTTATTCTCTTAATATCTATATTCTAAAAGAAAAAATAGTATGGGCTGTGGCATTTTAATTAAGCTAGTTTTAGGTTAGGCTATATTCGACTAGATAGTTTTAAGCTAATGCAATTGTGCTTACCATCTGTGGCCCAGTTTACATTCTGACCTACAATTCTAGAGACTGTAATTCTGGTTATCTACTAGGGTGATCTGCTGAGTATATCATTCAGCAAAACACGAGAGCCTGAAGTTTAACGGGGTAGACCAGGGAAACGTCGGGTGGATCGTAATGCCAATTCTGCTGAATTCTGCTGAAAGGCACAGAAAAGTTGCTGAGAAAGGTGTCTTTATGATTAGGTTCAGTTTCACTTGCGCAGACGCACATAGACATTGAATGAGCGCTCACATTTCTTCCCCCCCCCCAATTGTAGGCTATGCCTCTTTATTCGATCACACACAATTAAGAAATATTTTCTAATCTGGAAAATGCTACGTTTTTTTCCGGCCAGCGGTTCTATAATAGTCTACCATTTATTTGTGCCGCAAATGATCAGACGTGTGACAGAAGCATGGGCATAGCCTGTAACTTCGCTGATCCGCGGATAGCAATCTCATCGTAGAGGAGGCCCTAACGCTGCAGATAACAGACAGAGAAAGGCACAGAACACAGTTGCATGTCCAGTGTAGCCATGGGTCTGGTGAATATAGCCTACCGAATGCAGATGGCTACAAGCTCACGCTTTGCCTGGTCTAGACTAGAAGCTTATGTTTCAAAGATTTAGAAGCTGGGCACGTAGCGCTCCAGAACCTGTGGTAGCAACCCCGCCCCCTGGTAAAACAAACGTTTTTGTCAGAGAGAAAAAAATCCATAAAATCATAAAATGTATCGTAAAAAGGAACGATGGTGTAAAAATGTAGCGGAGTAAAAGTACAGATAATTGCTGTAAAATGTAACGAAGTAAAAGTCAAAAGTATAAATTCTACTTAAGTAAAGTACAAATACGTGGAATATTTACTTAAGTACAGTAACGAAGTATTTGTACTTCGTTACATTCCACCACTGGTCTCAACCCTTCATGGACAAGAAGTTATGTTCAAGCACCCGTTTTGGCCTCACACAAACAAGCATACATTTGTCACTGTCTGAAGCTCAGGCAACAGATGCAGATCAAATAGAAGTGGTCAGACAGTGCTAACAGGACCAGTAATAGCAAAATAAACTACAAAATCACAAAGCCCAGAAGATGGTTGAGTATAAATTAAAGTCAAGAGTCCAATAGCAAAGGAAACCTCAGAGGTTGGCAAAACTACCTTTCTTCAAAAAAACACCATGCCTGATATAAAGCTGAAAATCAGCACCTCAGAATGATTCTGATTCTGCCTGATGCCACAGGATTAAAAGAAAAAAGATGATTTAGGAGGAAATGGCAGGAATATTTGTGTGATTAAAAGTTTGAAGAGCTCCAGGGTCGGCTGTATTTGTCCAATGTGTTCATAAAATGACTTGAACGAAAGCTTTTCAGATTGTCCTCTTTAAAATGATACCAAACATAATAAATCAATTATTCAAATATGTCTTTAACAAAGGCCAATAGCAAGATAGGCACCTGCGTCAAAAATGTGTTTTTTCAATGGGGGAGGGTAACTTTAACAGCTGATAACACTAATTTAGCAGGATTCCAGAAGGGTTATCATACAAAAATGTTAACTACAGACATGTATCTTTTCAAAAAGTATAAGCAACCTTTGCCACCTTGAGTGGTACCGACATCTCATCTGGCCCATGGACTAAAAAGGGTAGGGGGACCATGGACCCAACAGTGTTACTCGAAGATCTAATTAGAATGGCTTAAGTAAACAAGGAAACTGCCTTAGCCATATTTTTTTATCATAGAGAAAGTATATGACATGATGTGGAAGGAGGGGCTTCTTATCAAGTTATTTCAGGGGAGAGTGTTTGCATGGGTTAATTCATTTTTTTTTTATCTGAAAGGAGAATTATAGTTAAAGTTTTAAGTGAAGAGTATTTAAAGTAGACAATTACACTCCTCAAGGGAGTATTATTAATCCTATATTATATTAATAATATTATTCTCAATAATGATAAATGACGTGTTTAAAAGTGTAGAAAGGTCTATCGGTGTAGCATTACTTGCAGACAACAGAGCAATGTGGAAGAGGGGGGAGGAATATGAACCATTTTATGAGTAAGATGCAACAAGCAGTAGTAGTCCTATCTGCATAAAGTAGGCCTAAGAGGTGTGTCGTTGACATATTGATGAGCGTACGCATAGATATTATAAAGCTTTGTAATAGGCTATCTATGAGCGTATGTAGCAACCGGGCCAACAGCAGCAGAAAAAATAGAAAATGTAATTCCAGGGAATTACCAGTGCATGAAAATGCAAAACATATGATGTAAAATATCATACAGAGTAAAGACAGATAATACAGAGATAGTTACAATGGTGTTGCCAGGGTACATATGATGGTTGCTATGCCAAATAAAGTGGTTGCTAGGGTAATCATGTTGGTTGCTATGGCGGTTGCTAGGTTGACATTGTAATGGTGGTTGCTAGGTTGCTGCTAAGGTAAATCATATGCTTGCTAGCGTGTTGCTATGCAAAATAAAGTGGTTGCTATGGTGGTTGCTAAGGTAATCATGCTGGTTGCTATGTTGGTTGCTAGGTTGACATAGTGGTGGTTTCTAGGTTGTTGCTAGGATAATTCAGATGGTTGTTAGGTTGTTGCTAGGGAACATATGGTGGTTGCTATGCAAAATAAAGCGGTTGCTATGATGGTTGCTAGGGTAATCATGTTGGTTGCTATGGTGGTTGCTAAGTTGACATTATAGTGGTGGTTGCTATGTTATTGCTAGGGTAATTCAGATGGTTGCTAGGGTGTTGCTAAGGTAGTTCTGGCGGTTGCTATAGTAACTCAAGTGGTTGCTAAGGTAATCATGTTGGTTGCTAGGTTGTCATTGTGGAAGTGGTTAATTGATTGGTTGTTACTAGGGTACTTGAGATGGTTGATAGGCTGTTGCTAGGCTAGTTGTGGTTGCCATGCAGGTTGCTATGTTAATCTCATTGGTTGCTATATTGGTTGCTACAGTGGAGGTTGTAACAGTGGAAGTGGTTGCTAGGATGTTGCTAGGGTATTTGACATGGTTGCTAGGCTATTGCTAGGGTACTTGAGATGGTTGCTATGCTTGTTGCTAGATTTTATAGCAACACCAAAGAGTTTTTTGTACCTTAATATAATGTTTCCAAAATCATTTCAGTGGTTCATCAACTCGTAATAGGGTGAACGGCACTTCTGTATTCGCTTCGCAGCCCTCTATCGGCTATAACCCCACTATGTAAGTTTGCCAGATCGGGTAGCAGATCTGTAGTTCAATGGAATGAGACATAAGAAACTACAAATTTGACTTGCGTCTAATTGAGCGCCTGTCACTTTAAGACGTTCGTGAGGGTAACACCGTTTAAAAGGCTGCTGATGTGTGGATGCAATTCATAACATTTTCTATGTAGTTAGTTAAAATAACGGTTCGTACTTCTCCTTGGGACAAGCCCTTTTGAGTCTTGGAAAACACTTTTCCATTTACATCGGGATTTTGCAAATATTCAGTGTCAGAGTCAATAAAATGAGCCCTGCATGAGTAACGAAATTGACAAGCAGCTGTAAGTAAGCATGCTAAACTCGACATCCAAACAGTATTCTAACGTTAGCTTTGACATACTGCTTGATTGCATAACTTAACTTAGTTTAGTCTCCTCAATGTACTATGTTGTGATAAGACCTTAGCAGTTAACTTTAATGCAGCAGTTTTGAACAAATTTGCGCAGCATTGTCACGATGCTAAACGGATTTAGTAGCAATTTAGCCCGTCATCTTCTATGCTATGCTTTTATTATATGTGGCAACAACAATCGTTCAACAATCATTAATGTTTTGTTAAATGCACATGCAGAGGAGGGGCAGCGGGCTCGTTACTGAGAGAGAGCGGGGCGGGGCAAGGAAAGGCTGCGTGCATAAAAAGTGCAGCTCAATGAAAGGATTGTATCTTATCTTTAAATTAAATTTACCATAAATTTAGAAGATTAATGTGTGGCGGCCGGTTTTGATTTCATGGCGCCCCGCCACAGATTAGTCAATGTATGGGAAACACTGCATCATACTTTCATTAAATCATGCAACATACTCTACCGTGTCTGTGGACATCGTTATTTGAAAGCCGGTGCTAGATAAACAAATAGCGTGCTTGCGACAGAGGAAAAGTGCTTTAGTGTTGCTTTAACCGTGAAAGTGGTTGCTAGGCTGTTTCTAGAGTATTTGAGGTGGTTGCTAGGTTAATCATGTTGGTTGCTATGTTGGTTGCTAGGTTGTCAACGTGGAGGTGGTTGATAGGTTGTTGCTAGAATACTTGAGGTGGTTGCTAGGCTGTTGCTAGGTTAGTTGTGGTGGTTGCTATGCTGGTTGCTACTGTAGGTTAATCTCATTGGTTGCTATATTGGTTGCTAGGTTGTTACTGTGGAACTGGTTGCTAGGCTGTTGCTAGGGTATTTGATATGGTTGCTAGGCTGTTGCTAGGGTAATTGAGGTGGTTGCTAGGCTGTTGCTAGGGTAGTTATGGTGCTTGTTATGCTGGTTGCTAGGTTAATCGTGTTGGTTGCTATGTTGGTTGCTAGATTTTAACTGTGAAAGTGGTTGCTAGGCTGTTGCTAGGGTACTTGAGGTCGTCACTAGGTTGTTGTTAGGGTGTTTATGGTGGCTACTATCAGAAATAAAGGAGTTACTACAGTGGTTTGTTAATATAATCATGTTGGTTGCAATGGTAACTGACATAGATGCTTAATTCCAATGGTTGATGTTGGTTGCTAGGTAGGTGGTAGTTTAATGTAGTTGGCTGGAGGCATAGTTGATGATAACTGACAGTTGGAATGGCTAAACAATTAAATAGACCGATTTACAGTAACTGTAAATCGGTCTATAGTTGAGTAGTTTAAATGGTTAAATTGTTTAACAGTGAATTATTGTAGTGAGGACTTTTATTTTGAAACAGTTTTGGGCAGAGGGAACCATAGACTGTATAGAAGTTGAACAGGATCTGTACAAAGATCCTTGATTACTAGCTCAGCTTTAACTCTCTCTGATCTGTAGTCTTAAGCCTATGGTACGCTCTCCCATGTCTGCATCCCGCGCACGCGGCACTGGTGAGAGCGTGACGAGAATTGCTAACGCAACGCTCAGAACATAATACGTTTTTTCTTGTTCCTAAGCAACACAAACGGTTTGTCAATTGAATACGTTGCGCTTTGAAAGTTGAACCAAGTTCAACGCTCAGCTTGTTCAACGCTAGCAGCGTTGCCACCGTTACGCTGACGAACCAGAGAACAATAGGAAACCTGCCGCTTGCCGCTGGCTAATGTGATCCCCGCCTTAAAAGAGCCTGAGAGAGTGACAGTTGCTGCAGGTGGCCATGAACACCTGGCACAGGATTCTAATTGCTATGGTGATGTCATTATGGCCAATGTTAAAGTCTATGGGGAAATTTAAATAATTTTCTCATAGTTTAAAAAGTATAAAAGTTACAAATATGAGGCATAGCAACCTGGTCCATTTGATCCACGTTACAAAGTTTTAATGAAGTTTCTAGGTTAAACGGTTGAAGAGAAAGTTGAAGCGTACGGAAAAAGCAGTCAGTGGAATAATAGGGAGGGAAAGTAATCTCATCGCCATCTAGTGGTTGCGTTCCTAGAGTTTAGCGGAGTGGATGGGATTTTTTTTTTTAGAAAAAATATATCTCGTGCACATTGGGATCTTAATTTAATGCCTTTCATACCTTTCAATAGAGGGTCACCTCTATTGCTTCAAGTGGTCATACCTTATTTTTAGGATCAGTTGAATTGTTTTGAGTTTTTGTCGTAACACGGTGATAAGGAACTACAGCTGCATGTGAAGTCACATGTTTGGGCGCTTAATCTCTTACTGATCAATATGGCAATTTGCTTAACTGGCTTAACATGTTTTTGTAATAACGGAACGTGATGTAAACCGCGTGGTGATAACTTTATGTCAGGATAACTGGTGTTGTGCTTCTACTCACATGAAGAGCTAGCTGTAAGTGCTAAGTGTCAATGCTAACCAGGCTAATAAACAAACCATGCTACCGTGAGTAACGTTGAAGGGTAAAGTCACGTGACTTCTTTTGTAGTTCGTTTATGAAACAAAAGGAGCAATTTCGATTTTCTTAAATAAGGCAAAATAGGGTCTGACATTTTCACAGTTAGAATATTATTACTGTATAGACACTGAAAAATATTTTTGGTGGATAACATCGCTGATTTGGCTTCACAATATTTTTTAAAAAAGAGGTCTATGGGACTTAACATTGGAGCTGCTCTTCGATAGGAACGCAACCACTTGGGGCGCTGGTTTTCACTTTCCCTCCCTATGCTAGGAAGAACACTACAGTGCATTGTCATGCACTATAATAACCAGGCGCACACCTAAGGTCGATTTTCTCCGTTCCCGGAAGTGGCTCCTGATGAAATATCTCGCTCCGCCTATATATTTAGAAGAAGTTTCAACATACTTCTGTTAACTTCGACGATGGCTTTGAGGACACTCTGCGTTTTATCACGTTTCCAACTAGCCTATAGCAAGGTATGAAGGTGTTAGTAGCCTAATGTGCTCATCTTTTCTAATGGTTTTGTAGAAATTACCTGCGTAAAAGTCCGTGAAGATGGGCTATCTGTCTGTGTACATCTACTGTAGTAGCTAGTAGTCTTATACTATGTGTTATTGGTACGCCGTTTTCTTAACAGACTATCATAGATATGTTTTCAACTTATATTAGCCTATGTCGATACTTTACTTCCTGAATAGTCAATAAGAAGTGTTAAGCCAGAAAATGTCTATTAAGGTAGGGGCTCTGGTTTTAAAACGTTTGCAGAGTCGATGAGAAGCGAGCCCCTGGCTGCAGTTCGCAGATCGGAGCTGGGGTTCAGTGTGGGCGGAGCGCAACGTTGAGCACGTCTTTCCACGCTGACCATGTCCTGGTTTTTTGTTTGCTATACTGTTCGAGTTAAATATTTCTCAACATTATCTCTAGGAAGAATGCTTAACTAAAAGCGTATCCTCAACTTCAAGAGAAAAAAAAACACACGGGGTTACGAGACTCGCTGTAGGCCCAGGCCTGCATGAAATAACCAGTCACATAGCATAAATAATAGCAATATTATCTGTCTAATGCCTTTCATGTCTAGGCCTAGTCTATTTTCTTTGATGTGAAAAACTGGCTGTCACTGCCTGAGTGCCAAAGGAAAATGTAGCCTACCATGTGTCTGTTGTTGCACATAGCTGCATAATATACCCCATGGTCAACAACCACTTTAACTTGTCTGCCTGATCCTGAACAGCTATCTCAAAGTTATTGAGAGGGTATTTTGTAAACATTATGTTAATGAAATTGAATTGTGACATACTATGTATGTTTTAGTCTACAATAACAAATTATCATATTATTATTATTATTATTATAATACACAGAGTAAATGTGTGAGCTGAGCTGCAAACAGCTGTCACTGTGTGCAGGGTTTCATCAGTAGCCTAGCCTATCAATGAACCCCGAATCTCCTTTAGGCTAAATATTACATAATAATTCATCCATCTGTTAGCTATATTTTTCTGATAATGATGATGATTAACCTTTAAGATAAATTATTTTGTGCAATCTGGATACAGAATAAAGTGGACACATACAGGCAGCAGACACAATTTAATTAAAAGTTACATTTACACATAGCATAGGCCTACTGTTAGGGACAACTGATTGACAGTCACACGTACATGTATGTATACAGTGAGCATAATAAAACCGACCCCACCCCTTCTCCATCCATACATCTTTATGAGTTCTGAATATTGCAGGGAAGCTACAGCAGATATTGAACTTCACAGTGAGGCCCATATAAGACATTGCACGCTCTGCCTTACAACAAATATTGCCCGTATCCCCATAAATATATGTATATTGAACCCATTTGAGATATATTACATTCTATAGTTTTCTTTTTTGAACTTACATGCTGTTTTAAGTTAGGTGATGGTGTTCCTTAATCTTCTGCAAAAAAAAAGTATGTGTCTGGAATATCATTTAAAGTGAAAAGTCGAAAAATAGTAAAAAAAAAACAAAAAAAAGTATAAAAATCAAACTCCATAGACAGTATTAAAACCAGGTAAATAGACGAACACAGAGAGGTCAACGGGGAATGACGTGCTGATTTTGGACTGAGCTCAACGATGCACTCCACCCCACATTAAGCCCAGCCCCGATCTGCAAGCTGCAGCCAGGGGTACTTGGAGTCGATTGACATTTCCTTGTACCGTAAATGCTGGAGTATGTGACTGAGAAACAAGAAATGGTTCATGAAATCTTATCTTAACCCTACCCTACGTTGATTACTTGACTTAGCCTATCACGGTTATTTGTCTTAGAAGTTAATAATTGAATGGTACACAAGTCTCATCTCTATTTGTCGCATGACAATACCATTAATAAACTGTATTCCACTGTCCATGTACCCATCCAAGCCCCTGCTATATCGACTGACATCTGGAGTCCGCTTCAAAAGTGCCTGCCCGGTTCAGATCAGCCATGTGGACCACCTGGTTCTGACTGTGCGCAGTGTGCCCAAAACTATTGATTTTTACACCTCAGTTTTGGGTATGGAGGTTGTTACCTTTAAGGTAAGTAGTTGGGTCATTTCTCTTTTGAAGGGGTGCTGCTGAGTAAAATATCTCACTTTGATAAGCCATTATTGATAGGCCATGTCAAGGAGTAAAAGAGGCGGCACTTAAGTGCAGTCAAAATCTTGGGACAAAATCATTTCGGTTGACTGTCCACTAGGTGGAAACCTTTGCCAAGTTTTAGAATTGTACCTCTAAGCAGCGAGAGGGCCACTGCACCTGCAGCAGGCCATTTGTCCTATGCCTCCTCTGCTCCTCACGTGTGCTCCCATTCGCCATCTCAATCGTCCTCCAGGGAGACAGAAAGGCCCTGGGCTTCGGCCAGCAGAAGATCAACCTGCACCAGTCTGGAAAAGAGTTTGAGCCCAAAGCCCAGAGCCCCACACCAGGCTCAGCCGATTTGTGTCTAATCACAAAGACTTCTCTCACCACCGTAGCCGCCCATCTCCAGGTGAGCCCATACATATAGCTTAAGCTCCAAAAATTAGGCCACATCAGTCATAGATACCCTTTACCAGTGAGGGAACTGATGACGGTTAGTGTATATGTATCTATGGTTAATAATGTGTGTGGTGAATTCGTTGTTGTTGTCAGTCAGCACACCCATATAGTGTTTTTGTTCAAATGTGTGTAAAATGTCAGATGTACAAAGGTCAGAGGTTAACTGTGGAAGGCTTAAGATCGACAGCTCATCTATTCGTTTTAAATTCTCAGCCTTTGAGTTATTTTGCATCCCCCATTCTTCAGTTGTGCATCACACTACTCCGTACCTCATGTAGTGATTGTTATTATCTGAGCCTAAGCAACCAAGATTTTTCAAGGACAACCAAGATTTTTCATGGACAACAAACTGCTGAACCGTTTCACTTATTTTTACTCTCAAAGCTTTGATTTGTTTGTTTGCAGGACTGTGGAGTGGCCATTGAAGAGGGGCCGGTGGAGAGAAGTGGAGCAGTGGGCCCAATCACTTCCCTGTACTTTAGAGATCCGGATCAGAATTTAATTGAGGTGTCCAACTATAATCAGTAGACACAAGAGGGCAGTGTTGAACCTCTTTAAAGCCTTGCTTTTGCAATTTGTCAGTATGTTCAAATCCCTGACAACCCTCATTGGACAGCGCCAAAAATGATTTGGCTGAGGATTTTGTTAAAGCAGACTATTAAGATCTTAAAGAAAAAACTCAAACTTCATTATTAGTTCATCATCGACTTGACTTTTTTTGCAAATACACTACCAGCCAAAAAGTTTAGACACACCTACTCATGAATGGCTTTTTCTTTGTCTGACTATACATTTTTCTCTATTTAATTTGCCAGTCAGATTTGTGATTGTCAATCATGTGCATCTGTTAATCTTAACATGGCACTAAGAGGCATAGCCTGCGTGGAGGAGGTTATGAGCTACACAGCCTAAGCAGACCCTACTTGATTGCCACAGGAACAAATATGATTTTGGCCAGGGCTGGTCAACTGGCTGTTTCCAACTCACGCAAGCCTGAGCTTAAAACAGGCAGCGCACTCACACACACTGGCTGATAGCATCAGTTACTGGGGTCAGCGCCTAATGACTTTCTGCCCAGCTGATGCTGTTGGTGGAAAGTGCTTCGAGATGTATTTTCTAGTCATAATTCTTGCCTACTCTGCAAATACTGCTGCATCCAAACCTAATGGACTCTGGTTTATCCACTTGTGTTCATATTTTGAAGCAACAGAGCTGTTTTTTATATTAAAGCACTGACATGTTGCAATGCTCCTGTGATATTCTAATAAATATGACAACATATTAATTTTTAAGCTATTTTTTTTTTCTTGTGAAAAGTTGGTCTTAGTTTGGTTAATTTATGTGCACATGTAATATTTTGTGACTGCCTATATTATGGGTGCAAGAAACATGAGATTGCCTAGACACTGATTGCTGCATCATCAAATGTCATAGTTGGGGTAATTGGTTGACCTTTTGGGTAGTGGGTCTACTGTGAGTTCCCCTCTCACATGCCTACCATGTCCACTCACTACAGCCCTTAGGAGTTGACTGACACCATCGAAATGTTGGTAAAATGAGGTAAAAAAAACCCACAATAATTCTGATTCTGACAGGTCACCTGTGTGTAGGTGTGTGTGTGGTGTGTGTGCAGGTGTGTGGGGGTGGGTGTGTCTAAGGCGCCCAGTGGCATTGTTGAGTGACTGGAACATGGATAGAAACATGACCCAAGTGCGTTTACTGAAAGTGCCTCCCAGAAGGCTTTAGCTTTATGCACGTACTGTGGAAACTATGATGACAGAAACCAAGAAAAACATGTTTGTGTTGAGCCTAAATGCTACAATTCAGGAAAAAGCTGCCACACAAAACCACTACGATGACCTCAATCCTTTTTGTTGTCACAACCACCTTGTCCAAATGTGTTGAGATAATTATTCTGTGCATTATTGATGAATCCTGATAATATATGTATTCTAATTAAATAACTGATATTCTCAAAATAATTACACAACACTGCTAAACATCATTGCCACGTCATCTCTCATATTAGGAAATTAATTTAATGTCAAAGAGTGGACACTAAAATGTAACATTAAGTGCTGCTGTTGCTATTCCGTGTGTCCGTATAAATTGTGAGTAATTACTTTAGACTCCATGGTGTGTCCCATTTGGTATGATGAAAATGAAATTAGGCATCTGCAGGAAAGAGGATGCTGTGTCACAGTTGCTAAGACAAACAGCAAGTCTGTTTTGGTAAACACCAGCTCCATAGACTCCTACTGAAGCCCATCATGGCAAGGCTGAGGAAAATCAGGCTGTGGAAAAATATTATCAACGTCCAGCAGTGAAAATGACAGGAAAACCCAGGCAATGAGTCTAAAAATGAGTCCTGCTTGTGGTCAGTTTCTCCTTTCTCTTTCTGTTTCTCTCGTTGCCCCTCCTCTTCCCCCGGTTTTTAACACTGTTATTTTGTGTATATGTCTGTCTAGGCTGGACGGGGCATCGCAGAGAGCGTGAGGCTCCAAGCACCGTCTCAGCAGCCTGATGGATGGTTGAGAGAGACAGGAAGTTTGCATGGACCTCTGAGGTGTGTGTGTGTGTGTGTGTGTGTGTGTGACAGTGTCAAATGTTATGTTCCCCTTAAACACTGCCTGTAGCCGAAAAGACCCTCTTTGCCAATGCTCACATGCTCTCCGTGGCCGGAGAGCACACGGTCCCAGGGCTGTGCTATGCTAAGAATGCCCAAGATGGATGGACCCCAGAAAAGAATCGACACTAAAACCGGTTTACTTTTTTGACTACAATAAAAAATATTTTAAGCTTGTAGCTTGAGTATGAAATATATTTTGAAAAACTTTGCATACGGAAAACTCCTGTAGTGCTTGAGCTGTACATACTTGCCCCTTGGGCAGAGTCCTTTGAATGGGATTTTTTGGTCTACTTCCTTAGTACACCATCTCACACCACTCAAGCTGTATGAGTTGTGAATCCCTTGGTCCCCTAATGTGACATTATTTCTAGTGTTTTGTAATTAAGAGCATTCACTACCCATTCAGGTGCCATGTCTGTTTATATTTAATGTAGTTGCATATTTCTCAACATGGCATATCGCTGGAGTTTAAACGTTAAGGAAGACGTAAAACAAGCATCAAATTGGGATGACGTCTACAATTTCTGATTTCTTAACCGGTTTTCATGCCTGTAGTTTAGACATTGATTATCAAAAAGAACTTCACTTTAGTATAACCTAAATATAATATAATTGGGGTTTTATGGGGCTTTCATCCCGGTTCAACATCTTTGAAACTTTGTATCATCCTCCCTTTCACACACAGACACACTAAATGTTGTTAGAGTCAGATTTGTTGAAATTTAGTCACATGTAAGCTACTTTCTGTACAGCTTTCATGATATAATGCAATATAATGTGAGTGTCAGTGTGTTTATTTGTGTGTGAGCTTGTGTTTGTGTCGGTGTATATTTGTGTGTGTGTGTGTGTCACAGAGTGTCAGAGATGCACAGTTTTGGTGTAAATGAGATTTAAAACAGAATTGTATTGTTTCAAAATGGCCTTTGTGAAAAGACTTAAACCAGATGTATTATTCCTATTGAAAATGGTGTACTAAAATCCCATGACAAATTCTTACCATAATGTGCAGGTGTGTTGTCACTGATTTATCTTAATTACCTACTTGACTGCTTCAAATCACTCTATCCTATTGTAGACTTAAAGGTGAAACACCCCTCTTCATTCAAAGGGGAATTTCCACCGATTACACTGTTATTGTTAATGCTGCAGGTCTATTTCAGATTATCAGTTCAATTGTATCAATTGCTTCCCGTTGCTTTTGTCTCTGTCTCTGAGTGTTATATAAGAGAGGGTCATTTTCTTCAGTTTGCACGCCAAGGTTTTTTTTCATCAGAGCAAATCTTGGCTGCCTGTCACAGAAGCTAGGTGGAGGCATACTCGACAGGCTATGCCCCTGTGGAGATAAAGATAAAGTTAAAGTTCGCTCTCGTTTGTATTAGTATTTCTGAATTTCAGCCTGAAATTGGTGTGATGTGTTTGTATAGAGAAATAAAAAGTGCACATTTTACATGCACAGGTGAACTATTCGACTAAATATATATTACAGACAATATTAGATTATAATCAGTCTCTGCATATCATATGGTATTTGATTTGTTCCTCTCCCTAAATTTGAATACGTTGTGTGAAATTGATGAAGGGGATCTGCACAAACGAATGTTTTAGTGAATTTTATGTGCAAAATAAGAAACGGGTAGAACTAGAAAAGAGAACACGGACAAAAGGCCCCTATCACTCAATCAAGCTCACACCCTGCCAATCTCTCCCTGATAAGCTCCAGCACAGCTGATTGTCCTCCCGTCCAATTCATCATAAGAGTATCAGAGAGATATTGGTCCAAGGGGGCATGAGAGTTCGTCATCGGCAATGTTTGTGCAGGCGGAGATAATGTGCGGCTCTTGCTGGCTTATTGTTTTCTGAGGTTTTGTTAGAGATAAGAATTTGATGATGTCAGTTATGATGATGTGTTATCAGTATATGGTGGTACATGTGACTCTGAAGTCAGATCCCACAGATCCATAGTGTTTATTTAATTTTAAATACAGTACTTATCCAAGTTTTATTTCTTAAAATTGTTTTGTCGTAAGTTGCACATAACCATTACTTTTGGGGTACACAGTTCATAGTGATGAATGTGCAGTGCAAATAACTATTACATTCACAACAATTGTTCACATGCATCCTTATGATGCTGTTTTAGTTCACATGCATCCTTATGATGCTGTTGCAGTTCACATGCATCCTTATGATGCTGTTTTAGTTCACATTTTTAGTTCACATGCATCCTTATGATGCTGTTGTAGTTCACATGCATCCTTATGATGTTGTTTTAGTTCACATGCATCCTTATGATGTTGTTTTAGTTCACATGCATCCTTATGATGCTGTTTTGATTCACATGTACTGTTTTGGTTTCACATGAATCTGCTGTTTTGGTTCACATATATGAATCTTCCGTAACACTTTATAATAACTACAACACAATTCATAATTTGTTAAGCCTTTGTTACTTATTAGTTAATGGTTTGTTCATCATTAGCAATTTCTTGTTTATTCATCATTTCAGTCATTTCAGTATTTCAGTAAAGCATTTGTTCACACAGTTATAAATGGTTTGTTCATTGTGAATAAACCTATCCAAAAAATATGTTTGTAACTACATGATTTATAGTTAATAAATAATGAAACAACCACTTATAAATGTACGGAGCCCTAGAGGGGTCATCGCAAAATGTTTTGCATGTTGAGAGAATGTGCGCTCGTTTTACTACATTGTGCTTCGCTTTACTAAATTGTGCTCTTGTTTAAGTAATTTGTGCCTCGTTTTAACTATATTGTGCACTCGTTTTACTAAATCGCATTGCTTTTACTAAATTGTGCGCCGGGTTTACTAAATCGTGTGCACAATTTACTATATTGTGCTCTCGCTTTACTATAGTGTGAGCTCATTTTACTAAATTGAGCTCTCATTTTAAGCATAGTAAAACGAGGGCACAATTTATTAAACGAAAGTGCACTATTTACTAAAACGAAATGACGATTTACTAAAACGAGGGCACGATTTATTAAAACGAGAGCACAATTTGTGAACATGGTTATAGAACATTGTGTGCACGACTACTTAAACGTGGGCCAATTTTGTAAAACGTGCACTCAATATTGTCTTGACACATGTAAACATGAGCACGCTATAGTAGGCTATATTTGAGGTCTCGATCTACTAAAACGCACTCCACCTAATAATTAAAACGTGGGCTCAAGAAATTAAATTGTGTGCACAAAAACATAGTGTGGTGTCAAGGGGTATCCCCGGAATGACGGGGGAGGTGTGTCGCTTGTAGTGACGAGGGAATCTCATTGATTGCAGTGCACCTGGATATAGCCCCGTTAGGTAGGCTGTAGGTGGGAGAGCAGATGATTGTGTGTGTTTGTACAGGCCCCTTTGCCATCATCGCCCAGCTGAATGTTTGCCGAAGTTTTGAGTGTTTGTTGAGGTCCAAGTGTATGCAGAGCTGTGGTGTTTATCGCGAACGGTGTGAGCTGAGCATCGTGAACGCCACTGTTAATGTCTCCCGCTTCATAGTCCGTGATCAAAGCTTACCTCGCTGTGTGCACCATTGGTGTGCGCTGGGTTATCTGGTGAAGCCCATCGGGCTTAGAGGGAACCTATTGTATTGGGTGGGTATTAGGCTATACTACTAATACGCAGTAGCCTATTTGTACCAACAGCTTGTCCCTGTGATGTGCTTCGATTGACTTCTAGACCTCACAGTTAAGTCAACAATCCAGGAGATAGTGGAAACCGGTCATTACAACAGAGCCCGAGTAGCCTTTGTAGCTAGAATTTCCCCATTATGGGTCTCCATAGCTGGCGGTTGACACCACAGTACCCCTGCTACAAAGAGTAGAAGTCCGCTATAAACCATGACCACCTAAAGTCTTTAATTAGCTGCCTACGGTTATCATCACATTACCAATATGAACTGTTACAGACAGCTGTAGGCCTAGTCCATGTCAAGGTACACGGTTGCCACCACAGCACAGCGAAAGGGTGAAAATGTCGGGAATTACTAAATGTGAGCACGAAATACATATTTCGAGCTCAATTTAGGCTTACAACGGGTCACGCTTGTATTAATTCAAGGCTCAATTAAAGGAAAAACGTGGCTCACGCTTCATTAATTCGAGGGCTTAAAGGAAAACGTGCTCACAAATGATCACGACCAGAAAAAATATCACTTAAAGTGAGCTCTCCCGGGCTCCGTATAAATGAAATCATTTTCCCATTATAAACCAGTTGCAAACTGTTACAAAATGCTTTGTTCATCATTTGTAAAGCATTGATCCTATGTTAATTCTCATAAATAAAGTATTTGTACACACAGTTATAAATGGTTTGTTCATAGTAAATAAGCCTATATCTAAAATATGTTCATGAATTATTGTTAATGCTTAATAAATTATGCAATACTATTTTGTTGATGAAGTTATATTTTCATTATTTATCCGAGTTTACATGAGTTAAGCTTTTATTAAGTTGGCAAATGTTTGAACTAGCCAACTAGCTCCGCTGGTGGGAAACGCATGGGACTCATAGCGCTGCCGCTGTCCTATTGCGTGCAGAGGGAATTTGCACATGCACATGCACTAGTGATTAGTTAGGATGAGGATACATATTTTATAAACCACTTCCTAATACTATAATTCACGATTAACTTAAGAGTTACAAGTCGTTAGTTAATGATATTTTGTGAGCTTATCTAAAGTGAGGACTTTCTATGCCTTGCAACACATTTTCAAATGAGTTAAACTTTCGCCCAAGTGAAAGTTTAAAATCAACCACAGAGGAAGGGATAGAAGCTCATGTCACAATTTCGGTATGCACTGTCTGACCTGAGGGTCAAGCTATGTCATGTTTTAGGCCATTGCCACACCCTGATTGTATGAAAGAAGCTTGCCTGCAGAACATGTCAGAGTTTGGGTACAAACCATTTGTCTCATTCTCTCTCTTTGCAAAGATAATACGGATCACTGGCTCCTGTCTTTTTTGCGTCAAAGCTTACAAAAATATCTAACAATCTCTTACAGATTACTAATCCCCTCCACCTCAGTTTCCACACAGGAACTACCTGTTTATCAATTAGAACAAACAACATTGGTTTTACTCGGAACTGATCGTGAGGATTCGGATATTTCAGAGAAAGGGTATGATCATTCACAATATCTTCCTGCTTCTGAATTCACAGACTTTGAACGTTTTGCAACCCAAATTGTAAGCCATGCATATGCTCGCCATTTTCCATGTGCATTAGTAAGGCATGTGACACAATCTGCTATGTTGAAATGTTGTTAAAGTACAATGCGGTACAGTTATTTAATCGTTTCTGGTTTGCACTTCTTCAGTATCTGTACCAAGTGACTTCTTTTCCCTAGATTTGATAAGGTGCATCACACATAATGAAAGGAGAACATCAACCCATTATGAAAACTGACTGATACATAGCATAATGTGACACAGTCCGTTGTGTTGAAATGTTGTTAAAGTATAGCCTAGAAATCTAGACAAATTACATTTGCTGCCAGGGCTAGTCTAGCAACTCTCTGTTGGCTTGTGAGCTCCAGAAATCGAAACTTAATCAGGCCAATGAAATCGTGTATAGAGTCGTTAGGTGGGCTTAACATAATGATTGATGGCAGAGTTGCAACGGTTTGGCTTGAATTCCCTGCTACATGAAAACAAATAAGATGGATGTTTCTGCTGGCGAACAGTGTGACATGAGTTAAGCTTTTATTAAGTTGGCAAATGTTTGAACTAGCCAACTAACTCCGCTGGTGGGAAACGCATGGGACTCATAGCGCTGCCGCTGTCCTATTGCGTGCAGAGGACGTGCTAAATGAACTGTTGAACGACTGCTTTGTGCTACACATCCAAAGACAGATTGTGCAGTCAGACACATTCTCACATGCACCCCCTTGATTATTTGAGGGTTCATTTTTTCATTTTATCGTTGTGTATGTGTTTATGCTTTGTGTGCATGCGACTGTGGGACTTAATTGTTGTAGTCCCAGGATGTTGTAGTGCCAGGATGCTTTTTTGCTTACAGTTTTTTTCAACTGCTTACACACTAAATCTTTGCTTGTCACACAATTTTCTAAACATGTCCTCCAAACATCATAACCCGACACCAAATCTGCAAAACCATACACTAATTCTCAGTGTTTGACTCAGTTTTCAATTGACTAAAACACATTTTGCAAAACACCACACACAATTTTCTACCTAACACACAAAAAATCTAACAGGAAGTAACTTGATTTCGTTCTTCAAACACAACCCATCAAAATGCCACACTAAATCACCAGTGCCACTTTTCTCTTCACATGTGTAAACACTTTTTACTTTACTGAACACCATCCAATCATTGCCTTAGTATAGGTCTATGAATAGATATACACTCTATATAGGTATGGACCCTTTCAATCTGCTCCTAGAGGATTTCCTCGGTTGAAATATTCAGAACCAATGTAGATACTTGAAAATTACAGTAATCGGACTTTAGCTTACAGTAATGTTCTACAAAAAGTTGACTTTATGTAAAATTTGTCTTTTACTCTATTTTTGTTTGTCCCCATGTTACAGTACCATTAGCTCAATACATTTGTCTGTGCCTCCAGAAATGCCTTTAGGAACGCTTTTACTGTAGAATTGTTTGTTTCTGCAGTTGAAAGGGTCTATAGGCCTATGAATACATACTGTACACCTAACCTCCCCACACACACTTGTCTTTGGAAAAAAAAATCAGTGTTTTCAAACCCATGTACATCTGGTGGTCACTGTATTCTTTTGGCTTTTTTCTTGTTTGCTGTAAAATACTGTATACGCAACAGCAAATTATTTGGGAAAAAATCACTGTTTTTGGTTTCAATATTGCTTGCATTTTTACTGTGTATTTCAACTTCTCTTTGTTGATACCATAACTTTCACTCTTGTATGGAAATATATATAGAAAGCATAAGACAGAAGAGCTTTAGGTTTTGAGCAATAGTGTGTACATGATGTATCCAAAATGTCATATTATGACAAAAGTGTTTGTAATGTGAGGCGAATGTTTAAAGATGCTTTAAAGATGTGTTTTTGACATTTTGAATGTTGTGTGTCATTTTGCTGGAGATGTGAGGCATTTTGCATTTTGTGTGAGCAGTTGTGGGTTTTGTGTGTGGAGTTTTGAAAAATAGACACAGAGTTTTGAAAACGTGCGTAAACAATTGTAAAAAACTGTAAGCCGGGACCGTGGGACATGGAGGTAGAGGAGACCTTGGCTGGAGGATCTGAGGTATCTGGGGGCTACATGGGGATGAATGATACCAGCTATGTAGCTGGGGGCCAGCATGTGAAGAGCTTTAAAAAACATCAGCAGTATTTTAAATTGTATCCTAGACTAGACTGGAAGCCAGTGCAAGGAGGCTAGGCCAGGTGTAATGTGTTCACGCTTTTTTGTGTTCGTGAGCAGCCTTCCTTGTGCCATGAATAAACACTAGTCCCAATATCCAAATGCCAGTTTAACCATTCTTGCCTTCTTATCATTACGGAAGCAGGAAAGACTTACACAGTGTGTAAAGTGGCATTACAATTTCCTTATTACACCGAATCTATTGTGCTTCCAAGAAAGTAGTTTAGACCAGAATGCATCAGCCTGTTTCCTTTCGATACTCTAATGAAGTTCAAAAGGGAACACAAAACCCAACTATAGATAGTCCTATGTCATCAGAAAACATGCTGGAGACTTCTTTAACACCCTAATTTTTAGGGGTGCACAAAATGCAACTCCATGTTAAGCCTGTTAGTGGAACTTGGACAGTTAAAAAGTCGAGAACAGACACAGTTAAAGGGCTAACACACCTTATTTAATTAGCATCTAACATGCCAGTTCCTGTGAACTTTTCATATGTGGGGTGAATCTGCCCAGCTACGCATGACCAAATGATTCACCAGAAGGAGTTGGAGCTTTTGTTGAATGTCCTCTTTGTGTGTCAATCTCAAAACCCACTAACTGAGTTGATGTTGATCATTTGGGCCATCTTCCAATCATAATATGTGTTTCCTATGACAATGCAGGGGACACAAAGGGCTTCTTGTTTAATTTAGAATGTGAGGAGGGCGTTTGAGTCTGTCTGTCATTCTGTGTAGGCACAGGGATGTGTTATCAGTGATGGTGCTGCACTGACTGTCATTCTCAACAGGAATTCCATTTTTGGGTTTTTTCACGCTATGGTTCTTCCTCATTACTCGTGGACACAGAATATACGTCAACAGTAGGTGTCATTAGAGCTTTATGGACCCTTTCAGGAGAGTTCCATTATCAGCATCATAGTTGGCCCCACAAGACTTCCTTTTTAACATTCCAAATGTTATCTTAATGCAGAGGAAGTAGATTGGGGCCCAAATAGAATGCTCAAGCATTGTTTGTGTTTACCTTGTTGAACTTCTGAATATATCTGGAATGCGTTTCCCTGTAAAGGTGTCTAGCATCATTTTAAGGATTTAGAATACTCAGATTGCAAGGCAGGTGATAATATTAGAAACAAAAAAGACCAGTAAGACATACTATCAAATGTAAGTAAAAATAAGCTTATTAAAAATAAGCCTAAAAGATTCTACTGGCATGGCATGCATATATCCACACATTGGCACATGCAGCATTGTAGGTTCTACAATACTTGATAACTTCTACATACTTGAAGGTATCTACAAAAGAGTGACATGACACTGTCATGAACGTGTCATAAACATTATAAACAAGTCATAAACGTTTATGACATAACGCTTCTGTCCTTAAGTGTTTTTCGGTTTTTATCATGACAGGTTAGGGTTAGGGTTCATGTGTCATGACAGTGTCATGTGTTCGAAAGGTTGAGGTACAGAACTACATAGAAAATGCACAAAGCGCATAATAAGGTGAGATAACAAAAGGTATCATGGAAATTACTCTTTCTCTCTCACACACACACACACACACACACACACACACACCATTAGCTCTCTCTCTGTATCATCAAGCATCAGTTCACAAACATTCCCAGCAACTATCTGACACCTGGAAACATTGCACTCTGCATGGTGTTCTCCCTGTTGTTGACCTGTGCATGACTGTGTGACAGGTGTGACAGCATGGACAAGCATGGAGGTCATTACCAGAAGTGACTCTCAGTCCCTTTTCTGAGAAACATCACCTGAAGGCCATACAATACCTCCAAACTGATTCACTCTAACATAAATAAAGTTAAGGCTAATAATTTGGACCATCTGCCAATCATAATATGTATTTCCTTGTATGACTGTGCAGAGGACACAAAGACCTTGCTGTGCACTGTAATAGCTTATGGGTGATCATACAGTACAACATTTCAAGAATGTTTCCCTCTGAAAGCATGACATTGGTGTGGCACGTTTGTTGGTTTGTCTGTCAATCTGAAGATGCCACCAGTCAGGCCATTTGAGGTGTCATGTCTTGACACTAAGGGCTGGTTCTTCCTCATTAGTATTGGGAACATCAGGTAGGTCAGTAGGTTAGTGGCACGAGACATTTTTAAAGAAAACAGCATCCCAGGACACAGCAGAGGAGTTCACACGAGCTCTGGGCTGTGTCCCTTTGACACACTTATAAAGTTGAACTGAAGTAGCTCATATAAAGGTCCAGGCTCAGGGGCTATTAATGTTTACTAGTAGTATGTACCCAGATGGGTACATGGGATTCGTTTATGAAAATAATACCGTAATTAATTTTCTCCACAATAATAATAATAATAATAATAATAATAATAAAAAAACACTCAGCCATACAATTTGACCTCCTTCTCCTATAATAATAATAATAATAATAATAATAATAATAAAAAAACACTCAGCCAATCACTCCTGACCTCATTCTCAGCCAGCATCACTGCTGCTAAGACTGCTTTCTACAATGACAAAATCAACAGCGCTACAGACCCTCGAAAACTTTTCTCAACCTTCAAATCGCTACTCAACCCTCAGCTGCCTCCTCCTCCATCCAGCCTTACTGCAGATACCCTCGCCTCATTTTTTACAAACAAAGTGGCGGCAATCAGCAGTCAATTCTCTTACATGCCCACTCGACGATCTGACTCAGATACCGCACTCCTACAACCTCTAGGGACTGCTGGAACATCTTTTTCAGCATTCACGCCTCTCTCCGAGAGTGAAGTGTCCAGACTCCTGACATGCAGCCGTCCTACCACATGCTCGCTGGACCCTATACCTACGAGCCTACTTCAGTCCATCCGCCCGACCATCACTCCAGCTATCACACATGTGATCAATGCCTCGCTAACCTCCGGCACATTTCCAACAGCGTTCAAAATGGCCCGGGTACCACCGTTACTTAAGAAAGCTTCTCTCAACCCTGCTCAAGTCGAGAACTACCGCCCTGTCTCACTACTGCCTTTCATATCCAAAGGCATTGAACGAGCAGTCTCCAAACAGGTCTCTGACTTCCTTTCACAGAACAACCTTCTAGATCCAAATCAGTCTGGGTTCAAAAGCGGCCACTCTACCGAAACGGCTCTGCTGTCTGTAACAGAAGCCTTAAAAGAAGCCAGGGCGACCGCTCGATCATCAGTACTCATTCTGCTTGACTTATCGGCTGCCTTTGACACGGTTAATCACCGTATCCTTCTCTCTATACTCGCTGACATGGGAATCTCCGGAGCTGCTCTCTCCTGGTTTGAATCCTACCTCACAGGACGCTCGTTTAACGTATCATGGCTTGGTCAGCTATCTGCACCTCACCATCTCACCACAGGGGTCCCCCAGGGCTCAGTGCTGGGCCCCCTCCTCTTTGCTATCTACACCACCTCCTTGGGACAGATTATCCGTTCGCACGGCTTCTCATACCACTGCTATGCAGACGACACACAGCTCTATCTGTCCTTTCCACCTGACGCACCCCTGGTTTCAGCATCGGATCTCAGATTGCCTTTCAGACATAGCTACATGGATGAAGGCACACCACCTCCAGCTGAACCTCTCAAAGACTGAACTGCTGGTCATCCCAGCTAAACCTACCATACACCACGACATCAACATCAAATTTGACTCCCTGTCTGTTTCACCCGACCAGGACTGCAAGAAATCTAGGAGTTGTTCTCGACAACCAACTAAACTTCTCAGATCATGTTGCCTCAGTTAAGCCGGGTCATGCCGTTTCGCACTCTACAACATAATGGAAAATCAGGACTTACTTGACTCAAGATGCTACCCAACTTCTGGTTCAGGCAATAGTCATCTCACGACTCGACTACTGCAATGCCCTCCTGACAGGTCTTCCAGCCTGCGCGGTGAAACCACTTCAGATGATCCAGAACGCTGGGCGGCGCCTGGTCTTCAACCAACCCAAAAGGGCACATGTTACCCCGCTGCTCATCCAGCTACACTGGCTACCTATGGCGCCCGCATCAAATTCAAGTCTCTAACGCTTGCCTACAAAGTAGTCTCCGGTTCTGCTCCCACCTACTTGAATGCCCTCATACAGACTTACACTACCTCCAGACCGCTGCGCTCCTCTGACGAACGACGCCTAGCTCTACCACCGGTGCACGCAAGCCAATCCAAACTTTTCTCATCTGTTGTTCCTCGTTGGTGGAACACACTGCCAGTTCCTACAAGTGCAGGGACATCCTTTTCCACTTTCAAAAAACTAATCTACTCAAAACATCTACTCTCATAGCAACACTTACAACAAGTCTTACTGATCCTAGCACTCACCAGCCATTAAACTGACAAGTAACTGTTAAAATACAGCACTCACCGGCCTTTCTTATTCTTACTGTACTCTAATGTGTTTTTTTAAAAATGTCCTAAAATTGTGAGAATTGTTCTAAAACTTACTGTTTACCATGTTGTTAGTCGCTTTGGTTAAAAAAGCGTCAGCCAAATGTAATGTAATGTAATGTAATGTAATTTTGTAGAGGTAGATAGGTCAGAAGGAAACTACTCCAAACCTGTGTATTTCCTGTTTAAGCTGAAGAAGGAAAAGTCAAAGTGTTATCAGTCTCTCATCATGGATCATATATGTGTGCATTTCCATCATACAGTAAATCACACCAGTTATTTTTTGGCGTAAAATGTTAATACATGCATTATGCATTTATATACATATTGACTTATTTAAAACATGTTTCTTAATTCTTCAATGTATTGTCATATAAACACAATAATCCTGAGGTTTAGATTAGTTGATTTTAGGCTGTTCTAAATAGGTTTTTCAGACAGTTGTGTGTGACAGCATGGAACTCCCGTAGGTCATTACCAAAAGTGACTCAGTCCCTTTCCGAGAAACATCACCTGAAGGCCATAGAGTACATCCAACCAGAGACAAGTGTGTTGTAACACACGTGTCGTGATCTTTGCGATATCCCCCTTAATAAATATATAAGTTTTGCAGGCTTAAAGTTTTTTTGTGGAGTTTCTATGAAAATGGCTAATCCTACAAAAATGGGGTGGAATGGTAACAAAATCCTACCATGTATTTGTTCAAACCATTCATTTGCCATGTTAAAGTCAGTCAGTCAGTTGAGGGTGAATGTGTGCATTTTCATCATAAATCACACCAGTTATTTTTGGGCGTAAAATGTTAATACATGCATATGTATATGCATTTATATACATATTGACTTATTGAAAACATGTTTCTTAATTCTTCAATATATTGTCATATAAACAAAACACCAGTGATCCTGAGGTTTAGATTAGTTGATTTTAGGCTGTTCTAAATAGGTTTTTCAGACACATTACTAGGACACGAGATTGTAAATGTTTGTTATGGATTTCCATTGCGGTTCACATATTTTTACAGTACAGAATGTACCTACACACCTTTTGTGACTGATTGCCACTTAATAACCTGTGCCAGAGGATTTGATTTGTAAAATAGGGCCAACTCGCCCAGTTTCACATAACCAGATCATTTGCTGGAATGAGTTTCATTTTCCTTTCAATTCCATTGGCCTTGTTTCGCTGAGAAGCAAGTGAAGGGACATGCAGTGCCCTGCCCAATTCCACCTGTGGTGTCGTGCATATTTCAGTGTTATGTAGACAATCTCTCTGTGTCTACTATTAATTAATATTATGTTTGGCAGATGGTCCTATTAATTTGGACCATCTGCCAATCATAATATGTATTTCCTTGTATGACCGCGCAGAGGACACAAAGACCTTGCTGTGCACTGTAATAGCTTATGGGTGATCATACAGTACATTTCAAGAATGTTTCCCTATGAAAGCATGACATTGGTGTGGCACGTTTGTCTGTCAATCTGAAGATGCCACCAGTCAGGCCATTTCAGGTGTCATGTCTTGACACTAAGGGTTGGTTCTTCCTCATTAGTATTGGGAACATCAGGTAGGTCAGTAGTAGTGTTAATTTTGTCACCTATTTTTAATTTAGTCTTAGTCTTAGTCTTGTGACGAAATGTCCTTTTTAGTCTTTGTCATATTTAGTCATTCAAATATCATTTTGTTAGTCAAGTTTTAGTCGACTAAAAGTCTCCGCCATTTTAGTCTAGTTTTTAGTCAAAAGAAAACTAAAGGTATCTTAGTCTTAGTCAGTTTTAGTCAACACATTTTAGTCTTTTTTTTATAACTAATTATTTCTGATTACCATTTGAGTCAAATAGTGTTTCACACATCTCAATTTTCCAACAATATTGTGTGTCCACAGGGCTACTCGTCTGTTATAATTACTCATTCTGATTTATACAGTTATAGCTTCGGCTGGGATTTGACCATAGACAGTAAAAGATTTGACTGGACCACTGTCATATTCTCAGACCAGTGTTTCTCAAAGTGTTGTCCGTGGATCACTGGTGGTCCGTAAAGCTATCCCAAGTAGTCCATGAGCAGACGTGGTAAAATATAATATAGATGAGTTGTTTGCAATATTGAACCAACTTGTATGTAAAAACAGTTCTGCAACACTGTCTATGTAAGATATGCCAGTTTAAATCATACAGTATGAATCCACACAATAAGCAAAGTGGTTCAGTGAGTAGGCCTATTGTGTAGACTAATTATAGGCTACTGTTGAAGTAGGTCTAATCTTTTTTTTTTTTAGCTAGGGTTAGTTTAGTGGTCCTGAAACTGAAAAAGTTTGAGAAACACTGTAGGCCAAAGTATTAATGTTTTACTCCGCCTTGCTAGATGGCGATATGCGCCCAAACACAACACATTCCCCAATCAGACTCTCCATCTTAGCCATAGCTAACCTGCTAGCTTAACTTTCTATATTAGCTTACTTGCTAGCAAACTTTGCATCATCAGTCTAACTAGTTAAATAATTGACATTACATGATAAACATTTTCGTATGGACATTCTGGGGGATGTTAATTTGTATGAGAGAACCTTCAACTTCTGGGTATGTAGCATTGTGGCATAAAGCTTATAGTTAGCTTGCTAACTCTTGCAGAAATCTCCAGTGTTCTTGTTCCATGTAGTTTCGTGTTGCAGCCACAGGGTTGCAGCAACAGCACGTAGACTAGCCTACAGGAAAGCTGTTGCGTATGAACTCATTCGGAATATTTTGAAAACATAACAGCTAGATGTTCTGTCTTCTCATTTTGTAGACGAAAATGAAGAGAGATTTTATCTTAGTTTTTATTTCATGCAAAACATTTTAGTCTCGTCTTTTTTCGTCAACAATAATGCATCTTAAGATAGTTTTAGTCAGTGTTTCAGGACAATACTGCCGTCTCGTCATCGTCTCGTCTTAGTCATGAAAAAAAAGGTTGTTGACGAACATATTTCCTCTCGTCTCGTCTGACGAAATTAACACTAGTCAGTAGGTTAGTGGCACGAGACATTTTTAAAGAAAACAAATAGATAGATAGATAGATAGATAGATAGATAGATAGATAGATAGATGCCCATGTTCATGCCCCCAAGACTGTAGCGCTGTGGCTGCCTGCTACTCGAGCTAGGTGAAACCAACTGAACCAGAGATATATGAGAATTATGTTTTAACCAAGGACCAAAAGCGTCATACCCTGGAAATTCAGAGTTCTCGCGAGAGCACAATGGAATGGAAATCTGTTACTTTTACCTCTTGCATCCCGTGGGACCAATCAAATCGGCGCATCTGATATAGGCGGGCCAGAGGCAAGTTAAACTGATGATGACAGCGCTGCAACGTTGGAGGTCATTAAACATTGGTCGTAGTGTTATCCAATTGCGTCGAAGTCCGGAATCATTCAGAGCAAACATTGGTCTAGTGTTATCCAATTGCGTGCAGTGAGATTTTCAAATGCTTGCGTGGTGCTGCCCCTCGAGTTGGGCCTACATTGTTCGTGGCCAGACCCTTAATCTTACCAGGGTCTGGATTTTCCAGGATAAAAGCGTCAGCTAATACATTTTAATCATAAACATAAAAACACATGAAAACTTCCTGTTCTAGTTTGATGTATGTTATACACAGCAGTGGTCATGCTTTTCTATGTATGTCCTTGTGAAGTTTGTATGTCTTTGTCAATGATTGTCCTAACTTTTTTTGTCCTTTGTTGTTCTTTGTTTGTTCTTTGTTGTCCGTCAGGCCTCAACGAAAAAGACCTCCTTCAGCATTCACTCATTACTCCCGGCAAAGACAGGTGTCTTGTCCTACTAACACCCCACTCGTGGCCTGCACCATGACGTGGTGAGTGGGCTTTCAACTAAATAGGTCTTACTTTCATGTTCCAGGTTTTCAAACAGCCTTCTTGACTGGCTACCACTCTCTCTTTTTTCGAGTTCCGCTTTCATATTTCCTAATCGTCTCATGCAAAGCCATTGTTGTCTGTGATAGCATGCATTGATGCGGGCAACGACAGGTGACGATAAGACATTTTTTTTTTTTTAAATGTCCAGCTTCCTCAAGGAGACTTACCTTGTGACGTATCATGCAGATTTGGTAACTCATGCAGATCAGGTACCCACATTATCACTTCTTTCATTTCTCATCATGACACAGCATGGCTGTTGATACAGATAAGTCACCCTCTATGATGAGCATTCATCTATTCAACAAAAGCATCCTTCTTCACAGGTATCTGAGCTCCCAATCAGGCAGGGGAAACTAAAGGAAACAGCTCAGACAGATTACTAGGAAGAGGCGCAGGACACCAGGTCAGAGGTCGTCACCATGAGAGTCATTTTATTAGAGTGGCATAATGCATTAGATGAGAAAATAAATCTACTGACTACTGTGGCGATTTATTTTATTTAAAGAAACTACTGCGTGATCTAAAAGAGACTAACTATAGCCACAACTATAGGTCTGAAAATAAAATATAAAATAGCTGATATAAAATCCAGGTAGGGGGGACAGTAATAGGCGATGATAGGGCAGTTGTAGGCATGGGACTTCAGGTGCGATGAGTGAGATGAGGGCCAAACACACGGATGGCTGAGGACTGGTGATGGTATACCTCACAAGTGAGGTAAGGGGGAAGAAAGAGAGATGTAGAGCAGTGGTGGAGGAAGTACTGAAACTCAGTACTTAAGTAAAAGTACAAATACACAGAGAAATATTTACTTTAGTAAAAGTAAAAGTACCACAATGACAACCCTACTTAAGTAAAAGTAAAAAGTACCTGCTTTTAAATGTACTTTAAGTATTAAAAGTAAAAGTATTTGCATAATGATTTATTCTCTTAATATCTATATTCTAAAAGGAAAAATCAGTATGGGCTGTGGCATTTTAATTAAGCTAGTTTTAGGTTATACTCAACTAGATAGTTTTAAGCTAATGCAATTGTGCTTGCCATCTGTGGCCCAGTTTACATTCTGACCTACAAGACTGTAATTCTGGTTACTAGGGTGATCTGCTGAGTAATATCATTCAGCAAAACACGAGAGCCTGAAGTTTAACGGGTAGACAAGGGAAACGTCCGGGTGGATCGTAATGCCAATTATGCTGATTGAACAGAAAAGTTGCTGAGAAAGGTGTCTTTATGATTAGGTTCAGTTTCACTTGGCGCAGACGCATAGACATTGAATGAGCTCACATTATTACCCCCAATTGTAGGCTATGCATCTTTGTTTGATCACACACAATTAAGGAATATTTCCTAATCTGGAAAATGTTACGTTTTTCCGCCACCGGTTCATTAATAGTCTAGGCTACCATTCATTTGTGCCGCAAATGATCAGACGCGGTGACAGAAGCATGGACATAGACTGTAACTTCGCTGATCCGCGGATAGCAATCTCATCGGAGAGGAGGCCCAAACGCTGCAGATAACAGACAGAGAAAGGCACAGAACACAGTTGCATGTACAGTGTAATAGCCATGGGTCTGGTGAATATAGCCTACCGAATGCAGATGGCTACAAGCTCACGCTTTGCCTGGTCTAGACTAAAAGCTTATGTTTCTAAGAATGCACGTGAAGCGCCCAGAATCTTTGGTAGCAACCCCGCCCCTGGTAAAACAAAAACGTGTTTGTCAGAGAGAAAAAACTGATCATAAAATGTATCGTAAAAAAGGAACGATGGTGTTGTAGAAATGTAGCGGAGTAAAAGTACAGATAATTGCTGTAAAATGTAACGAAGTAAAAGTCAAAAGTATGCACTACACATTTTACTTAAGTAAAGTACAAATACGTGGAAAATGTACTTAAGTACAGTAACGAAGTATTTGTACTTCGTTACATTCCACCACTGATGTAGAGTGGGTTAGTATTACTATAAATCAAAATGTTAATATCAATAAGTATATCAATGGTACTATGTAGTGTTATACCATAGTGAGAATAGGCAAGAGAGGGAGAGTTAAGAGAGAGAGCGTAAGGGGGGAGGGGAGAGAGGGGGGTTGTATGGCATGACACATGAAAATTCCATGACAGCACTATGCTATAGCAGCATAACTAAGGCATGATGAAGGGTAGTCGACACCAGTGCAGGTATGGTCAGTGACCACCATTGCACGCATGAGCGACATGGGGTGCCAGTCACACCAGGACACAGCAGTGTGGTCCATTCCAAAAATCCCTGAGGTGGGTGAAGTTCCACACTTCACCATACCTAACTATGGGAGGCACTAAAGAGGTATGTTTTAAGTCTAGACTTAAAGGAATTATCCGGAGTAAAATGCACTTTAGATCAATTTACGGATGATTGGGAGTACATACGTTGAGTTGACATCAAAATCGCTCTGGAAATTCACAATTCCGTCGCCGTTTTTAAAAAAAAAAAAATAGTCCAGTATTTCTTTCGAAATTGAAATGAAGTTGTATGGACTGGACTATGTTTTTAAACGGTGACGAAATTGTGAATTTCTAGAGCGTGTTACTCCACACTCGGCAATCGACTCCTACGGACTTTCCCCTAAAGACGCCAGCTGCAGCAGCAACATTTCCGGAAAGGTACTGGCTTGATGAAATTCAATCTAGACTCTCTATCCGACCACATAAAGACCTCGGGATAGTTCGGTTTGGCTTTAGGGACCCTCTACTCACTACCACGTAAGTGTAATGTTGTTTGGAACTGTAGAAGAGGTATAAAAATAGCATTTTGTAGCGGCGAAATGACTTGCCCTGGTCACTTCCAGGCTAACGAGTTTTGACTAAAAACGGTAAAATCGAACTTTTTCAAAACACATCCGAATGACATGATTTTGATGTCAACTCAATGTATGTACTCCTAATCATCCGTAAATTGATCTAAAGTGCATTTTACTCCGGATAATTCCTTTAAAAATAGTGAGGGTGTCTGCTAATCAAATTGAGGGAGGGACTAATTCCAGAGGAGGGGTGCGTGGTAGCAGAAAGCTCTGCCTCCTACTGTAGTTTTTGAGATTCTTACGGAATTGCAGTATTCTGTGACTGTAGCGGTCTGGGTGGGTTATATGGGACTAGGAGATCTTGTCGACAGTGTCGACATAAGCAGGGGTGGACTGGGACCAAAAATCGGCCCTGGCATATTTGGCCCAAGCGGCCCTCAAATCGGTCGGGCACACCTAATTAAATACAAAATCTTTGCATTACCCTCCTTAACTATGCATATATTTTCAACTGTCATGGAGCACTGAAAGTGATGTAGGCCTCATTGGCTATCACTCTGACTTATCAGAGGTTCCATACACATGATCTCCATATTCAAGTAGGCTAAAAAGCAATTATTAAAGAAGAGTTTCTGCTTGAATTCAAAGTATCATTTCAAATTATTCAATAGGCTACAATTGACAGAAGCATCAAAAATTACTGAAGCCTATGTGTAAAGAGTTAAATTACCCAGATTGTTTTAGACATTAATGTAATTTATACCAGTTATCACTGTAGGACAACTGAAACAACACGAAATAAACAGGGCTGTTGCTGGAAATATTTTATTCCTGTATACTACATTGCTGGTACATTTTGGAACATTATAGCTACATTAACTAATTATATTTAATGTCTTCCAGTAGCCTATCGTATAGGTTACTGTATATTAGTTGGCTTGTGCATGAATATGACTTGATGTTTTGTAGCCTACATTTCCGTCAGTCTACAGTCTTTTAGCCAATCTTTACCATGATAACCCTTCCAAGATAGAACCCTTTTGACACACTTTGAGAGACCAACCACCACTCATGCCATCGATGTTGAATTTTAGGCGTCTGACGGAAACTGATCAACAATTAACATCGATTTGACACTCTTTTGCTGTCCGGGTTTGCAAATCATTCATTTAGAACATTTAAGTTGCGCTATTTGTTATTATAACTTTATCACAGCACGGCCTTACGTTATCATTACCATATCATTACATTATCCCAATTAATAAGTCATCATAATCATCATCGTCAGCATGGCATGTCACACATAGCCTACCTGCTCCACCACTGAGTTCTTATAGCCTCAACTAGGTTCTGCCACCTGCTCACTGTCCCTTGCTCTGATGCTTGCTTATATCCTCGTTCAAACTCAACGAACTTCAACATGTTGCTGACATATGCTAGCCTACTTGCAATATTGTATTTTTGAAGCTGCTACATTGGGGTTACTTTTGCACTATTGTCACTACCGGCACCCACCGCAATTTCGTGTAGGCAACTTCGATTACTTTTAATGCAGTCACAAAATCCTGGCTCTGAGCCAAAATGCGAGGGGTGGGGCCTGACGTGATCTGTTATTTGATCAGTCGAGTGTCAATATGGAAATGTAACCAATGGGCCGCTGGTTGTCTTTCCTTTGGGCCGATCGTTGGCCAAAATGATTAAATTATATATAGCCTATTCTATCCGCCCAAAAGGGGCGTCGGCCCACCGGGAAAATGCCCGGTATGCCAGATGGCCAGTCCGCCCATGGACATAAGAGTGACATGACACTATCATGAAGGTGTTATAAACAAGTCATAAACGTTTATGACATAACGCTTCTGTTATTAAGTAACATTCGGTTTTTGTCATAACAAGTTAGGGTTAGGGTTAGGATTAGAGTTATGGTTAGGGTTGGGGTTAGGGTTAGGTGTCATGACAGTGTCATGTGTTGTTCATGACAGTGTAATGTCATTCTTATGTCGATACTGTCAAGTAAAGTGTTACCGAAATATGTTCATATTTTTTAGTCCTTGTGAGTGTGCGAGCAGCTGCATTTTGTATAAGCTGTAAGCTCTTTAGACCGGTATTATTGCAGTCAGCATATAGAGCATTGCAATAGTCTATCCTTGAGGTGACAAAAGCATGGATTAATTTCTCGGCGTCTGGTAAGGATCTTTGAAATGTTCCTTAAATGGTAAAATGACGTTTTGGTGATCTGTTTTAGGGCAGTTCCAGCGTTATGGATGTGACAATTGGACTCATATTGGTAAACAAAATGCCTTAGAGTGGGGGCAACATTAGTATCAGTGAATTAATTTGCATAACTTTTAATGCAACCTCTGTCCTCTGAATACTGAGAAATCCTCAAATTTCATATAATCAATTTCATCCTAAGAATACAAGGCATTTTATCAGCGTTATGGATGTGACATGAAATGGACACACTTTTGTGAGAGATTACAGGTTTTCTACAAACCTTTTTTTGAAGGATTTTGAAGGAAACTGCCGAAACTATGATATATGTACCATGAAGGAGACTTGAATGAACACAAAAAGTGTGTTTTTGAAACTATGCGTCATTTTCGTAATGCATTATGTAGGAAAAACTGGCGTTATGGATGTGACGGTTTCACGTTATGGATGTGACGTGTCTGAACCAGTGCTCGACAAACTACATAAAACACATAATTAAGTAGTGAATTTTGATATGAAACAATTGAAATAGTAATCATGAAAAACTAGCGATGAAATTATTGCTTCCTCAGTGCCCACTATGATCCACAGGAAGAATCAGGACAACAAGTCATTTAAAATATAAAAAATAAATTATTTTTTTTCTTTTACCATCATCAATTTTGGTCAGTGATTCCCGGGTTACTGAAACACCAGGGAACATGAAACTTGGTGGCCACTCCCCTAAATAACTAGCCCTACCTGAACCGTTGCACCCAAGATGACAAAATATTTATGGTATGTTAGTCTCAAGAGCCTGCATCAACCTATCCCATACCCACTCATTTATGATTTGCACACATAAAGTACATGCACGTGCACACACGCACATGCACACACACGCACATGCGCACACACACACACACACACACACACACACACACACACACACACACGCGCACGCACGCACAGTCGCACACATACAGACAGGCAAGCACACACACACATAAACACATACAGACAGGCAAGCAAACACACACACACACATGCACAAACACCCACCCACATGAATGCAGACACATAAACACACACACACACAGGCACGCATACGCATGTGGGCATGCAAACACACACGCACACACACACACACACACATAAACACAGGCACGCATACGCACATGCACACACAGACACACACAAAAAAAACACACACACACACACACACACTCTTATAAACAAAAGCAAACTCACATATACACACACTTATTTACATGCACATGAGTTGCAGGAGTAGGAGATGGAGACAAATTGACAAGCGTGATTTATTTTTGCGAAGAGAATATGCAGGACTGAGAGGCGGTCATATTTTGTACCGCTATGTGGTACATCTAGTTTATTGCTGCCCTTGCTCATGTTACTCTGTGGGTATTAGCTACAGAGGACCTGACACTTCAAATGCTGTCATATCGCATCACATTTAAAATTAAACTGTGTTAAGCAGACGTGAACGGCAGGCTGAACAGATCTGCAACAGAAAGAGGTTGCTATGTTAACTCCAGCTGCAAAGTCAGCCATCTTCACCAGCTAACACGATAATCCAGTCACTGTACAACATTATTATGACAGTTAGAGGAAGATAATCGCTCAGATTTTTGTTATTAGGCCACTTGAAAATAGGCTATGGCTAGGCTAATCACTGGAGGTATTTTAATATTATGTTTGTTTTGCTAATGGTTAGGCAAGGCCTTCCTGTGGTTTTGATCAACTTAATAATCTTTGAAATGTCAGTTGTAAACACTAGGCCTAAGTTGAAATGCGTTGAAACTGACATGCCACCAGAACAGGCGTTTTATCGGCTTTGAGGTATAATAAAGTCCCCAGTCTTGTAAATTCACATTATGTAACATCCATAACGTCACATCCATAACGCACCATTAAAGGTTTTAAAAGTAAGAAAGGGGCACAGTTTGGTCATCACACTTTACATTGATATAAATCAGCTTTGCACAGACAATATGGACATTGTCGCATCAACACTGTATGTGTAGCATACATTTTTCCTATAAAATGTTATGGATGTGACATGGCCATGGAACTTGCTGACTTAAAAACAAAAGCCTTACAAATGTAAGGAGTTGTGCTCTTAAAGGCAAGCTGAGCATAGACATTACTCTACCATTCCTTTGTCAATCTGGAATTTGTCAAATGACACAATTTGTTTAAACATTGGGGCCATTTATCCACTTTTGAAATATGTATAATATTACCATGTGAAAAATGTTGTTTCTGTATGGTTTCACACCATATTTATGATGTAAAAAGAGTGTCATTCTCCATCAAATTCAATCAGATCAGTTACAAACAATAAAATATAGACCTAAATGAAGATTTTAACAACAGTTCTATTTGCGTATGCACAACTTTTTTTTTCCATGGTAAGGATGACCTTTGCCTGGAATGGCCCTTTATGTGATTATTTAGTGATAGGTCCTGGTCAATTATAACTCCTAGGTTTTTAACACTTGTGGATGAGGTCAGTGGAAGATCACTATACAGTATGTAGCCTGTGATGAGGATAGAATATCCCTCATCTTTTTAGGACCTAAAACCATGACTTCTGTTTTATCTGAGTTCAAAAGCAGGAAATTGTTTATCATCCATGTCTTTATGTCTCTTATACATGTGTCTATCGTGTCAAAGGCAGCGCTGAGGTCCAGGAGGACCAATATTGATATATATCCATTATCAGCAGCAATGAGGAGGTCATTAAAAACTTTAACTAAGGCTGATTCAGTACTCTGGTGAGCTCTGAAGCCAGACTGATATAATTCTTGGATTTTGTTAATATGTAAGAAGGCACCAATTTGTTTGGACACTATTTTTTCTAGTATTTTTGACATGAAAGGGAGATTAGATATAGGCCTATAGTTGGCCAGGTTTGTTAGGGTCAAGGCTAGGTTTTTTGAGGGATGGCTTAATAACATTATCTGATAACTTAAACAACTGTGGTACATGCCCTGATAGCATTGAATTATTTATAATCTGGAGCAAATCATTATCCAGGAAAGGGAAAGCAGACTTAAGAAGGTGGGTAGGAATAGGGTCTAGTAGACTAGTTGTAGATTTTGATGATGAGGAAATTGTGGAAGTGAGGTCTAATATTTCGATAGGTGTAAATTAATTAAATGTTGTTCGAGGTCTCATCTGTGATTCTATTATGTTTTCGCTATCGTTCAGCAATGGAGTTTGAATATTTGGTGAAACTGATTGGTTATTAATCTTATCTAGAAGAAATAATAGTTTTTCTTTTAGCAAATATTGAAAACTGGGTCCCACAGACCCAAACACCTTACAAGGGGTAATAAAGGTTCAAATGCAGAATGGATGTGAAATGTTTTCCCCCTGCAGTCATCAAATGTTCTGCACAACCACATTGCCTTGATCTGTTTTAAATGGTTGAGCAATTAACTTGAGACAAATGTCCCATCATGATCAAAGGATTTCCTCCCCACAAAAGTTCCTAAATTACTTTCCTGAGTTTCAGTGACCGTTACTGTTTTCCAATAGTTGATTGTTAAACCACTAGAGCAAAATTGATTTGTCTTTGCATGATAGATTAAACAGAAACTTCAAAATCCCCCTTTATGCAGTGCAGAGGCAGCGACTGTTCCATTGAAGTCTATGGCCATAGTTTAGAATTTTACCACATATGCTAAGGTCTTGGTTGTTTAGAGTTAGGAATGTGAATTTTGGGTACGTTTTCATGATCCTCAAACCCTTCTGACCATTTCAGGTACATTTTTAGCATTTTTGAGCATTCCAGTCTGGAGAAAATAGACATTACTCTACCATTCCTTTGACCTTAGATCAGGTGTGCGCCTGTTATTTATTCTGCTGCTGTTAGCCAGTTACTATGTACGCTCATCAATAGGTCAACAAAACACCCCTTTATACAGACAGGACTCAATCCCCATTTTGCGCCCATAGAAAATGAACTATCTTGCTACGCCATGTATAATCTTTAATTAAATAAATAATGCTTGCGTACTTCCTGTGTATGAGCCAGGGGATTCCCCTTCCCTTGACATCACTTATCTCTTCCTGTGGAGGAATCTAGGTTGAAAGATAAGCTTCAAGGTTACAACTGAGTAAGTTGGTACAGTGGATATACTGTATTATGGTTGATCATTATTCAGTAAATACACCAAACTTGTCACATAAAAAGCTTGTCACCTGCACCCCCACTTTACTGACTGACTTGCTGGAGGAAACAGTCGAGGAGATGGATGGAGATGGTGAAGAAGGCGAGGAGCAAGAGATTGATTATGAAGACCTGCCGTATGATGAATAGACATCACTGGCCTTGACCTTTTGGCTTTTGATTAGAATCACTCTTTTCTATTACAGTTTATTCTAATAGGGATTTGTTATACCCTATACAGTATATACACATATTTGACTATATGAGTGGTTTTCTGTTTTGTTTCAATAAATATAATACCAATATAACGGTTTGAATAGTAACTCCTTATTATGGGAGATGGACCAACATGTGACAATATTTCAAGTAGAGATCATCAACATTTGCTTATTAGACATCTTAAAGACTGTAAAAACTGTCTAGGAGTTCCAGTTATCCAATGTCACCAATTTTTTACATTTTGTTGTGTTTATTTGAGTTTTAATGCACCATACATCATCTAATCATGACAATTCTCACATCTAATGCAAAGATTAAGAGAAAATGGGGTTGATTGTGTCTGTAGGATGTATTGTTCAGATTCTATGTAGATTTAAAGTTTTCTTTTTTCACAGCTGAAAATCAAGCACGGACACAAAAGATGGTACAAAAAAAAAAAAAAAACACATATGGGACAATAACTTGTGTGGGGAACATCAAAATTCCTTTTCTAGACACCGTAAGGATTACAAAAAACTAGGTTAAAAAATATACCTTACGGGTGCAGATGACCCCCCCCCCCTTTCCTACCAGACTAATAAGCTATGTTCCATTATCCGCATCATAGTTGTTCCCACAAGGCTTCCGTTTTAACGTTCCATATGTTATCTTAATGCAGAGGAAGTAGATTGGGAACAAAATAGAACGTTCAAGCATTGTTTTTGTTTATTTTGTTGAAAGGTTCTATAGGAAAGGGAGAGTATCTAGACATACTGGAAACTGTGTAAGAGAGGCATCATCTCCCTTGTTGACCTGTTCTTGATCCTTGTGTGTGAAAATGCTGTATGGGCGTACATTTGAGAGGTTGCCTGTTTAGGACCTTTTCAGTGAATGGAATGACATCCTGTGGGGCAAATAATATCAGAAGTGTCAAAACATCTGACTGTGGAAAACCACATTTCCACTCCCAAAATAGATAAAGAATATCCATCATATAGGCTAACATTTGCATGTCTACTCAGTGACAGTTGTAAGACAACTCGTTCTTCTTATTCTCGCTAAAGATATAGGCCCATAGCATTGTACTGACTGGCTATGGGTTAAGTATTTTGAATAGTTTCTATTAAAATGCATGTTTTTTTTTGTGTAGGTTTAAAAAGTGCTTAGACATCTTCTTATGTGCACAGGTGTCTATGTAGCATCATGTAACATTTCCACTTCCATGTAAAACAGACCGCAGTTACCCATGCCTGATTTTGGACTATGTAAAGGCCCATCGTGGGCTCAGTATGAGAATAAAACATCAGCGCAATTACAATTGATTTCAAGTAGCCTGATGCATGGAATTCATGAATTACATTACATTACATTACATGGATAACATGGATATCAAATTGCTCTCAACTCAATATGCACAGTGTATACTTACATACTAACATACACAAACAAACAGTGCTACATTTATGACAGTCATTGTTTTGATTATAAAAAATGTAAATAAGTAAAGTTATGTATGTGGGCCCTAGTTCAAAAAGTGCCCTCCATCTTTCTATGTGATCCATCTAAAGAGATCTAAGAGGCAAAGAACATATCATCATGGCCTAAGAGATCTAAGAGGCAAATAACATATCATCATACAAATACTAGTTAAAACCCGAATGTCAAATATGTCACATTTTGTATATTACTGACTATGGGTGTGTGACCTGAGTGTCATTTAGATTAGAATGGCTCTATTGTAGCCTGGCTTTCGCCGTCAGATCAGGCTGGGTTCACCCAGCCTAGCTCTGTTGTCCTCTCAAGGGGTTTTCACAAAGAAGTTCATTGGTCATGGGTCAGCAGCTCCATGTCAAGCACCAAGTTGTCTTTTTTGACCCAGTATTTGAGTAAGTTGGTTACAATTGGATACTTGTCACTAGGCAAAACCCAAATGTCATTCAAATATGTCATCTTTTGTGTATTTCAAATTTAAGCTTGTGCACTTAGGAAGTGTACCTTTTGGAAGCTTAAAAGATCCTTTGACTTGGAGGTAAGATGCTGAAAGAGCAGAGAGGCACCTGGTCCACCTGTTGACTCAGTCCTTCCTTAAACATGTACAATGTCAATATTCATCTGACCCTATTTTTTGGTTTTTCCTGAGCACATACCCAATGGGGCTTTTATATTTAAATGTATCACCAGCACATGCTATTGTCGTTCTATGTTATGTATCTTAATTTAATATGTTAATGTGTAAAGCATGCTATTGTTGTTCCATGTTATGTATCTTAATTTAATATGTTAATGTTAGGGCTGTCAATCGATTAAAAAAAAATATCGAATTAATTACATACTCTGTGATTAATTAATCTAAATTAATCACATATAATATTTTTGCTGTGAAAGTATTTTAAATGTTTAAATTCAAATGAATCATTGAATAATCAGCATTAGTGACATTAAAGTTCAAAAACTCTTTAATTATTATTTTCACTGTTCAAATAATGGCCATAATAATAAATGATATGACCTAATATGCTGAGGAAATAAATTCAAAAGTGCTATGGGAAGAAGTTTTTTTTTCACATACAAGGCATTTCAGGCCACAGATATAACCTAGGGGACACAATGAAAATAAATGAACACTCAACACTCAACTCCCCTCAATGTCAACACTATTTCTTTGCATTGATGTGCGACTTTAGAGTTGACGAACTCCGGTTATATGCAAATTCCTTGCTGCAGACATTGCAGAGGACTTAATTTTAATCAACACTTTATTTTTATCAACACCATCAGGCCGTTGTTTAAAAGTAAATGTTCCAATCAATGATCTAGGCAGCACATTTTCTACTCTTTCCTTCATTTTACAGTCTAATGGTTACTGACTAGAACGGCTCGGGGTCAAAGGTCGTACGGAATCGATTAATCTGCACTATTTTTTTAATCAGTTATATTTTCTCAAATTAATTAATCCAAATTAATCAGTTACTTTGACAGCCCTAGTTAATATGTAAAGCAACGATCCATAAAATGGTTGTCCTGTCAGGAAGTACTTCTCTGAATAATAGGCACTTATTGTTTCTCAACATCTCTGAGCTGTTCTATCAAAAGGCTTTATTGTGTATGACTACTGGTGTGTGACCTGAGTGTCATTTAGATTTGATTAGCTGTTTTCCTCTCAAGAGGTTTTCACAAGGAAGTTCATGAGTCAGCAGCTCTATGTCAATCATCAAGCTGTCTTTTTTGATCCAGCATCATTAATTATTATTCAGTAAATACACCATACTTGTCACACAAAAGGTATGATTTATTGGTAAGTACTCTCTCTCTCTCTCTCTCTCTCTCTTTTCTCTCTGTCACACACACACACAGACAGGCACAATGGCATCCTCCACCAAACCCACTACCAAACCCACCTCTATGTGTCCACCAATTACATACAGACATGGATGACAACCACTCACCTGAAATTCAAGAGTATGACAACTGAGGTGTTGCTTCCAAATGCTTCTTCATTGACACCACCCATATGGGTATATATAGCTGTGTGTTTATGTCCATATATAATTATTGCCTTGGGTTGGAGGTTCATAAGCCAACCGCAATGACTAACTCAGGCTCATTGACACCACCTATGCAAGCTACTTATGGTTTCATAGGTCCTCTACAGTGGATCTTCAGTCAGAATACAAGCTTGCAGATTGCTTGTTTGTAGCCTACACTGCTTCATCTCATGTGACATATAGCAATTACGGTATGTGGCATGGAGTGAAACTGTTAGCTGATAGATAGCCAAACTGACAATATCTCCTCTTCCTGAGCTCGAGGTGACACTTGTGTAGGGTAGCCATCATTGGCATCAGTTTGATTCTCTCAGTGACTATTGTTTTTTTTACATGATGTTTATCATGCATCACAGGGATCGTTGTCTTGAGTTGGGTTGGGTGCCTTGGGAGATTGTTTAGCCACCTGCAACGACCTGCAACTCTGGCTCACACCACCAGAATGCCACGTGGGGGAAAAAGCAAAATACACTGGGCAGAGTAATAAACTTAATGTGCCCCAATTCCCGTGCGGGATGAATGAAACTAGAGGACTTAGGCATGACAGGTGTTATGTATCTTAATTTATTACGTTAATGTGTAAAGCAACAGTTCATAAAAGGGTTGTCCCGTCAGGAAGTACTTCGAAGAATAATAGGGACTTAAGTGTGTTTTTGTTTCTGGCAACATTTCTGAGAAGTTCTATCAAAAGGCTTTATTGTGTATGACTATGGGTGTGTGACCTGAGTGTCATTTAGAATCGATTGGCTGGTTTCTTCTCAAGGGGTTTTCCACAAGGAAGTTCACGAGTCAGCAACTCCATATCAATCACCAAGCTGTCTTTTTTGACCCAGTATTTGAGTAAGTTGGTTACAGTGGATATCATCATTGATTATTATTCAGTAAATACACCATACTTGTCACAAAAAAGGTATGATTTATTGGTAATTACTCTCTCTCTCTCTGTCACACACACACACACACAGACTGAAAGACAGACTATCCATTTGTCTGTACTACTGAGTGTCATATGTTCATCATCTACCTCCTTCCCCTCGGTAACACATCATCAGGCACTATGGCATCTACTTTCATTCAAAAATGACATACACCTCTATGTGTTCACCAAACCAACTACCACTCTCCCTCTCAATACCCTCATTGCTTGTCTCCATGACATACAGACATGGACGAAGTACTCACCTGAAATTCAAGATTCAAGAAATTCAAGAGTTCATTTGGAGGTGTTGCTTCCAAATGCTTCTTCATTGACACCACCCATATGGATATATATATATATAGCTGTTTATGTTTGTATGTGATTGTTGCCTTGGGTTGGAGGTTCTTAAGCCAACTGCAATGACTAGCAGGCTCATTGATGCCACTTATGCAAGCTACTTATGGTTTCATAGGTCCTCTACAGTGGATGAAGCTCCACTACACCATCAGGTGCCTTGGGAGATTGTTTAGCCATCTGCAAGGACTAACTCAGATGACCTTAATGTTTAGCCATCTGCAATGACTAACTCTGGCTCACACCACCAGAATGCCATGCAGGGCAAAATGCAAAATAAAAATACGCTGGGCAGATGACCTTAATGACGTTAATGTATGAGTATATATACTCTTTTGATCCCGTGAGGGAAATTTGGTCTCTGCATCTATCCCAATCCGTGAATTAGTGAAACACTCAGCACACAGTGAGGTGAAGCACACACTAATCCCGGCGCAGTGAGTGAACAACAGCGGCGCTCGGGGAGCAGTAAGGGGTTAAGGGCCTTGCTCAAGGGCACTTCAGTCGTGCCTACTGGTTGGGGTTTCGAACCGGCAACCCTCCGGTTACAAGTCCGAAACGCTAACCAGTAGGCCATTATTGCATCAGTGACTCAGCATGTCCAGTTAAGTGTCTGGCAAGGCTATTGGCCTGTTAATCTTTTCTTGTATGTGATGTTAGCTATTCAGGAAATATCTGTGCTTTGTTTTCAGAGGCTGTGATAAAGCCCATAATGTTTCTTTAATTTGATTTAACCACATGGTCTAGTGTGAATATAAATTATGCCATTGTCGGAATTCATAACTTGCATTTACAATGGTCAGTTCTGTAAATTACAGCTATTCAAATACTATATGTAAATATGATAAAGTTATTGTTCCTTTCACTCTTTATCGTTGGGAGTGTCACATCAAGGCTTTGATAAGCAACCTTGGCCAATACATTCAGATTCAAAGCAAACATCTTGTAGACAACCTCTCGTCCACAGTATGTGATGTTGAGTCCAGATAGCAGATTATATCTTCTTACTGTTACATGTACTGTTCTGGGACAAAAGCTAATGAGTACAGGCCATGGCAATCAAGGGAGCAGTGCACAAGATATTCCACACATGAAAAAAATAATGTTTTGTATTAGATATTCAATATATTAATAATAGAAATTGTTAGTGCCATGTTTCATATTGTAATTTAGACTCAGATTTAGATTCATATTATTTAGATTCATGTTTAGTGATTTTTTATTATAGCATGATTATGATTATGTTATGATTGCATAATTGTATTTTATAGTTTGCATGTTAGTTTAGTATACATGCATTGCTTAGAATAACCATAGATGCATAGGACATAGGAGCTGCTTGAGAGCGCGCGCTGAGCTATGACGTAGGGAGCTCGCGCATTGATGGAGTGTAAACTGTGTGATTTCTATATTTTGTTTGTATTCATCAACACACTGTTTTCTACCGTCGTTCAACACACCAAACACGCATGGATCATTCTTTCTGTCTTAGAGTGGTTAAGTGAATGAATGTTGAGAAATACTTACCGATCACAAGAAGGGAACTTTAGCCACCAGAAATTATCTGTATAAGTATATATACAGTATAAGTATATATACTGTTTTGATCCTGTGAGGGAAATTTGGTCTCTGTATTTATCCCAATCCCTGAATTAGTGAAACACACTCAGCACACAGTGAACACACAGTGAGGTGAAACACACACTTATCCCGACGCAGTGAGCTGCCTGCTACAGTGGCGCTCAGGGAGCAGTGATGGGTTAGGTGCCTTGCTCAAGGGCACTTCAGCCGCTCCAACTTAACTGTTCCTAATTAACCGTAACTCACTTCTTGAAAAAAATTGCTTTTGTAAAATGGCTCAGGAATCTTCAGGGAATATACAATACTGCATTTTGTATCCCTCAGAGAAATGTTTTTTTGAAATACAACACGAGTTTTAAAACAAGCATATGGCATAAAATTGTTCAGACATACAGAAGACACTGCTATGTAGTAAATGACTTTCACAGCTGATGGCCGATTTTTAGTGAAGCTTAGGAGTACCTGCTCCCTGTGCAACAAGGTGTCTGCATTTAATAATCTATGAGACATTTTATGTTTAATGTCCTATTGTCTTGAAGGGCATTTCTTTTTATCATCATTATTACTAGTATTTATTCATTATTATTCTTGTATAGTTATGTTTTGTGTTAACTTGTTGCTAATATATAGTGTAAGACTGTTATTATTGGTTATTTATGACAGAGGAAGATGTTAACTTTACATAATGACTGAGTAGAGCCAAAGACCTTCTAGGCAAGTCCATCCACTTGGCGGCCATCTTGGTGACGCACTTTGGGCAGTTATTGGGCAGCTATTTTCCTATTTGAGTGAATGGGGAGGCATACGGGTTACTTACATTACAGAAAGGGGTGGGATATGTGTAGACTACTGCCATATTGGTGTTATGAACTACCCCCATGCATTTCTGTGGAGGATTCTTTGAGCGCCATTTAGAGCAGAGGTGGAGTGGTCAGAGTGCTTTGGACATTAATAGCCATTGTGTGATGTGGTGGGCACATGGTTGCTATTACACATTTCTCTCATATTCATAGTTCATAGTGTTTGTAGCTCTGTTGGCTGTAAATTACTGATTTTATTTTATTTCATTGCCTAATATTATCATGAACTCTCACAAGGAAAGACATTGTGGGGAATACTGTTTTTCTGGCGACTTCTCATAGGAGTATTGAGATGAATGAAACAACACACAAGGTGAAATTTACTGATCATTTTATGTATTTATTCATTTAAATATTTCAACTAAAATAAAAGTACATCATTATAAAACAATGATTAAGCCACAAAAAGAACCAAAGGCAGAGAAACCTACTTACAGAGACTGTTCAAAGTAGTTTTATATTTACATGTGAATTCTGCTTTCCAGCACCATTAATTCAGATTCAAGACAGATCCATGGTTCTACCAAAGGACACAATAACAAAAAAGTCTGGAAAGAGAAAATATCAAGTGTTTTCAAAAACTTAGCTACACACACCCTGCAGTCAATTCATAACAGTAACATCAGTACAAATTAGCCAATGGCCAAATCAAAAGAACAACAGACAGCTTAATCAGTTTGTAGAGCCACACGTGACCGAGTCATTTTCAGAAAAAAATCACATAATTTCATCTTTAGCCAGCGTTCATTAATGCAGAAGGCAAAGTGAAAGTGAAAGCAATGTTCAGCGTGACTTCTTAGCTATTGCTACACCCTGTACACTGACTAAGAAAATGGGTTTGGCTTCACGGAAACATCTGTGATTCACTGAATGGTCTGTTTTGACAAGAAAAACAAACAAACCAACAGACAGATGGACAAGAAAGCCAATTTGAAAACTAACTTACAGCATATGTACAACTCTAAAAACCATGGTGTACCAAAGGCCTCACTGGCACTGGTTTCTTGGATTGGAAATTCTGGCTCTGAGACCGGAAAAACTGGCGAGCAGGAGTGGGCACTGGGAGGAGGAGCGACGTCGCTCACTGGATCTGGGCGAGGAGAGGGCTGCAGTCGCCCAGCTGGTCCAGCTGGTCCACGGCCTGGATGAGTCCCTCGACCCGGTCGGCGGGCAGCACGGTACCAGCATTGCCGCGGAACTTCTTGCGCAGGCTCTCGTCGGTCAGCGGGTTGCGCCAGTGGCCGTAGAAGGTGTCGCAGCGACCGCGCAGCACGTCGCCGCTGGCCAACGTCACCTGCACCTCGCCGTACATGCGGTCGAAGTTGGCCGGGTTGTCGGCGGGGTGCTGGACACGCACCAGCGCGAGCAGGGCGTGCAGCTCAGGCCGGCGCAGCGCCTCGTCGGAGAACGAGCGTACGGTCACCTCGCCGTCCAGCAGCGCAGTGCAGGCGTTGAACTGGAACGAGTGACGTGCCTCGTGCTCGGACTCCGGGAATGGCCGGTTGATGTACTTGGACACTGGCACACGCAGGAGGATCTCGCGCACTGCCCCGGGGGACACGCATCCACCGGTCAGCCCCACCAGGGCCTCGTGCACGGTGGCGGCGGCGTCGGCCACCCAGTGCATGCCCAGGTGCGCCGGGAAGCGCTTGAAGCCCATGTCCTGCTCCTCCAGCAGGAAGCTGTGGGAGTCATGGTCATCGGGCGAGGGCAGTGCCCGTGGGGCGTAGTCCTCGTAGAAGGCGCTGAAGCCTGACACGCCGGGCACTGCGTCCAGCACCAGCGCGCTGGCCTCCAGGCCTCTAGAGGCCAGCAGTGCCGCCTCCAGGCCCAGGCGCGCCGCGTTGCCAATGTGGAAGGGCTTGGACTGCGTGGCGGCATTAGCCATGGGCGCACCCGAGAGAGAGGCAGCAATGGCCAGGGCATGGCTGCACTGGGAGCGCTCCAGGGAGAGCAGGCGGGCGCAGGCCGCTGCACTGCCCATAGTGCCCACCACTGTGGGCGGATGGAACCTGGAAGAGAGAGAGAGAAAGAGAGAAAAAAAGACAGAAAGAGAGAGAGAAAAACAGAAAACAAAGAGGAGAAGAGGGGACGAGAAGATGACTAAGTGAGAGGAGTGTTTTGGAATCGCTCACCACACACCAGAAAACCTTAGGGCTGAACAAACTGTCCCAGCTGGGAGGATACAACACTTTAAATAAGGACAGGTGGGCTTTTGTGAGCCTCTGTTCCTAAATTACACAGGGCACAAGGCCGAGCTGTTGCAGGACTGAGTGGGCCCTTGTCAAGGCGTGTCAGAGGAAATAACAGATTATGGTATTTCATGTCATTTGGACGCAGAGGAGGAGGGTCACTGATGGTCATTCGGAATCGCAGCGGTCTGAGTAAATACATGTCTGAAGGAACTCTTAGTAACTTCCTTGGCTGAGCTAAAACTGGCCAAAGGGCCTCTCCCTACCAGTCTGCCATGTGTGTGTGTGTGTGAATGAATGTGTGTGTGTGTGTGTGTGTGTGAGAGAGCGAGAGAGAGAGAGTGACACAGAGTGACCGGAAAATGCCAATGTTGTGGGATATGTTTGCATGCATTAACTGAACCACTCTAGAGTTTATTTAGAGGTTCTGTTATTCTGGCTTCATTTAAAGTGACTGCTGTTATTGCAATCTCACAATCTCTCTCCTATATGTATTTTTGAGTATAGTAACCAAACAAACACATGCTGCAACACAAGATCTTGTCCAGTGGACTAAAAACGAACTTATGTTTAAAAGGAACTTATTGGTTCCTCCTTCACTCACCTCTTTGGGATGTTGCAAGCTTCGTTGGAGAACCTCAACAGCCGACCTTGGACCTCGATGCCCACGTTGAAGGCCAACAGGAAGTCCAGACCGCTTGGCTTGCTGTTGCCAGGCAACATATCACTGATGGCCAACAGGGCGGGCAGAACGGCACCAGAGGGGTGGGTGGCCGGATGCCAGGTGTCATCAAAGTCCATGGAGTGGGACTGTGGGGTGGGGAGAAAGACACAAGTTAGAGCCACCTCAAACAAACCCCCCTCATTCTTTGTTCTTATTCTTGGCCTGGCTATTGAAGATGGGCAAACCAAATGTTGCCCCAAGTCCCAGCGCTATTCTGGGACGGACCTGTTCCTCGAGTTCTTTAGTGTGCTTCTCTACTCAGTTGGAGGCTTTGGCCGAGCCATTTGTACGGGTCAGGATATGGTCCTGTGGCTGTCTGGCCCCGGCGTGAAACAAAAACACTCCCCTGGGCCAGAATCCGACCGCAGGAAAGGGTGAGTGAGTAATAACAGACCCCGGGAACGTCATGCTCGGAATCAGTAAATAGGTATTACCCGAGAACATCTCTAATATTTCCTGACAGGGGCATCGGCTTACCAATGACACTGTGTTATTAGACTTACAGGAGAGGCATGTCTCGCTCCCCACCCCTGAACACTCATAACCCTTCCATGTCCAAACACTTCCAAACACCTTTGTAGATTTTCACCATCAGCCGCCTTCTCCCTCTCCCTGAAGCCAGCACCATCATTACCACCATTCCTGCATGCTTGGCAGCGGCAAGTCTGTGAAGACCATTTGATCCTAACATGGCAGTTCACTAGACCCGAGCCTGCTACGCATGTGCCACCGTGGGGGTTCGGAGGGTCACCAATACTCACCGCCACGCCGTTAACGAAGGCTGCCAGGGTAGGGGAGAGCCTTGTGTCCTTGCGGCCGTACACAGAGCTGATGTAATCCGGAGCATACATGTGCTGGAGAGAGAGAGAGAGAGAGAGAGAGAGAGAGAGAGAGAGAGAGAGAGAAAGACAGAAATGTTAGTCACACATGCTCCCCAGACTGAGCCAGCATGGCTATCATGAAGGGAAGCTGTGGAGAGGAGCCAGACACAGACAAAAGACAGGGAGGGGGGACGGAGAGAGACGTTCTGCAATCACTGGCCACCAGACTGCAGTTCCAGGCACACAGGAAAAAGCAGTTGAGGCACTCTTGGCTGCAGACAGCACACACACACACACACACACACACACACACACACACACACACACACACACACACATATGCACTACGACACTGGAATGGAGTGTACTCTATAAAGCACAGTGGCTATCCGTCAAATGCCTTTCCTTGAATTCCACGCCTCGTGAAAACAGTGAGACTAAAGAGACATGGTGTTTCTGAGCCCTGGAAAACATGCCTGCAAACACTGTTTCATTCACTTGCTATGCAGACTTGGCAGTTTACAGATGTAACGGGAAATTCATGGAGTTCTCCATTCACGATAGCGACATTATAACCTGACTTATAATCTTACATATTTGTTTACACAAAGTGACCATTGTAACTATTGCCAGCACTGACAGCATTGTTTGTGGCTGGATAAAAGAAAATGGTCACACACTCTACAGTATATTGTTTTCCATCTGGGCGTTAAATGACAATGACAATGTTGACAATAGCTCTAAACAATCAAACCACCCAGTAGAACTGATTTCATTGCCTTCGATCTCGGGGGCGCTATCACCATGTTAAGCAATCTGCGTGCTACCATGTTAAACGTTCTGCATGCCAGCACAATAAATAAACCCAAGGGTGATAATATTAGTAGGAGGGTGATAATAGTAGTAATATAAACATCCTCTATTCTGCCCTATCCTCATGTACGCCAAGTAGGCGCCCACTGAAACTCAACACCATTGACTTGGTGCCCGCCGGTGGTGCCCGTGGGTGGTGGTGCCCGTGGGTGGTGGTGCCTACCTGGCAGTGCTGCAGCGCCAGCTCGAACACCTCGGTGGTGCTGCCGATGAGGCCCACGCCCAGGCTGTCCAGCACCATGCGCTTGCTGCGCTGCAGGACTGTGGGGGACAAATGCTGGGGCCGCACGCCCTGGATGAAGCGTCCGAAGCTGCTTGTGACCGTCTCCTCTGGGGCAGGCCGATCCACCACTGTTTACCGGGAGGAGGAAGAGAGGGAGGGAGGGAGGGAGGGGCGGGGTGAGATGGGTGGAGAAAGATGGAGGTTGAGAGAGGGTTAACATTTCGAGATGAGTTACAGCTGAATAGCTCCATATGTAATGTATTCTGATGGTACAGACTGCACATCCATTGAGAGTACAGTGTGTAGTACCTTATGACAATACTGTCTCGGTTTACTCTATGTTATGATATGATGAAAGCTCATCTTGGAGCTTAACATTACAAGAAAGGTGAGATGAAATTAGGTGTGTGTGTGTGGGTGTGTATGTGTGTGTGTGTGTGTTAGTGAGTGAGAGAGAGAGAGAGATCTTACCATCCAAGGCTGATTTGTGCAGGCTGCGCACAGCGGACAGTGGAGTGATGGCCTTCTGCAGACAGACAGACAGACAGACAGAGACACATGACCGTCATTGCATAGTGCTGACAGATGTGATGAAACAACAGTGGACATTCCACACCCAACATTCAGCAAGCTGACCGACAGGTTCTCCAATTCCCTCTTCCCCTTTGAAACAGGAAGTTAACAAGCCTGCCCTGCATTCTCCCAAAGAAAATGATAACACCTCACTCTCTGTCTTCTTGTCCAGTTTATCTAGTTAATGTAAACCATTCCTAAGTGGTTACTCTCTGTCTTCTTGTCCAGTTTATCTGGTTAATGTAAACCATTCCTAAGTGGTTACTCTCTGTCTTCTTGTCCAGTTTATCTAGTTAATGTAAACCATTCCTAAGTGGTTACTCTCTGTCTTCTTGTCCAGTTTATCTAGTTAATGTAAACCATTCCTAAGTGGTTACTCTCTGTCTTCTTGTCCAGTTTATCTAGTTAATGTAAACCATTCCTAAGTGGTTACTCTCTGTCTTCTTGTCCAGTTTATCTAGTTAATGTAAACCATTCCTAAGTGGTTACTCTCTGACATTCTTTCTTCTTCCTTCCCCTCGTTGTCATTATGGCACTCTATCATCGAATAGTATTGTTCAGCAGAACAGGTTCCCTACACCCGCAAGAGTGGAAAAAACTCTGAAATTTGACCCTGGAGGCTGCTGCCGTGATTTCATTATGACTCGTCTCTCGTCACTCGCAATCGCTCTGTCGATCTGCTGTCACACAGTAATGGCTGTTGATTCATGTATATCAATTGCGTGGCCAAAAATAGCTACAGTGTACAGTGCCGTAACTTTTTCGGAGCTCAGAAGATAACGGCCAGGCTAAAAAAAAAAAAAAAAAAAAAAAAAGAAAAAAGAGAGAAAAAGGGAAAAAAAGAAAAATGGGTTTTGCCAAATACTAAGCTAGCCAGGATTGAACCGCAAGAATGCAAACCCATCACGAATACCAAGGGCTCAGCTCCCCTCCCTTTACACAGCCTCCAAGTACCAACTATGAGGAGCCTACACTCCCTCTCTCTCACACACACACACATATGTCATTACATTTCTCCCACATTAATAATGCAACCGCATAGAAAATGTCATAGCATCACACACAAACTGGTAAGAAAACAATAATTAATTAATTAACTAATTAATTTAACGTACTTTTATCCCTAGTGTTAGTTCATGATGATAAGGCTCCTTACCTTCACTTTGGAGAGCATGTTGTCAGTTTAGATTGGTGCAGGAGAAGGTGAGTAAGATTCAGCTCAGCTGTTGCTCTCTTGCAGTTGGTCTTGGCTGCCTTGTTGCCTCTTGAGTGCTGGATGCTGTGGTGTCGGGAGACTTCGGTTCTCTTCAGGTTACATCTGAAAGCCATCCCTTATTTATAGCGCTGAACTCTGAAAGGCTATTGATATGACCCAAGGTCGGAAATTCCAAATTGCGTGACTTTTTTTTTTCCATCACTAATGGGTGGGATTTCAGCTCATCAGCGCCGGAAACATATTGTTTAAGATGAGGGTCAGTGATGACATCACTGAGGGGGGACACCCGGTTGGCCCAGAGTTAAGGAACTCCTCCCATCCATGTGATCAGGTCTCCTATAAACTTAGAGCATCTTTTCCTGAAGATCTGTACACTTCAGACTGAGCACCTCCATCAGGTAAATGACTTCTGTCTGTTTTGACCTCCGTTCATGTGAGAGATGTAATTGCCTATTTATATTTGTGAACACAAATATATATTTAAATACTACTTTTTTTTTTTTGTTTTACTACGATTTTTTTTTTGTTTTAATGAAATTATGAAATTCTGCCTGCTGAATACAGTAAAAGTTGTGTAATACATGCAATATGATGACTGATGTTAATGATATGTTAGATTATTGTGTATTAGGATTATATATTATGTAAGTAATTGTAAGTATGTACAGTAAGTTCACACTTAAATTGTACTATTATTCTCATCAAATGTAGCAAGCTTTATAACGAATAAACGAGTATAATATATACTTTATAATGTGATTATATGTTACTCAAAATAAATTGTAATATTACTACACATACAATTTAAAAAATGGTCTGAATGCATGCTAAAATGTTAGTAGAATAACTAGTAGTAACTGTATAAGATTAGAAATGTCTGTTAAAGTCTGTTAAAAATGAAACGTACTGTCAGCAGAATCCACTTGAGCTAGAAGCCAGATGAGTGAGTGGAAGAGGTGAGAGTGAGACAGAGGAGTATGTACACACACACACACACACACACACGCGGGCGTGCGCGTGCGCTTCACTTTGGCTCAGAACACCTCGGTGTGTGCAAACATTGTGTGTACAGTGTGTGTGGCATCCTCATCAGTCCTGTTGTTTCTGGCTCTTGACTTAGCATACTGCACCTGTGTGACGGAGAAACACCTCTAAAACACACCTGTGAGAGAAGGAAAGATAGAGCAAGAGGGAGGAGAGAGGGCGAAGAGCGAAGGTGGAGGAGGAGAGAGAGCAAAAAGAGAGAGGGGGGTGGAAGAAGTAGGATGGTTTGAAGAGGCTAGTTAAAGTGGAAAGTGTGGCAACAATTTTCAAGCATCACTCTGAATAAATATTTGCCTGTCTGAAACAAATTTAGATTTTATTCATGAAAACAGAAAGTTGAAGAAAATAACTCTGTGGTTTTCTTATAAATCTGTCAGCTGGTATATTAAAGTTCAGTGTGGATATTTAAGTTTCAAAACAGGAATTAGTCATGTAAGAGTTCGCCATAATGGTTATAACAGTTACAATGTAAAACTGTCTGATACTTACTGGCCATGACTGATAGGCTTCTGTTCTGTGCTTTGTATCAGTATTTTATCTTGTGGCAGTAAATTAAACTTGAGAGCTAGATCTGTAAAATTATTCTGAAAGTTATTGGAAGCTATTATTAATGAAACATCTTCAATCGTGATTATTTTGAGAACGAGCCAGTGGTAGGAACAGGTTCTTGGCTGTTGCATCTTATTTCATGTAGAGGGCGCTCTGCTCTATGCTGTCTCAGAGCTCTATTGCTGTCTGCTGCTTTCCTGTAAATAAACTGTTTCCAGTCAAAATATAACATCCTTTAGTGACCAATCCAGCGAGCCTAGATAGGCTAAACACTGGTTTTATAATTAGTAGTGTCAGGACCATAGACTGTCTAATAGGTCAGGAGTTATTGTAGGGCAGTGAAGATAAATGTTTAACTTGAGTGATACCTTCAGGGGTTTTTACAATTCTAATTCTGTGAAGGAAGTATTTGGGTGAATGGATCAATCCCATAGACAGTAAAAGATAATGTGTCAGTGTCATTTCCTGGTCTGTGTTTAACTTGCTTGATCTTTGTTTTAATATCAGTGTTTAATGTTTAATATCACTTGCCTTCTCACTTAGAAAGAAAAGAAAGAAAAAGAAGAAACAAATTCCAAAAAGTCCAAATGGCAAGCGCTGATGGCTTCCCTGCCAGCTTTTACAGTGAGCCAGGCGTGCTTGGGCTCCTTGCTAACGGCATCAGCGCCTTCCTGGTTCTACTGCAGAACTTCCATGGTGCCCACACTGGTATCCTTGCACAGGGAGTAGAGGACATCCTTGCAGGTAGCCTACTGATGACGTAATCATATTGAATTACGGCTTCGATATCAAGTCTTTTATTTCAATTCAGTTGGCTACTCATACAGTATCATGTAGCCATTGTTATGTCATGTAGCCAACACACCTACCTGTCCTTGATCCAAATGTTTCGAGAACCTCTGTTTTGTAAATGGTTGACTCCATTCTGTTAACAGTCACCTCGTAATAAGTCCAAAATATGAAATTGGTATGGTCCGTAATATCATTGTATCATTCACTGGATGAAGACCTCATCTGAGTTAAATTGTTGCAGTTAAGAACAACCAGACTGAGACTGAGAATTTGTTTTTGCTGTCATACTACCCATACAGGTAGAACCGGAAACTCCTATCTTGTGTATTGATTGTCATCTCATGATTTGAATCTCTTTCTGTTGACTCTTCCTGTGTGTAGGTGTTCATCTCATCCTGATTGGTGGCTTGTGCCAGCTAGTTGCCGGCTTCCTCGCATACCGCAAGTATGACCACCTCGGGGGCACTGCCTTCGTCGGCTATGCCGCATTGTGGATGAGCTATGGTGCCACGCGCATCTTCCAGGGTGCCGTCACGCCCATCTCAGCCAACACCACCAACAGCTCTGCGTTTATAGATGTGCAGTTCAACATGACTGGAATGGAGTTGATGATGGAGAACGCCACGGTGACACCAGAACTCTTTGTGCCCAAGTCAGCCATCGCCGGACTGCTCCCCTACATCCTCCTCTCCTTCCTCCTGGCCTTCTGCTCGGCCACCGTCAACTACATCATGCCCTTCGTGTTCGGGGCCATCACAGCCACCCTGGTGTTCGAGGCGGTGGGCGCCGTTTCCGGGCCCTGGGCCCTGGTTGTGTCCGGCGTCCTCGAGCTCCTCATCCTCCTCTTCGCCATCTACGGCTCGGCCGCGCTCTTGGTCAAGGGCCTGGCACAGCGCTACGTCCTCAAGGGCTTCGGCAACCCGCTCTTCAACGTGCTCCTCCTGGGCACGGCCAACTCGGGCAGCGCGCAGAGCCTCGGCCAGGAGAAGAAGAAGAACACCAAGTACGCCGAGCCCATGGCGCTGGGCTACTTCTGTGACACCGTCTCGCCGTTCATTTTCGCCTTCTACTCCTTCCACTACTTCCCTGCGTTCGCCGTGGGCGCCGTGTGGATCTCCATCAACTCGGCCTCGCAGCTCCTCTCCAGCTTCTACGCCTACCTCCGCCAGGACACCTACCACGCCACCAAGTTCGGCCTGCACTGCACCTATTGGCTCGTGAAGGCCTGGGAGGAGTTTGTGGTGTCCATCATGCTGACGCAAGATGACGCGGGGTCCGGCCGACTGGCCATGGTGGGCGACTGGTTCTTCGTGGCGTCGGCCATCGTCTTATGCGTGGTCTGCCTGAGCATGGACACCCTAGAGCTGCTGCACAACCTCTTCTTCCTCCTGCTGACCCTCTCCACCGTCTCGCAGATCCCGCTGGGCGGCTACTACTACTTCTTCGGCGTGGCCTGCTCGCTCTTCACCGCCGTGTCGCTCTACGGCACGTTCGCCCGCCTCATCAACTCCATCGCCGAGAAGTCGCTCATCCGCGTCGGGCCGCAGCCCGTCTCTTCCAGCCAGCTCCAGACGGTGCTCGGCGGGCTCGGACTCTGCCGCGACACCCTGGCGAAGAAGACGGAGATGTCCGAGGGCACCCGCTGCCAGCTCCCCGACGCCCTCTTCTACGTGGTCAACGGCATCGCTGCCCTCTCGGCCATCCATCAGCGAGACTCGTCTCCGTCCTTCCTGCACATGACTGTGCCGTGGGTCCTCATCCCTGGGGCCATCATCCAGGCCTACGTCAGTCGCCTGCAGGTCCAGAGAGGGAAGCGCTTTGGCTCGGTCATCCCGTTCTTCTACGCGGCGGTCTGGGCTACCTGGACCTGGTACAGGTTTGCAGGTGAGGCACCCTATTCTACTCTACTGCGTCTGTCGTACAGTTTATGTATGAAATTAACCACAACCACAAATCTCACATCAACATGACTGTGTTATGTTATTCTTTTTTGTGGTAGGACATCTGCTGCACATCTTCCCTGGAAATGCCCAAGGATTCTCTGCTGGAGCTGTAGCCTTTTTGGTGATAAATGGCTTCATCATGCTAATAGGTAAGTCTTCAGTAAAACAGGTTTTGGTTCATACAGACAATTAGACTGTTGTCCATACTAGCAGGTATAAAATGTATCCCCCAAAACAAAATTAAGATATTTATATTTATGTATTATTTTGTTATGAGATCTGCTCTTCATGGTGAGGTTTATTTGTGCTTTGTCTCTAGCTGCATATGGGAATCTGGTCCTGTTTTTCCTGACCATCATAATGGAGATTGTGTTAGTGTGTTTCCTTCTGTCCACCCTTGGGACTCTGCCCTACCAGCTGGAGAGTAAGTTACTGACATCACAAGATATTTTATAGTGGTGCTTTTCAACATATTATGAGAATTATGTAAGAAAACATTGTTACTGAATGATCTTCTTTCTCTTGCAGTTGCCATGCTTGCCATATTTTCTATTATCTGCCTCTATGGGGCTATGGCATCTCTTGTAAACTGCATCTTCAATAAAACGCTTATTCCATTGGGACCAGCTTTGCTTAAGGTATAGTAGAAGATTTATTCTTCAAAAGCACTTTCAGTTATTGAGTCAAGACATTTTTCAATAAATTCTAAGAACCCTAAAATAAAATCAGACATGAAGTCATATACCTACTGAAAGACATTTAGCAGATCAAGCACAGAGGTGGTTGAAGAACCTGACTGAGTTCTTCATGCATTGGCTTTCAACCTTAGAACAAGAAAAAGAAGGTAGCGGCTCCAAAGCTTCCCTGCCCTGTCCCGAGTTCTCGTGGGACGAGCGGAATCATGCAGATCGCCAAAATGCTGGACGAGGGCGGCGTTTGTGGAATTCCCACCGATACAGTCTACGCACTGGCCGCCTCCTGCAAGAACCCTGCCGCCATCGAGAGAATCTACAACATCAAAGTAAAACCCCAACGTTATTTATAAAATGCATGAATGATTTACCAAGTGCACTCTACATGACTATTGTATATTTGTTTGTGCCTTGGCTCTGTGATCATTGAATCATTTATTCCAGTAAAGTCAGTGTTTTGAGAAGTATATATCTACAAGTTTGGAGCTTTAGTTCATAACAGTATTAGGTTTACACTAGCGCTCATGTCAGATCCTACTCCTCCTTCTCCCTCCTCATCTTCCTCTTCCTCAGGACCGGCCATCTGAGAAACCGGTGTGCATCTGCATTGCCAACGTGGAGCAGCTGGTGGCTGCCAAGCCGCCCTTTAGCCCTCTGCTGTGGGAGTTCATGAGAAGCGTCTACCCCGGAGGCATAAGCTGCATCATCGCCAAGGGAGAGTGGCTCTACAGACTCGGTAGGAGACCTCGCAGTAAACCACATACAGTATGGTTGTTCAGTCTCTTTGCTGTGGAAAGGAAAGAAAAGAAAGCTTAGCAGAAGAAACAACAGTGGGCAACAATGTGTAAACGTCCAGGAAGTCCAAAAACCTAAAGATAAATAATTGCAACGAGCACACTTCTTGAGCACACTGTAACAATCATGCATTTAGCAACATGCTTCAATATGAATGATATCTTAAAAGAGTATGAGTGTCTGTGAAACAAAAGTAGCAGAATCTGCAAATCTGCGGTGCCTTTTGACCAATGGCTCAATGTGGATCCCTTTTGCTTTAGGTGTGGGTGGTGCGTACGACCGCGTGGGCACCAGGGACAGCATCATGATCCGTGTGCCTGACCACACGGTGACCATGCACCTGTGCACCCTGACCGGGCCCATCGCCATCACATCTGCCAACCCCAGCGGCGAGCCAGACAGCCTCCATCATGACATGGTCGTCTCGTAAGTACCTCCCGAGCTTATCCAGACTACGCCTACAGTGTACTCACAAAAAGTGCATTTATGTAATATGTCTACATTATACCTCAATAAGGTACATTGTAAGACAGGTGTACGATTAGGCTCAGTGTTATGTAACTATTACCTAGTTATGGATATCGTGACGTACAAGATGTATATCAGTTGTTAGCGACCGAAATGCTCTATGCGGCTTCTATGATCTTTCACATTCTCGAACCTGGACCCATTGTCTTTGTGATGGATTGACAATATCAAACAGCATCTAAGAACGATCTATTTATCCATCTCTGCAGTGTTGACCTTCAATTGTGGTTGCATTGTGGTTGCATTTTATTACATCTTTCACAAATATTAGTCTATATGTGAATTGACCAATAATGATCTATCTATTGAGTGGGGAGCAGCCCTGTTCGATTGCGTTCACCTATTCAATAAGTATAGTGAGGCAGAGGTTTTCTTTATCTCTGTTGAAGCTTATCTGACCATTGTAATATGATGTAACGTCATCTCCTGACCACAGTCCATTTTAAAAGAGCCGTGGTGTGGTTCGTCATTATTTCTTCATTATCATACAATAGCCGAGAGGAGTTGTGATAAGAGGAGCAGAGCTGGCCATAATGAGTTGTTTGTTACAGATAATAACAGCACCCATTTAAATCAGGAGCTGTAATGGGATCTATCAGTAAAACATAATTTACCTATTTTTAGATCAAGCATTAACACCTATCAGCCTGCCTTGGAGACATATTTAATAAAGTTCTCTGTCTTCCTCTATAATCACTGTCAAAGCCTCAACATTAAGGCAATAACTTATCCAATTACAAATGGCCAACAACCTGGGCTACAGGGTAGAATGGGCCATAACTATGCACAGAGATCAGCGGGAACCTGGGTCTGTTCTGGAATTAAAGAACGTTCTCTCTTGTCAACAGTCGCCTGGGTCACAAGCTCCAGGGAGTCCTCTGTGATGGTGAGTCAGCTGAAGTGGCTCCCTCGACAGTGGTCAACTGCCTGAAAATCGATGAAGGTAAGTTTGAAACACAATGTTTTGCATTGTACAGTATTTACAGTATGGTCACTGAATACTTTTTTCCTGAGCTATTTTAACGTGTGGAACAATGCAAGCAAAATAACCAATCCTAGGAAATGAGAGTGAATAGCATAAGTAAATTAATGTCTTTGTCTCCTATTTGCAGGAATCATTACCTTTGTGAGAGAAGGCTGCGTTCCTACTGCCAAAGTTAGACAGATATTTGAGAGGGTGAAGAACAGCATGGCATGAAAATCTTTTTACAAAGAACAACACTAAAAGACTACAACTGCAACTACAACAACACTACAAGACTACAACTGCAACTACAACAACGCTAAAAGACTACAACTGCAACTACAACAACGCTAAAAGACTACAACTGCAACTACAACAACGCTGAAAGACTACAACTGTAACTACAACAACACTAAAAGACTACAACTGCAACTACAACAACACTAAAAGACTACAACTACAACTGCAACAACACTAAAAGTATGCCTTTGCTTTTTCACTTGATTTGGTGGGATACCTTTTTTTTTCACTTGACTTGGTGGGATACCTTTTTTTTCACTTGATTTGGTGGGATACCTTTTTTTTCACTTGACTTGGTGGCATACCTTTTTACACTTCCCAATCACTTGAGTGATTGTGTTTGCAATATGTGCAATGTGTGAAATGTAATTCTCTCTCAATTGTACATGTTTTGTCTATGAAGTGCATATGCTGTGCGTATGTACCAAGTGGTATTTGTTACATATAACAATAATATTGTGAATGTTAATATTTAATTTAACAGTTGCCAAAGAAATATAATTGTAACATATTCTAATACAATCTATTGTATGATATGAGTTATTATTGAAAGCACCACATATACCTAAGGAAAAGGTAATCAATGCAATAACCAGGCTGGTGTGCAATAATAATGACACTACATTCTTAGCATAAAGCTAATATCTTACTATTATATTTGTGTGTATTTATTTATTGTCTCTTTTCAATGGAATAAAACTATTTGTGAGATATTTTCTTGTGAATTGAGTTATTACTGTAAATATATTAACCTACAAGATGGTAGGCCCGCTATGGCCAAACTATAAAATATAACAGAAACAAAAACTAAAATATATTTTGTCATCAAATTTCACGCTTTCTAGGCCATAATAAGAGGTATGAAATAAAAGGCTTAAACTTTTTGCAAACCTTTTTGAAGAGCTTTCAACTAATACAGTGAACAATGCAAAATACTACAGTGACTTTCTGTGTATTAGTTGCATTGTGTAAACAACCACAGCACAGTGTTTATACAAAATTAAGAAAAGAAAAAAAACAACGTATTAACTGCACCCTTGTATTAACTGCAGTGCCCAATAGCCCAATGAATCAAAATGAGATTGTGCTTTGATTAAAAAGAAGAATGAAGAAAAGAAATGTATTGTCATGTATAGCCCACCCCCCTGTATTAACCTCATACCTCAAATTTTGCAAAATCAATGTATAAAATGGATAATAGTCGGGAAATTACGGTATACAACTGCAGGTGGGGCAGTATGTCTGCCAGCTTACAGGTGTGGGCCAGATGTCTACCTCTCACCTGGAAGCCCCAGGAGGTGTTTAAAAGTATAAGTATACTATAAGTATACTGTAAGTATACTGTGTGTTTCACTAATTCACAGATTGGGATAAATGCAGACCAAATTTCCCTCACGGGAATCACGTGATTCCCTCACGTTTCACTAATTCACAGATTAGCATTAGATGCTATATTAGCATTAATTCGCAACCCTGTTACTCTAATTAAAGTAACATGGTTATTATCATAGTTATCAAGGTATTTTTTGCTAACTATGATATATTTATGATTAAATATGCAGAGTTAAATTATAAAAATAAATGTATTTGTATAATTAAACATTATTTACATATTTTAAATAAATTGCCAGAATTTCTTCTGTTAGTACAGCGTCATTGCAGCATAGTGTGCCACAATTCATGTTGAGATTCAATTAGAGCTGAAAATAAACAAATTTTGGTTAGATATTTGTGATTATTTGCAATAGATAGGCCTAATATCAGAATTTCTAATGGATTTCTACAGATTTATGATGTTATGACTCAATTTGCAACCCTGTTACAAAAACATTTTTGTTAAAATAATGATAAGTAATTTTGCTATCACACAAAAAATTACATCTATAGTCCTTAGAACAGCTTATGATTATATGCACAATGTATCTGAGCATATTTGAGAATAGATACTGGAATTTTTAAAAACAAAACTGTATGTCACTGTTCAAACTGAAGATAATTAAGCCTTTGATAGTTAGTCAATAACATATATAATATATATTAACAGTTTTACCTGAAATCATATGACTATTCAGTGTAAAATGATTTCCTTTATTGAATGAAAAAGGATTTACTGAAAAATATTTAAAATATATACTTTTTTCATGCTATTTTGTATATGTAACAGGGTTGCGTAACAAAGCAAATAAAACATATGAGGTGGAAAAATTACCATTGATGCCTGAGCATGACAAATCATATAATTTAGTAGTTTATGACCTATACTTCTTAAATATTCAACATAAAATGATAAAATAGAAAATATTTATTTAAGAAGTGTAAAAGCCAAAATGTCCTCTAATTCTGGAAAGTCCCCTAACTCTCCACAGTCACAGACAGAAAACAATAAAAACAGAAAGAGACCAGGCAGTATGCCAAAAATGTTGACATTCACTACCTCTGTGGATCTCGCCGGTTTCTGACTTCAAGCTATCCACCTTATTCATTAAACCCTAAATCTGTCCAGTTTCCATCTGCTGTCCATTCTGTTTACATTATAACTTAGTGCTGTCTCAGCAGGCTAACTGGAATGCTTCAACTTATAGACCCTTTCAACAAGGTAAACAAACACAATGCTTGAATGTTCTATTTGGTTCCCAATCTACTTCCTCTGCATTAAGATAACATATGGAATGTTAAAACGGAAGCCTTGTGGGGCCAATTATGATGCTGATAATGGAACTCTCTTGAAAGGGTCTATATTTCTTTCAAAATGACAATTTTGCTCTCAATATGGTTATTCTATACAGTACATGACTGACAGAAAAATATAAAAGTTTGCTTTAACATGGCTTAGGATACGTCAAGCACTGTCTACCGTGACATTAAAATCAATACAACGTAGCTTCAGTCGGAAATAGAAAACCTAATTTCTGAATACTGAGGTGTCATGGCGATGCCCATTGTTGGCTACGGAATATCGTGGATACTCACAGCCAATTGGAGCCACAGAAGGTCATGATGACAAATGATGGAAAATATGACACCAGTTTGTTGGAGACATGGCTATTGTACGACGCAAGGTTCCAGGAAACCTTTGGTGTGTGTGTGTGTGTGTGTGTCTCTGTGTGTGTGTGTGTCTGTGTGTGCGTGTGTGTGTGTGTGCGTGTATGGATAGGAGAGACGAGGGACACTAAACCCTGTTTAGTTGTTTAGGTCCTTATGAAAGGCAAGACAATCGGTTCTCAAGTGTCATAAATCATAAGACAGAGCACATCTGAGACAAGGCTCTGGTTGCACAGCTTATTATGATGGACTTTCTAAAGATGCATTTTTAAGCCACTATATGTTCTCTAAGGGGCCTTTGGTCACAGTGCACGTCTTCATGTGCACGTTCACCCCTCACTGGGAGTTTCCCCATTGTAAAATCTTCCAGACACACCCAGAGTGTTTTGAGACAGGGCAGTATAAGACGCAAGATAGGGCAGGGCAGTATTAGACGCAAGAGTGATAACTTATAAAGAGTTATAACTCATAAAGACTGACTCATAAAGAGTGATAACTCATAAAGACTGACTCATAAAGTATAAGACGCAAGCTATGAATTTGAGAGATTTGTTGGGATCTTTCCAGTAAACCATCCAGGTTACTTTCAGTGCATGGGAGGATTTAGAGCAGTAGAGTGACATGTTAATACTGTTATTATTCAGTGGTGTCATTTACTGTGCAGTGGAACGTGGTAACTCAGAAAGAGTGGTAACTCATAAAGAGTGGTAACTCCTAAAGAGTGATGACTCATAAAGACTGACTCATAAAGAGTGATAACTCATAAGGAGTGGTAACTTATAAAGAGTGATAACTCCTAAAGACTGACTCATAAAGACTGACTCATAAAGAGTGGTAACTTATAAAGAGTGATAACTCCTAAAGAGTGATAACTCATAAGAGTGATAACTCATAAAGAGTGGTAACTTATAAAGAGTGATAACTCCTAAAGAGTGATAACTCCTAAAGACTGACTCATAAAGACTGACTCATAAAGAGTGGTAACTTATAAAGATTGATAACTCCTAAAGAGTGATAACTCCTAAAGAGTGATAACTCATAAAGAGTGATAACTTATAAAAGGGATAACTCCTAAAGAGTGATAACTCAGAGTGATAACTCATAAAGAGTGATGTGAGAGAGAGGCTTTGCAACCCCCAACTCACATTTAAGGGATGGGCGTGTCCAGAAAACTCCAGTGGTTGAAGGGTTGGCAGACAACAAATAGCTCTCGAGTTTTAAGTGATAAAGGTGCAGGTTTATTTACAGTGCGCAGGTGCAATATATGAAATAACAAACAAACAAAAATACTTTGGAAAAGAAAAGAAAAGAAAACCGGCCATCATAGGCATTACAAACTCTCACACACAGCCTCACACACAGCCTCACATACAGCCTCACAGCAAGCTGACGCAGTACTCTGCCATTCCAAACTACTTCTCCATTCCACTCTCTCTTTCTCCCTTAAATAGGCCTACCAATCAAAAGTGAATTGGTAGAGCTCACTGTCCAACAGGGTGTAATACATAAGGAATAACTATGGACCTTTTCCATACACATACATAACATATGACACAACACATAATTTTACCATACAAAGTACATAAATGGCCACACATATACTTTACATACAGACAGGGACTTTAAATGCAACAATCAGAAAAAATAATAAACGAATTAAACACACGCCAACTCACCACCTCCGCGCCAAACAACCCACTTTCCACTGTCCCGGGACAGTGAATAAGGAACTGGCTCCAATGCGGTTCGTGTTTCCCCAGTGGACCAGTATTCGGACGTACCCATCAGAACGTTGGCAAACAAGATGCGTGAGTGTTGTGTATGTTTCAAAAGTGAGTTTATTGCTACTACGGAATGAACAATGGAGCTGAATCAGTGGGTACCTCACTGTTCGCTATGTATGTTGATAAATAAATGTAGTAGACTGAACTGACATGCATTGTGGTTGTTTTAAATGTAATGTTTGTAGCGGTCGCTAGCACGGTAGGCTTTGAAACGCCGCGGGTCGGTGTATGTGATGCACGTCGGGAACTGTATGCGTTTATCAGTGTAAATGCTTTGTGGGAGCTGCGTGTAGGGAATTAAGGCTCACTAACGGTGAGACCCGTGAAAGCGAGACCTTCGCTTTTTACAAGTGATAACTCATAAAGACTGACTTATAAAGAGTGATAACTCATAAAGAGTTAACTCTTAAAGAGTGATAACTCATAAAGACTGATAACTCATAAAGAGTGATAATTTATAAAGAGTGATAATTTATAAAGAGTGATAACTCATAAAGAGTGATAACTCATAAAGACTGACTTATAAAGAGTGATAACTTTTAAAGAGTGGTAACTCATAAAGAGTCAGAAGAGCTTCAAGAGTTTTATCACATGTAGACAACTGATTAATCAAACGTACACATTCAACTGGACACACACACACACACACACACACACACACACACACACATACACACACACACACACACAGATGTACACACGCAGATGCACATAAACATACACACACATTGACACACACACACACACACACACACAGATGTACACACGCAGATGCACATAAACATACACACACACTGACACACACACACACACACTGGTGCACCTAGACAATGGCGCACACACACACACACATTGGTGCACATAGACACATGTCCACACACACACACACACACACACACACACAGTGTAATGGCATGGGCTCAAGGGCTGGCAACCCCTATAGACATCAGCACATAGTCTGAGAATTCGGGGGCCTTCTCCTCTCACTACCTGGCAAATAAACACTCAAGAGAACACCAGCCTTACCCCCCTCCCACCCGCCCACACACACACACATACACACACACACACACGCACACACACAAACCCACACCCACCAACCAGCACAAACATAAAGACTGTGGACTGAGTAAAAATTCCTTCCTTGTCCCGTTCCACTCACACGTGCCGTGCCCGTTAACAGTCACTGGGGAAGTTCCTAAGAAAAACATTGGGTGCTACACTCAGTCAGCAGCACATGTCCAGTCCAGTAGACGTGTGTGTGTGTGTGTGTGTGTGTGTGTGTGTGTGTGTGTGTGTGTGTGTCTGTGTGTGTGTGACTGTGACTTGTGGCAAGACGTGTTTTTATAAAGTCTTCTTCGGTCATCACCCACTGTCTCCGTCTTTGATGTGTGAATAATCTGTGCAAAACTTTATTTCCCCTTTCTTGTTTTTACAGTAGCAGTATTCAATAAAAACAATCTGGTAAATGTCTCTGTAAAAAAGCAAAAGTGCAGTAACTCTGAATGTTGATTTACTGTTTAATGTTGAAGTCTGTATTTGAACTATATGGACTGTGGCGGTTTGCAACAGCTTGTTCTGAAAAAAACCTCATTTGAAAAACAGATTCATTGTAGAATTTTCACATGCTGCAGAGGTCAACAAATATAACTATGAATCAAAATAGTTATGAGTTATTAATAGTGAAAAAAACAAAACCAAATGCAGCTCTACTCTTCAATTACGATATAAATTCAGGACAGACTGGCATTTGCATGGACATGTGTCTTGTAAAAGCAGATGAATTCCACTAAATAGCACTAACTACGACTCAACAAAATTAAGTTTATTTTCAAGCAGATTAAAATAGCAGGAATCAAACGTAGCAATTTGTTGTTGCTTGGTCAATTTCAGAAGTTTTTAAACATTACTAGTTTGCTTGTCATTTTGGACAATGGTGGAATATGGTATTTTGTTTTAATCTATGGATACCACTAGCAGATATATACTAAACCAGAAAGGAGTTGGGGAACATCAAAAATGTTGAACGTGTTGGAAATGTTGAATATGTTTGAAATGTTGCTGGTTATGTTGTCAGGCCAAAAATGCCACAGGCAGTGACAGACATGACACGACCGCAGTGCCAGCGGTTTCCTGTTACCCTCTCTTGGTGTCAGTTCACTGGTGGAAGGCAGGGAATGTGAAAGCCGTGCCAGTCGTGCTGCCGGCAAATAACACCCAATTTCGATGGATTTTTTTCTCCTGAGGGTCAGGGTCACTTGACAAATAGCATTATATTTATTATACAAAAAAGCATTTACAAAAACTTCCAGCAGTGTTTCACTGATTTTGTTTTTATCCTATTTACAATAGATATGCACTTCTATATACATTTGATTTCAACAGAATTTAAGCCTTAATAATTATGATAGCCCTATAACAATGAAAATAATTTAAATATTGCACTTTGATCAAATATTGCACGTTGATCAAGTAACATACAGTATGGTAGATGGCATTACATATAACAAGTGTGGTAACATTTTTATTTGATCTGACATGCTACACATAATTAAACATTCTTTAAACTTCAGGTTAACTTATCCTACATATGACCCTTTTTAAACTTCAATCAATGTGTCATTTTGGATTATGGAATTAGGAAAATATCAAATTAATCTCCACTCATATACAGTATTCTATAATACTTAAAAAGAAGGATTTTTTTTATTCATGGACCAAGTTCAAACCCAATGCCTCTGTAATGTAGTTTAATGAAGTAAAGCAATGAGACAAACTGAGACCCCTTCTTTGGCCACTAGTAAAACAAGACTGGAATATTAACTCATGCTTGTGTGTGACATTCACATCTAAAGGGAGTCGTCTGATGCTGAGTTGGTGTCCAGTGAGTCATCCATCTCTGCTGTCGTCTCCTCCTCTGCTGGTGTCTCCTCCTCGCCTGCCTGTCTCTGGCTTCCCACTGAGTCGCTGAGGTCTGTCTCGAACCCGGGGTTCATCTGCCCCCGAACGTGCTTCCTCTGGACCTCCTCAAACAACTGCAACACCTGCGGCAGGTGAGGAAGGCACCCCAACTTGGTCAATATACAGCCCGACACGCAACCAACCCATTAAAGGTACACTATGCAGGTTTAGGTATTTTTGGATACTGTAAAGCTCCCTCTAGAGTTGTGATATATTTCTATTTTACTCTGCTGTTGTAAATAGCAAACTTCTCCTGACTTACCCCCTCCCCTTGCACACATTGAAAATGCTTTTGCTGTGGAGGTGAAGGATGAACAACAGGCAAAAACTATCTCCAAAGAGCTATTTCTACTGACAAGGTAGGCTAATGTTTCACGATTCTCGTGAGATTTGTTCTTGAATTTGCATGGCTGGATTTCTCGGTAGCCACTCGCTACGTCTATGCTGTATAGCTATGCTAGGTGAACGGTTCGCCTATTACAAGTTTTTACCATCAATTGGCTTCGTAAAGGTGAAAATCTTGCATAGTGTACCTTTAATGTGACAATACAGCGATGAAAGCAGAAATCATCATCCCTAAAAGAGTTCACATTGCTTCAACAAGGTAAATACTGTACCTATCCACAGTATTTTACTATGGACTAAGTAGAATTAGCAGTATTATCTGCCACAATATCATCTTGTTTCACTAAATTCCCCTCGAGATCAATATTTAATCTAATCTTGGCTTAAACTGCACCTGTGACTTTGGGATGAGTCCGACTCTGAAGAAGCCGATGTTGCCACTCTCAATCTTGGTACAGTCTACCACGGTGGAGGCGATGTTCTCTGGCGAAGGCCCATCACAAAGTACCCCCTCCACCTGTGCAAACACGTGCAAAAAAAACACACACACACACACACACACACACACACACACACACACACATACACACAAACACAGACACACACACACACACACACACACACACACACACACACACACCTCATTATAAACCCACCGAGAAGACTTTACAAATATACCTACAGCTAATGAGAGAGTCTCTCTCTGCTCTCCTCCGTGACTGAGTGTATCCGCTGTGTATTTACCTTGTCTCCCAATTTAGCATACACCTGGTTATGATGAGTCGTGTCTGCTTCCCCTGTGGGGTTGGCTGAAGTCACTGCTATTGGTCCGACCTGAGAAATAAAACAAGACTTTGCTTAAAACAGAACATTACGATTCAACAATATGATACTTGAACTCAGGGAAATGTTTTGTGTGAGATTTTTATGACTGCTTCCAGAGATCTTCTGAAACTATAGGTTTAACTTTTTTCAAACTTCATTAGCTTATTATGCTCCAGTTTTAAAGTGTGTACAATTGTAAAATATTACAACCAGTTGAGTGATTTGGTGAGTATATACCAGGCTAATGAGCTGTGTTGCCACTGTGCAGTCTGGGTTTCTGATGGCAATACTTTGTGGTGTGCCAATGTACTTTGAAGAGTCTTTCAGACCAAAAAAATCCATCCAGGGCGCTGGAGTTACAAACAAAACAAGAAATAATAATATTTAATTTATGTGACATTTTTTAAATAAGGAACCAAGGTGGATATATTATTTTCTTCAGTAATAATAGTCTGTTAGTAAGTTCATTCATGAGTAGGGGTTACTGTAGGTATAGTTATTTACACACACACACACACACACCACACACACACACACACACACACACACACACACACACACACACACACACACAGACACCTCGTGGGATGACGAGGCTGATGGAGGAGGGCCATGCGGCCTCCATGAGGTCCCAGAGCAGAGGGTTGATCTGGTCCCTCACTGGCTCCAGCTGCTTAATGGACGACACCCACAGGGACATGGGACGGTCTCCAGCATGCTGCTTTGTCCTGGCACACACACACACACACACACACACACAGACAGACAGACACACACACAGACACACACACGCACAGACACACACACACACACACACACACACACACACACACACACACACAAAAAGTGGAAGGGTTAATAAAATGTCCATTGTAATGACACCATTCCACAAAAGTGACGCTCTTTGTTGTAACAAAATCAGATCTCACTTGTAGGCTTTTTCAACAGCTTCGGGGCGATTACAAGCTGCTACTAGTACATAGACCGTATCAGTTGGCATCCCACATATGCCACCATTCTTCATGATCTCTGCATAAAAAGGTAAACAAAGATAGGGTTACTTGCTAAGTGATACAACTCGCTTTTCTGTTATCAGTTGTAGGAGGAACTTAAGTGTTATTGCTTACACAGTTAAACAAGTTAAACACAAACACATTTAGGTATATTTTCAGGATCACTTAAAAAAAATAACTGAGTGTTATTTTGTAATACTCTGAAAGTTATACAAATATGAAGCGGAAACATGACTTCACTCCTTTGCTTGTGAGTTTGGATCTGCCATGATTCTAGAGTGGAAGTCTCTCCCTCACCTGCAATCTCCATCACAGATGTGGCCTTCCTGGAGGTCAGGTGGGGGCATTTCTCTCTGCCCGTGCCCCCCAGCTTGATGAGTGGGGTGCCCAGCGGCATCTGTGGCTTCTGGAACGTGCTGTTGAAGAGGTTGGCCAGGAAGCAGTAGAAGCTGACCAGGCCGAAGATGATGGTGACGCCGATGTCGTAGCCGTAGGGTAGCGCGCCGACCGCGTCCAGCAGGAAGCTGATGAGGATTAGCTGGAAGGTGAAGGCGTAGGCGAACCATGCCACACTCAGGTACAGCGCCCCGACCGTCACCAGGCAGTTGAAGAGCATGAAGCTGATGATGCCCACGGCGACGCTGAAGCCGCGCGTGCTGCCGTAGAGCCCGCCAAAGCGCGTCAGCCCCCACACCGTCCACATAAAGCCATACATGATGAAGGCGGCGCTCTCCAGGGTCTTGCCTCGCGAGAAGGCCACCGAGCCACACAGGAGCTGCAGCAGGCCGCCGGACACCACCGCCCAGGGCAAGATGAGCACAGCCAGGGGCCCCTCGGCGCCCACCGTCGCCGTGATGGCAAAGGCGGCCAGCACGCTGGACGCGTGGCCCAGGATTTCAGCGTCGGCATACTTGGAGTAGCCGAGGTAAGGCGCGTGGAAGTCTTTGTCGTGCGGCCTCAGAGAAATGAAGCTGGTACGCGTGAGGAGGAATTTGAGCAGGCCGTCGCCCATGGGCACTTTGTACGGCGACGCCTTGTTGTTGATGCTGACCAGGAGCATGAGGGCTGTCGCCACAAAGATGGCCGCCTGCACGCCCTGCGTCCCGCCCTGGAAGAAACCCCGGGGTTGAGCTGCGACCGCGATGCTGTACGCTACGAAGAAGAGCTGGTAGACGCTGTCCGCCACGCTTCTCCGGACGCTGAACAGCGCCAGGACAAAGAAGAGGATGGCGAATACGGTGGGGAAGGGGACGGGGGAGTACGGTTGTGTGCCGGTCAGATTCGCCACCAGGGCGCTGTAGCCCTCGGCAAACCTCAGGATGGCCATGAAGCCGTAAAAGGTGGCGGAGTAGATGTTTAGGCCACGGTAGCAGAGGACACAGACGCCCAACTGGAATACGCCTGCCGTCCACAGCCACGGCACGTGGCCGACAAACAGCTTGGGGACCACGCCCAGCAGGGGGCAGGCTAGCACGCTAGCCGCAAGCAGGTTCATGACCAGGCCCACGGCCTCCACATCGCCGCTATCCAGACCCTGCTGCGTCTGGGTCTGGCTGGCTTTGTCTGTACCGGTACCGGGAAGCTGAATATCACCGCGTGTGACATACGAGAGTAGGCGCCCAGTGCCGAAATATGCACCGACAAAGCACACTAAGAGGTAGTTAGCGGCCGTTGCGCCCTGTCCAAATCTAACGTTAGCAAGGCCAGCTATCTGATGGGCACAGGCTAAGCTGATAGTGAGAGCGATGATAAAGAGCACCACCTTCTTGGCTAAAATAGCCACCAGGGCCAGGATGAATAGGGCTAATGTGAAGGCTGCTAGGCCAGGTATCATGGCATTTCTGAGCCCCTGAGTGGGGTTTACATAGCCCTCCCCCACCAGAATGTACAGAAGACCAGAAGCACACCACAGGGCAGACACTGTCAAGCACAAACACGTGAAGAGAGGAGCAGGAGACAGGCTGCGTCGCACACCTATGGATAGAAGAAAGAGTAGAGATTTACCATAGATACAAATAATGTTAGATGACAGGATTAGAATGATTGCAGTCGAAACAGTGAAATACCAGAATATGCCAGCAGGGCAGCTATAATGAGGAGCAGAACTCCCAGAGCTGTGCTGGAGATGAGGCTGTCTCCTGACACGCTGCCATATCCATTCACCAGAAGCAGCAAAGAGCCTGAGAGGGGGAAAAAAACACATTGCTCACTGCCGTGACAGGTGTCACAACACTGTCGAACTGAGGGACATGGTTTGCCCTCTACTGGCTATAATGTGAACTGCAGCAGAGTAGCACGGGAGAATACCACTCCACAGATTGTAATCTACAGATCTTTCAACTTTCACAGTATTCATTTTAATTGTATGAGATATAGGCCTACCAATTGTTTTTGATTGCTATATTTAAAAAAAAAAAGCCTGTTAATTGTGCTAGAATCCTCAAAAATCCATAAAGGCTCAGTGACAAAAACAACAAGACCAATAATGTGTTGATTGCGTGGTAGGCTACTGATGAAGATGATGAAAATGATTATCACAGTCATAATTATCGATATTATAATAACAAATCTAAAATGATAAACAAATAGTCTATAATGTGTTGAATGCATAGCAGCTAGCTACTGATGAAGAATCAATATTATGAAAATGATAATCACTATCATAATCAAAATTATAACAACAAAAACAAAAACTATAAACACAGGCTATAATGCGTTGATTGCGTGAAACTGAAGAAAGCTTTTGAACATTTCACTTCTTGACTGGCAAGATGCGGCGAGTCTGCTAAAGTGTTCAAAACCTTTATTTTAGTAAACTCTGTACACAAACATTGTTCTCAATGCTTGAGTTCATGTGTAGAGACCCTGGTGATACTTCGACCAAAGTTTCATGTTGTGTCGAGCCTTCTTAGTGTTTTAAGAATAGCGATTTTGATGCGATCCTAGCACTCCCATTCAAAAGGCCATTTGACCCGAAAACGACAATACGCTCAATCTTAAAAGTAGCGCTTTCGTCCTAATTATGACATTAAACGAAAGTTTGACTCGGGTAGCCTACATTCACAAAAATACCCGTTTTGACCTGCATTTTGGCGAGAGTTACGCTTCATTAACATGCATCAATTACAATTTTCAAATAAATTAAATATGCCGGGTGTAGAAAATACATACAACAGCATTTAAACATTCTTAATAATAAGGACAAGTTTCCTACCACCGGAGATTCCTAAGACTCCAACTGAGTAATGTAGCGACTGGATTTCAGCGTCTGCCATCGCGCGTGTGGATGAACCCAACTGTGTGGGCATCTTTTTATAACCAGGGCATGTAGGTACAGTACGTCACGCGCGTCACTCAAACTCTGTAGAGAACGCGCCTCTCAGATTTCGGAAACTTTCAGGAAAGACGGAGACCTTGAGGAAATGTATCGCCCACAGCAAGGAAAGCTTTTGTAAAAATTCCCAAATGAAAAAAGCTTGTATATATATACCACCACTGAATATATATATATATATATATATATATATATATATATATATATATATATATATATATATATATATATATATATGCTGCCTCTGGCATATACAGTATCTTTAAGACAAAAACATTGGCTTGACATCAGTATTAACTCAAAGTTGTGCTAAAAAAAATAATTATCATACCAAAGTACTCACAGAGTCTTGAGTTCAAGGATAAGGATATACAAAAATAAAGTTCCATCAGCCTTCAAAGAGCAGAAATGGGGTGCCCTGTCTATCTCTATATCAGTTTATTCTTTTCAGTGACCAACTAACAACAACTAAGAGGGAGTCTGGCCAAGTTAGCCTAAAATTCATAGGGAATAGATCATAACAGCAGTTTTGGCTCTGGTAAGGTAGAACATGTAAATTCATAGGCACATGCATACAACAGCATTACGATATGAGCCTGTTTGGCATCAGACACAAGAACGGACAAGGATTTGGAGAAATAACGCCCAGTGAGAAATTATTTTATAGCTTGAAAGGAGATGAGTGTGTGTATCAGTTAGTCTACAGTGAACCATAGGCTATCTATCTTGAACAGTGTTTACTGCACGTACAACCAGAATGACTCTGCAATTTCCCTGAATTAAAGCAGTTCATTATAGCCCTTGCCTACACCTCAAACAATGATATCACCACATGGGAGGGACTAAACCGGCTCGTCTTTCTGAGGGAATATAAGCGACGCTCGAGTCTATTCACAAGCTATCCTCTGAGCGCAACAAACTCTACGAACTCCTCCGAAGTCAACTTCACTTATACCTCAAGGTGAGACTACTTTCTCTCATAATTCTGTCGACTTAGTTTACAGTAGACTAATTTGTCAGACACATTTCGCGCTACACGTGGCTGTGTAGTAGTTAAGTTATTTGGCGTGTCGTCGTTTATCATGTTGTGCTTCACAGATATTTGTCACAGTGCGCATCGATGCCAGTGTAGGCTACCATACTCCGGCAATATGGTCCGTTTTTAGTTGTGTCGCTCTGGACGTTTTGAAAAGGGAACTGGAAGTTAGCCAACGAGGAAATGCGGGCAGTTGGCTGTTCAGATGTTGAAAAGTTTCGATTCGTTCTTAACCTTAACCGACGTTCATTCATTTCATCCAGCTTTGAACGCTCCTCCTCGCATTTAGCCTACGTGCGAAAACATCGTGTCCGTTTTCCCCAAGTCATCGTTTACCTCTTGTAGGCCTACCTGGAGACGCAGTTACCTTGCGCTAGCCTAGTCGTCTGGGATTCAGACTGAATAGTAGGCTAACCTAAAGCACTGTTCAGAATTACATTAGTGCCTCTTTTATGAGCGAGCAGCAGAACAATTTCAGCGCAGAGAAATGTTTTGAGCAAGCACACAAATAATATTTTGAGGAAAAATGAAACTCGAGTACAAAAAAACGTGTAGTTGAGCAAACATGAATTTATTCTGTGCTCCACAAATGTCTTTGCATGTTGGCTAAGTTTAATATGTAACAGACTCTTTTTCATTCAGTTTCACTCTACGCGTTCACATAAACTGTTCCTCCGCTTGCTCTGGAGATATCTCTAGCGCTCGCTCAACTTCTGATTGGTTGACAATTGTGCCACAAACGTAACGCTGTCTATAGTTTGTGAGCGAGCGGACAGGTGAAGTTGAGCGAGCGCGAGAGATATCTCCAGAGCGAGCGGAGGAACACTTTGTGAGCGCGTAGAGTGAAACTAAATAAAAGGGGTCTGTTACATACATATTAAACTTAGCAAACATGCAAAGCCAAAGTGTAATAATAATGTGCGGTGATCTTTCACTTTTTCGAATCTTATTAAAAGTGTAGTTTGGAGAGAAGAAAGTATTACAAGTGTAGTTTGTGATGTGCGACGTGTTGCTATTTGAGCAACATTGCTCCTGTTGGTCAGTGTCGATAAGAAACAGACAAACATCAGCATTTTGAGCACAGATTGAACGGGCAGCTGAGGGACACATAGGAACAATTAGCTGAGTTTGACAAAAAGTATATGGGACTATATTTGTGAAATACACCTTTAATGTGAATGCAGTTGATGGAGCATTCATAAAAAAAAAATCTCTCTCTATTTCTCCATCTATATCTGTCTATCTATATATGTATTTCTGTGTGTGTGTGTGTGTGTGTCTGCGCGTACGTCTGTGTGTGTGCGTGCGTGTGTGTGTGTGTAGGCACAATGGTTAAACGCGTGGCAGTGATCCTGGCTGGCTGTGGTGTGTACGATGGCACAGAGATCAACGAGGCCTGTTCAGTGCTGGTGCACCTGAGTCGGGCTGGAGCAGAGGTGAGGACACTTTACCAGGCTTTTCACACACACACACACACACACACACACACACACACACACACACAAAGGTATGCAAAATAATGACAGAGGCACCCACAACAACACTTGTACACACAGGAAGACACACACACACACACACACACACACACATGCAGCCACCGTATGTGAACCGTCACAAACACTTATTTGTAACTAGTGCAAGTTTAGATGACATATGACTCCATGACTCACTCATTGTCAGGTTTCCTGGTGTCAGGTTTCCATCCCCCCACCCCTCACCACGCCACACACACATAAGCGCACATCCCCACACCCCCCACCACCCCTGCACACACACACACACACACTAGTGCAGGGTTACACACACTAAGGATATTCTTATCATGTTGTGTTTGGCTAAAAGCCATTAGGCAAATTATAATTGAAAGGGAAAAGTCACCAAATGCACCGCCAGTCATTTTTTCATTTCAGTAGTGGCCAGAAAGATAAGACCAGTGAATGGGTGTGTTCCCAGAAAGGCATCTTTGCATAAATACTGTATATGTATATGTCTGTAAATGGAAAACGCATACATAGATACTTTCAATATCCCAAAGAAATCTTAGTCATTTGTATAACATTGTAACAACATTATGACACCCACATTTCCATAGCTTTATTATAATGCAGTTGAACTCAATATAAACAGAATAATTGTTATAATAAATGTAAATAGTATTACAGGATGTAACTGTCTTGTCTCTGTGTGGTCTAGGTGAAAATGTTTGCTCCTGATGCAGAGCAGATGCATGTGGTCAACCACTGCGAGGGAAAGCCCCAGACAGAGAAACGCAACGTGCTACAGGAGAGTGCGCGCATCGCCCGCGGCAACGTCACAGACCTGGCTAAGCTCGATGTGGCCGCCTTTGATGTTCTCATCATCCCAGGTAAGCTGACCAGTGTTGACGACACACACACACACACACCTGTCCTTTCCTCTCAAGAACAGCCCTATTTCTTTATAAAAACACTGTCCAATATCCTAAGCAGATGAAAAGCAAGCTCATATTATGTGTTTAACCTGGATGTATTAGTTATTTATCAAACATGCATTCCCAAGATAAGCTGTTTTAATTAACCCAACAATCTACAGCTTAATCATCACTATATACTAACAAAGCCTCTTTTTGTTTCAGTTCTGATTATGTTGCTGTAAATATTTCACAAACATATTTACACATATTTATTTTGAATGCTGTTTTATTGTGTGCAGGTGGATTCGGAGTGGCCAAGAATCTGAGCGACTGGGCAACAAAGGGGAAGGACTTCTCTGTGAAGTCCGAGGTGGAGAAGGTGATCAAGGGCTTCCACAAGGCGGGCAAGCCCATCGCCATGTGCTGCATCTCTCCCGTGCTTGCTGCCAAGGTGCTGCCCGGCTGTGAGGTCACTGTCGGCCATGACTGCGAGAGTGAGAAGTGAGTGTGCGACCCTGCAACGCTGCGACCCCAACCTGATCACAACCGATTCGGGTCCTAAATCTGGTTCTGACCAGGATGTCAGAACGGAGTACAGGCTGTACTGGTCATGCTAGTCTTGCATAATCATGCATTTCATTTTGTTACAACTTCCGGTACCTCAGTACCCCTCACTTATTCATGTGTAATATTTTTATCGATGGGGATTTATTATGATACAGGTTTATTGTCCTGTAGGGGAAATTTGTCTCGGACTCATACAGTATGCTTCTCACAAAAACAACAAAGATTTGATGTGTGTGTGTGTGTGTGTGTGTTTCCTTCTGTCTCCCCTCTCCAGGTGGCCCTATGCGGGGACAGCCAAAGCCCTGGGTGAGCTGGGCTGTAAACACGTGTGCAAGAACGTGACCGAGGCACATGTCGATAAGAAAAACAAACTGGTGACCACAAGTGCTTTCATGTGCAATGCGCCAATCCATGAAGTGTATGATGGACTGGGTGTCATGGTTACTGAGGTTCTCAAGTTGTAGCTTGTGTCAGTTGTAGGTGTTTGGACCCACGTCCTTTTTAATAATTGCACATCAGGACATTTTTGTGGTTGTAGCTTTTGTGTTGCTGTTTAAGTTTCAACCTGTGGTTGTGTTTTATGCAGGAGAACCATTTGTGAAATAGACATTTTTGCCTTAATGCTTACTGTCTGTTGTATATTGATATGAATAAAATCATTTTTTTATTATTGGAGAAAGTATGTTATTTGTAATTTATTTGTGTTACCATCCATACTGATCCACTATAGCAATTACATAATTATATTATAATTTGCTCTTATATAATCTGTATAGCAGTGTTGCAGAATAGAGATTGAACTTTTGACCATATCTATTTGTAAATGTGTCCCCATATAGACAACTTCCAGCCAATCAGAAAATAGTATCTTCCCATACTGTCATATAATTAGACACTGTGCGACACACATGATTAAGTCCTTGAACCCAAAATATCTGATGAAGGCCATAGGCCGAAACGTCTTTGTCTATTAGACCTCTCATATGGAGCCAGAGTGTGCGGCACTTTTCTACCAGTCAACTTTCTAGCAGTGGTCAGTACCTCACAAAATAACATTTGGTGTCCTGCCTTGTGCACAAACACATATTGTTGCCTCGTATGTAGTAATTTCAAGAATTAAGGTCTTCCAAATAGTTTCCAGCTGTTTGGCTTAATGTGAGGGGATACTTGGCAAAGGAACACATGCAGGGCAAGCTCTAAACTGGAATGCAGGGCCATGTCTGGAACTCATATGCTACATTTAACCCTGGGAATAGCCAGAGCCATATAAATAAAAGGTTTACTCTGTTGTATAGACCCTTTCAACAATAAAAACAAAAGCAATGCTTGAACGTTCTATTTGGTTCCCAATCTACTTCCTCTGCATTAAGATAGCATGTTAAAACGGAAGCCTTGTGGGGCCAATTATGATGCTGATAATGGAACTCTCTTGAAAGGGTCTAAACAGTATTATACAACAATTGGGTTCTATGGAACTATTTATTTGTTTCTGATTGGCCGAGAGACGTTCCATGAGTTGGAATATCCCTGGACATTTCAACTCAGACTTTGCACAGCTAAGTCTCCACTATTTTAAGCAATGGGTTACTCCTTAGCAAACCATAACGAAACAGTGCTTCACCACATCTGTGGATTAAGCTACACAGTCAAGTCAATGTAAGTAAGATAAACGAGGATGCTAATTGTTCTCAGCATTGCCAGCATTGTGTAGGGCCTATAATATGATTGTCACTTGGAGGAGACTTGTAGATAACTAACGTTAGCATAGTTAGCTAACCGCTGCTAACGTGCTAGCATCGTGTCAGAAAAACATATGGGGCTGTGCACAGTAGTGTAACATTTATTCACCATAAATTAATAAAGGTGAGTGGTTCTGCAATGTAGGCTATGTTTCCGTTTTTTTGCAGTACCATGTCCCTTACATAACATGGCCCAGTGTCCTTGTAACATGCATGCAGCAAAGCTAGATATGAATGTGATTTCAGCCCGACTTTCAACATTTCTTTCAAGAAGACACGTAAACCACAAAGACCCGTAAAGAGGGATCTGGAATACGGCCTCCTCGTGGCTACGGCCGAACAACACCCGTGGGAATATCCATGACCAATCCCACGATCACGAGTGCTATATTGCTTTTATACAACAATTCTACCACAAACTAAATAATCTGAAAACACCCCAATATTGTTTAAAAATGTTAATTTCGACATCGTTCTTATGCATCAAAAAACAGTTCCCTTTTCAATAGACAGCGTCTTGGTTGCTAGGTAACCAACATTCCAGATCCTCCTTTACGGGTCTTTGTGGTTTACTTGTCTTCTTGAAAGAAATGTTGAAAGTTGGGCTGAAATCACATTCATATCTAGCTTTGCTGCATGCATGTTACAAGGACACTGGGCCATGTTATGTAAGGGACATGGTACTGCAAAAAAACGGAAACATAGCCTACATTGCAGAACCACTCACCTTTATTAATTTATGGTGAATAAATGTTACACTACTGTGCACAGCCCCATATGTTTTTCTGACACGATGCTAGCATCGTTAGCAGCGTTAGCTAACTATGCTAACGTTAGTTATCTACAAGTCTCCTCCAAGTGACAATCATATTATAGGCCCTACACAATGCTGGCAATGCTGAGAACAATTAGCATCCTCGTTTATCTTACTTACATTGACTTGACTGTGTAGCTTAATCCACAGATGTGGTGAAGCACTGTTTCGTTATGGTTTGCTAAGGAGTAACCCATTGCTTAAAATAGTGGAGAGCTGGGATGAGAACATTGTGTCAAATCTTACGCATTGTATGTGGAGTGATTTATTATTAGCTGTGCAAAGTCTGAGTTGAAATGTCCAGGGATATTCCAACTCATGGAACGTCTCTCGGCCAATCAGAAACAAATAAATAGTTCCATAGAACCCAATTGTTGTATAATACAAAATAAAAGCATTCCTTACACCATTATTCCATAATCCCACTTCTGACACCATGTAAAGTTGTTCTTATAAAGAAGGTCTTACAACGACGTATTCTGAGTCTGTCTTTATTTAGCAACCCAGTACAGTTTTCAACTCCTTTACCAATACCTCTATTTACAGACTGCTACCTGAAAAGGTTCAGTGAATTGTGGATTTGCAGTGTAAGAGTTGAAGATTTAAATGAAAAACTAAATTAGAAGCAAGGCACCCAGATTCCAGATCCCACTGCCCCCTCCTCTTGGGTCCAGGCCTGCCCCCTCTTGGTAAAAATGACTGCAGATCAGTGTCATTGAACAAAGAACGCTATGGATTGGAGGACTGCAGTTTCCCATTGCTGTAAGCTCTGGTTCAGTGTCATGGTCCAGTGTCTAAGTATTATTACTGGTCAGTAGATTCTGTCTTGACATGATGGACAGAGTGCAGTGCACCAGTGCATCACCTACAACCTGTAGGTGCACTTGAACATAGTCAGACTCATGGCCCAGATTACTCATGGCTTCAGTTAAAGTGACTGTGTCTGTGCAATAAAGATGAGGATTGTGGTTAACACATGAGCTTAACCAGGGGCCAAGTTATACCAGGGGTTCCCAAACTTTTCAGCCTGCAAACCTCCAAAATAACGGTGCCAGTGACTATCCCCAGAAGTGGTAGAAGTATACAAACCCCACTTTATGAACCACTGGGTTATACCATAAACTGTACCGGTAACACTTTACTTGACAGTATCGACATAAGTGTGACATGAAACTGTCATGAACACATGACACTGTCATGACACATGAAACCTAACCCTAATCCTAACCTCTAACCCTAATCCTAACCCTAACTCTAACCCTATAAACCTAAACCCTATAAAAATTCTAATTTCCTAACTCTAACCCTATAAACCTAACCCTAATCCTAACCTTAATTTATTATGACAAAAACTGAATGTCACTTAATAACAAAAGCATTATGCCATAAACGTTTATGACTTGTTAATGACATGTTCATGACAGTGTCATGTCACTCTTATGTCAACACTGTAAAGTAAAGTGTAGGCTGACCACTATACTGTACCTAAGGCAAGATGTTTTCATGAGGTTGATCTGGACCTTTTCCTATTGTAAAATGGACCCTATTCTCCCCCATTATGATCACCTGTACTCCAATCCGAGTCGATTCATCGTACTCATCTCATGGATGCTCAGATCTTTGTGAACGACAACAATTAATTCCAGAAATGTGTTCTGGTAACACTTTATAATAACTACACACAATTCATCATTTATTAAGCCTTTGTTACTTTTTAGCTAATGTTTTGTTCATCATTAGTAATTTCCTGTTCATACATAAATTATCATCAGTAAAGCATTTGTTCACACATTTATAAATGGTTTGTTCATAGTAAATAAGCCTATCCAAAAAATATGTTTGTAAGTACATGATTTATACTTAATAAGTAATGAAACAACCACTTATAAATGAAATCATTTTCTTATTATAAACCAGTTGCAAACTATTACAAAATGCTTTGTTCATCATTTGTAAAGCATTGTTCCTATGTTAATTCTCATAAATAAAGTATTTGTACACACAGTTATAAATGGTTTGTTCATATAGTAAATAAGCCTATATCTAAAATATGTTCATGAATTATTGTTAATACTTAATAAATTATGCAATAATATTTTGTTGATGAAGTAATATTTCCATTATTTAACACTTGTTACATACACATGCACTAATGATTAGTTAGGGTGAGGATACATATTTTATAAACCACTTCCTAATACTATAATTCATGATTAACTGAGGAGTTACAAGTGGTTAGTTAATGATATTTTGTGAGCTTATCTAAAGTGAGGACCTTCTATGCCTTGCAACACATTTTCAAATGAGTTGTAAAGATTGCATTCACATTCATTCATTTAGCAGACAAGTGACGTACACATGTCAATTAAATTGAAGGCCATTGACATAACAGTGAAAGTCGGGAATCGAACCCCCAACTTTTCAGGCTACTGCATGCTAGTCCAGCTCCTTATCCACTACACTACCTTGGCCCAGACAAAACCCCTACAACTATGCAAGAGTTAAAAATGGTTTGTTCATAGTAAACACGCATATCTATATTATATTTTTGAATTGACTGTTGTAATACCACTGGGCAAAGGTAGTGTAGTGTATAGGGAGCCGGGTTAACATGCAGTAACCCATAAAGTTGGGGGTTCAAGCCCCGTGTCCACCAATGTGGCCCTAATTTCATTGACATGTGTAAGTCGCTTTGGGTGAAAGTTTCGGCTAAATGAATAAATGTAAGGGTAAACTTTATAACTCATTTGTAAATGTGTTGCAGGGCATAAAACGTCCTCACTTTAGATGAGGTCACAAAATATCATTAACTAACCACTTGTACTGTAACTCCTGAGTTAATAAATTCAGGGCTACATACCCACCAAATTTCATGTGTTCAAAATTCAGGATGGCCCCTATATGGCCCGAAAAAAAAAAATTTGTTTTTTTTTTCCCCGTCATCTACTTCCTGAATTTTGAACACATGAAATTTGGTGGGTATGTAGCCCCACTAGACTTTTACGGAAAAATTTTGTTTCGTCCCCGGGGTCCACTCCCCCCCCCTGAACCGCAAAAAAGCAGTTTTTCCTAAATAACTACCTGAACCGTGGCACCGAGGATGAAGAATCTTTTATGGTATGTTGGTCTCAAGGGCCCACATCAATCTGGCCCATAATCACTCATTTGTGATTTGCACCCCCCCGGTAAAAAATGAAAATGCAATATTATTCTGCTTTAATCTTCAGTTAAGATGTTCAGAACTGCACCAAATTTTATTTGTATGATTGACCTGGCATTCTCTGGGGGTATGCCAAGTTTCCATTAAAAAATTTCATCCATGGGGGTCTTAAAAAAAATAGATTATGTGTAATACTACAAATTCAGTCATTTAGTGACTGTAGTGACTGTACACATCACACACACACAGGCACCCACATACTATCGGTATTAGAGCGGCGTAGGATTAAAAGCAAAATAAATATTGCCAAAAGCAAATATAAATATACAATGAGACGTAATTTTGTTGGAAGTTAAAAGTGGGTTGGATGGGCCCTGGACTGTACAAAGAACGTCTAATAAGGATAGGGCGATGTTCACACACAAGCCAGGCACCCTTGGTTTTACATACTAATCTTATAATTCAATAAGGACCTAGGTAATGTTACCGTTAGGGGTGTGATGATGAAGGGAATTTGATTGTGCTTTGATTCCAAGCAAATTGATAGCAGCACTGTAGTCATTTGTTGCATTCTGTCAAATTAAAAAATGTGCTTTGATTCCAGCTTGGTAGTTGTAGTCTGTGAAATTAAAAAGCATGTGTGAAGTGTCCAAACAATGACACCTTCATTTCATTATGGCTGCTTTAGCAACACACCTTAAGCTACTGTGTAGTGGGTCCCATTTAGAAGTGGCTACTTCATTCAACTCCTTGACTCATGGAGCTGCGTGAATTTTATTACAACTTTTCCCCACGATATGGCAGTTTAAGTCCGCTTGATACTGTAAGGCGTAAGCCATTGGTTTCCAAAGGAGATTTTATTTGTGTCGCCAGCATAGCCTATTGACAATTTATGTTGTAAATAGGCCTACCTTATAAGCCTAGTAGCTTAGGGAAGCTAACAGCTTTCTATTAGGATCTAGTGTGTTAGTTACAGTTGTCATAACTCCCTGATGCATTTTTGCATTTAGAATAGCCAGAGCGTGAACAATATCGGGTGCCTATGGACTAGGCTTGGTGAACCCAGCCTGATCTGCCCGCTATTTATTTTTGGATTTCTTAAAAGATTGAGGTTGGTCTGGTGAAAGCCAGACTAGCCATGGACCTCAGTTACACAATGCAAGGGAACATGAATCAGCCTATATTTGCACGAACAATAACGGACAACAGCTCTTCAACTTTGGCCCGTTAAAATGTGTATGAACAGACTAGCGACGCATTTCATCAAGGCCCATTTGGACATGTCAGTTATTTGCACCACTAGATGTAAAACAGCATTTCGTTTCAGACTACTGTTACTTAATTTGTGCATTAACAATAACGTTTCAGACTACTGTTACTTAATTTGTGCATTGACAATAAAGTATTACATGAACTAAAGATGACTAAAATCTTATGTAGAAGAAGAAACATTCACAAAAAATCCATCCATCCAAAATGACCTTTGTTTTGATAGCTGTTGAAAACGGCACGGAACTGACAGAGATGTTTTTGTTTATAAATAAATAAATAAATAAATAAATAAATCAAATAACAATAAATAAATAACATTATGCTGATACCTTTTGCTTTTCCCAAATACAATGTAGCCTACAGGTGTAAGTGACCTTTCATCAATCCAGTTGCAATGGATGAACTGTGATGAACTGCCCTACTTGTGATTGTTTAGAGATGTTAAAGGTTTTATAACAATGCTACATCTTCTTCGGCTATTCTACAATCTATTCACCTTTTCAGCACCAGTAGGCTACTTTCTGTGCAGCCGCGACACACACACAGGCATGCCAAACAAGCATACACAAAAGTTTCAAGAGTGGGGGATGGAGTAAAAGATGGAGACAAATTGAAGTGTGATTTATTTTCGCGGAACGGATGTACAGGACTGAGCGGCGGTCATATTTTGTACCGCTATGCAGTGCATCTAGTTAATTATAGTATTAGGAAGTGGTTTATAAAATATGCATTCTCAACCTAACTAATCATTAGTGCATGTGTATGTAACAACTGTTAAATAATGGAAATATTACTTAATCAAAAACATATTATTGCATCATTTATTAAGTATTAACAATAATGTATAAACATATTTTAGATATAGGCTTATTTACTATGAACAAACTATTTATAACTGTGTGAACAAATGCTTTACTGATGATAAATTATGTATGAACAAGAAATTACTAATGATGAACAAAGCATTAAATAATTGTAACAAAGGCTTAATAAATGATGAATTGTGTGTAGTTATTATAAAGTGTTACCTGTGTTCCTCTTATGAAGGAGTTATCATGATACAGCTTTTCAATGTGTCCATGATGTTAAAGTAATGAGGTAGTCATTCACTAGGCCTGAATGCACAGAATGATGTCAACACAGCCCAAACAGAATGTCAGACAAATATCAACTGTCTTGCTCAAAAATATATTTCCCACAGTGGTCACAACTCTTTAAATATTTAATTATCATCCATTGGGTATTACATTAAACAAAAAGGCCTTTGTGTCATACAAGGAAATTCATGCTGTAAGTTTTACAAGAAATGGAAGCTACCAGGCAAACTCTGCGTCAGCCATTCAATGACCAATCATCTGCATTCACCTGTCTTATAATGACTTGCCTGCTCCACTATTAGGTGCCATTATTTAAGGGTCACCTCCTTCCTCCCCACCACCCTGGGTCCCTGTTCAGCGTCCAGGGGGTAGGCTCTGCCCCTGCCAGCTAATAGTCTGTCAAGTCTGTCAAGCCCCTCCGATACCTGGGCCAGTGACTAGGTCCTACACCAAAGACTATTCTCTTAAGCCTCCTGTTGTGTTCGCGGTCAAATTTGTCTGTTTGACAATTCTTTTCTCTTCATTCTCTTCATGTCCTTCATTTATTCTGACTATCATGAGGCTCCATGACTTTGTTAACACAGGGCATCTGAACACACAAAGCGAGCATTTTGATCATAGGGATTGTCAAAGTTCTTTTTTTTCCCCCGTCATCAACTTCCTGAATTTTTGGTCAACGATTCCTGGGACAACGAAACACCAGGGCACATGAAACTTGCATGTAGCCCCACTAGACATTTACAGAAAATTTTCGTGCATTTCGGAACATTTAGTGACTGTACACCCATTGGCCTGTAGATGGTGGTCTTAAGCGAAGGGTTGCTGGTAGAGGATAATGAGGAGAGGAGCTACAAGACAAGACTGTCTCACACACACTCTCTCTCGCACACATACATAAACGCACACATAAACACGTGAACACACACATGCACGCATACACACACACGCATGCATACACACACATACAGTAGACACACGCATGCACACACACTCACATCCACACGCATGCACACACATACACACATCCACACGCACAGACACGCACAGACACAAACACGACATACACACACACACACACACACACACACACACACACACACACACACACACACACATTCACACACACACATTCACACACACATACACGCACGCGCACACACACACACACACACACACACACACAGGCACACGCATACTATCGGTATCGGCAATTATAATGGCTGATAAATCATTACAAATTCAGTAAAGAAAAAACGAACATTGATCCTTCATTTAGGCTGCATTTCCAGTATTAGCGTTATGTAATTTGTCCACCAGATGGTGCAGCGTCTTGCTGCAAGACACACATGCGTTAGGCTACTTGAGTTGTTAACACTACACTCACTTCTTACAAGGACAACGTAAGGGTAGATTACGGTTTCACAGCTTTGTGGCTTATGTATTCATGGTAGGATGATTTTCATGTGAAATGTAATTCCCATTTGTTCTTGAAGCCCAAATAAAACTGAGAATGTGCTTGGATTTACTGCAGGTACGTTAATCTTACACCAGCTTAATGTTATATCCATAGGTAACGTTCACTAACGCAATGGTTTGCTGATGGTGGATATACATGAAAGATACCTGTCTACGATGCATCCAAAACAACGGGTTGGGACATTTCTGCTTGCTAAATAGCTTTTTCTGCTGGTGACTCACTTACATTCCTTGGTGACCCTGTCAGGTCTTTGTAAAATGTTGCATTAAGACCACAAAAAGTCTACACGAAATAAATGTGAGCATATGAGCTAACGTTCATTCCAAAACACCCACTAGACTACACCCTAGTTTCAGTCTTCAATTTCTTGCATTTCAACAAAGGTGTTTCAAGGAAGGACCTAATTACTGTATATGAAGAGCCTTTCATTAGGAAATTCAATAGTTAGGCCTATTCAAATACATAATGCTAGCCTGGAGATTCCAGACCCTGGTAATCTAGAAAGATTAAGGGTCTGGCCATGACTAATGTATGGCCAACTCGAGGGGCGGCACCAAGCATGCATTTGAAAATCTCACTGCACGCAATTGGATAACACTACGACCACTGTTTACTGACTGATTCGTTGCAGCGCTGTCATCATCTGTTTAGCTCGCCTCTGGCCCGCCATATCAGATACACCGATGTGATTGGTTCTTCGTGATGCAAGGGGTAAAAGTAACATGCATCTTTACTCATTGTCAGAGTGTCTCGCAGAGACAATTTAAATTGTGCTTTCGCGACAACTATGGATTTCCAGGGTAACATAATGCCCCATCTTGATTAGAACCTTGTTATGGGAAAACATTTCTACATTGTGTTGGTTAAAAATGACTATCGGTCGATATATCGGTTATCAGTTTTTGAAAAACTCAAACATCGAAATCGTGCTCAAAATCCCATATCGGTCAGGCTCTATACACCAATCCGCCGCAAACTTTATGGGCGCTGCCATCTTGCCTGCCGCCATTACTGCGTGCCTGCGGAGTGTGACGGTGTGACACTTGCCGGTGCCTTCTAATGGCTTTTCAATGAAAGCATCCTGTCAGAGAATATCAAATAGGAGATCCTGCTCATGAAATGTCAGGTGAAAGGGAACATTGGGTAGATGTCAGGCAGTGGCCAAAACTTACCAATGAAGGTAATTTATTGACAACATAATGTATTAAGACGTGTATTAATTAATGACAACTATAAGCCAAATGCTATCATTAGTAGCTGTGTTGCTAATATCACAAGCTTCAGAAGTTGCAAATAACTATTAGCCACGACCACTTGTAGCAGTTAAATACATGTTTTTACAGGTATTCAGGATTATTTTATTAATCGTATGTATTTCATCCACTTTTAACGCACATCTTGGTCCTCCAAGTCTGTATATTCTTACTGTTGTTAAAACAGCCGACCACACAACACGCTTTTCTTGGCATCACTGGACAGCATACGTACTAAATAAAAATTTAAAAATATATAAAAATAAAGAAAAAGAAGATTTTGCATCTACAGCTAACGTCTGCTACAGCCGCCTACAGGACCAACACATTACTTTGCTACTTCCTTAGCAGCAAGGCAACGCAGTAATGGAGGCGCTGCTTTACTTCCGTGTTTCGCCGGATTTGTGTATAGGAGATGGAGACAAATTGACATACATATAGATGCATGCACACACACACGCACAGACACACACGCATGCGCACACACACACACACACACATCCATATCCACGCACACACTCACACACATGCACACACGCGCGCACACACAAGCATACACAAAAGTTGCAAGAGTGGGGGAGACAGTATGACAAGTGTGATTTATTTTTGCGGAACGGATGTAGGACTGAGCGGCAGTCATACTGTATTTTGTACTGCTATGCGGTACATCTAGTTTTTTTATATAACCATTAGAATGACTATTCAGATATTGGAATGCGTATGTGCAGGTTGTCATGATTTTTTAAACCGGGAAGTCATTTAAATGGCAGCTAATAATATTGATGTTTTGAATGAAGGTCCACTGTATAACCCACTGTAGTCCACTGTATAACCCAATTAACCCTGTCTAACCCAATTAATTAGTGTTCCAACCAGAATAACTGAACATAGCCAAACTGCTATTGAGCATATCATGGTATCTGACAGATGTAAGATCTTACAAAATGGTGTTATTGTGTATGGAATTAGTGACCATTTTTTTACTTACTGTACCAGGAAAGCTAAGAGGTCTAAATGTCACAAATCTTTGAAGAGCAGAAGTTTAAAAAGGTATGATGCTAACAACTTTCAGCACACACTTAATAATATCAACTGGACTGAAATTACCAACATATGTGATGTTGATACAGCATGGGATTACTTTTAATCTATTTTCTTGGAAGTACATTGATAGCTGAGACCAGGATAAAACAGAGATTAATAGCCTTGGATAAAAATGATAATCACCATTCACGCAAGGAATAAAAATCTTTAAGTGAATTTAAAAGCTCCAAACTGCCTGTTCTTTTTAAAGAATATAAAATACGGTTCAACGAATGGTGGATGAGGCGAAAAAGGATTTAAGGCTAAAATTGAGGAGCATAAAAAGGAGATCCCAAGGAGTTGTGGGCAATTCTTAGGCCTTTAGGGACGAAAGAGAACCCTAAAAAACAAGGTAAAATAGGCCTAGTGTCAGGATTTCAGGAAGTAGGACCCAAATGCACGACCAGTGAACCAAGGCTTGAATCAATTCAGACTCTCACCTACACACTCACTCACATACTCAGCCTCACTCACACACTCCGATTCACATACACTCTCGCACTTGCCATCAGATTCATGCACACCCTCATACACGCTGACAAGCTCTCCCACATTTCCAATCTCAGGGACACACACATGCTGTCACAGTCACACCAGGTTCTGTTCCAGCCACACCCACTGCTCACTCTCCTGAAGCTCCCCTCACTCGTTCACACTCCCCAGTTTACTAATGACCTGCACCTGTTCCCAATCAGCCTCACTCCCTACTTAAACCCCAGTCTCCCCTCAGTCTTTGTCTGGCCTCGTCAGAGATGACACCAAGGTGCTATCCACCAGCCTGACTCACAAGGAATACGCCTCCAGGATTCCCCTCGCCTGTTCCAGCGTCCTCCTGGTCTGACCCCTCGAGACACCTCCGGATTTGGATCTAGTTAAGTTGATCTTCTGTGTTTTGGGACTTCTTCCGTTTAGTTTGCTGATCTTCTGTGTTTTGGACCCCTTCTTGGCCTACTGTTTCCAGTAGGGATGGGCAGAACGAGGCTTTATGAAACAACGAAACGTTCGAAGCCATTGCACCGGAATGTGTCGAGGTTTCGAAACAATCCGACACACGTAACTCCATGGTGACATCTAGTGGCCAGTTTTGCTAACATCACATTTTGACCATGAAGCACAACTGCTTCAGACGAAGAATATAAATAGCCAACATGGAACACAAGATTTCGTCCACAGCCACGTGGTTCAGTGGTTAACACACTTGCATTCGGCCGGAGCGGCCGGTGTTCGACTCCCTGCTGGTGCTTAGAAATTTCAGACTAGTATATGCATTCAGTAACTAGAACATTTTTATATCTGCCAGTTAGATGTTTTGTTATTTCAGTTTCATAGTACATTATCCTTTGGAATATGCTGGAGAGGAAAATGCTACAATTGTTTTAAAATGTAGGCTATGCTTATGGCCCAGGGTTTTTTTTGGGAACATGTTGTAGGGAAATAAAGGATACATGTGAAGCAGGTTAGACTAATCAGGTACAACATGGGGAAAAATAAACAACACATTTTTTGTATGTCAACATACATTTTTATTTAGGAATAACAGTTGTTCTGCCGTCTTGGCATTTAATCTGTTTCTTGTTTTTGAATAAACCTCCCCAGCCTTGGAAAAAATTCTTTCACAAGGCACACTTGTTGCTGGCATGCACAAATATTTTTTTGCCATCACAGTTAGGTTTGGATAAACCACTCTCCTCTCCTGCCAGTATTTCAAAGGGTCAGCTGTTCTTGAAATAAAGGCATCAGTCATATGTTTTTTTTTTTACTTCTGCTACTATCTAAATATTAACGTCACTAGACTATATCTATCTAAACTATCACTTACTGTCTGTCAATTAATCTATATCACTAACCTATCAATCACAAGAATGCACTATAAATCGCTATATCTCTATATGTCTCTATGTTGCTATATCTCTTAAAATCTCTCTCCTCACAAAAAAACCACAAAGATAGGATGTGTTTGAATGACTTTTAAGCATTCTGGGACTTTGTCATTTAGATCAAACAGGTGTTTACTTTCGGTAATTGGCTCGCGGCAAGTGTGCCACCTGTCCAAACCAAATTGAAACACTACGTAATTGGTCACGCGACATGGGCGCTTTGAACCACACTTCAAACGCTGTGCCACCTGCCCAAAACCAAATTGAAACACTGTTTGATACTGACCTGGGTTTGACAACCCACTTCCTCAAATAAAACTATCTTGTTTGAACTCTACCTCCCTGCCATGTGCCACGTGGCTATTATAAATGAATGGGTGAGAAAATGGTTAGTGTATAAAATTGAGCCCAGGAACATACCTGTTGATCAGATGGACTGTCTCTGTACTTCTGTACATTCACACAAACCCCTTCACTTCCCCTCTTTGCTTCCATGCCAACCCCCTACTGGAACCTTTCCCCAATAGAATCTTCCCCTTTCTGACTTGCATGAGCTCAGGTCAATGAGGCCTGCAGGCCATAAATAGCAAATTGAAATTCAAAACTGGTAATATCCAATATTACATAAGTTGATACAAAGGTATATTTAAATAACCATGGAATTATCTTGAAAAAATGAGTAAAGTTGGAAAAAGTATTTTAAGGGGAATAGTATGAGCAACTGGTCCAAGAGTATGAGTATCAGCAACTGGTCCAAGACTGTCGGGACAAGGGGTGGGCAACATGGCTGTTGACAGTGGAAGTTGGATGTCAAGGTTTCCCAGCTCAATCCATGTGGGATCTATTGACAAAGGTTGGACTGAGAGGCCACTTGAGGAAAGCAGCCGTACGTAGGCTGGGAGAAGCGTCTGAGAGAGCCTCCTGTTGGCTCTGGCACAAAAGAGAGGACGCAAGCTGGAAGGCTGGAGGAGAGGGGCAGTGACCTGGCCAGTCACTGCTGACCCGCCAACTGGAGGGTGTTGTGGTTAAGGGTCGAAACACCCAGAGAAGGTTGGGGACCACCTGACGACCTCTCTTTCAGGCCAAGGCTTCATCCATTAGAAATGGGTGTATGATAGCATCGCAGATGTGTTATACACAGTGATGCCAGTAACGCGTTAGCCTATTTTGACCACTTTTTTCGGTAACGAGTAATCTAACGCGCTACTATTTACAAACCAGTAATCAGATTAAAGTTACTTATCTAAGTTACTGTGCGTTACTTTTTTTGTCATTTTCCCTAGTAAAAAGATATATTCTTTGCTTTCTTCTTGTCTTGGGGATTAATGTCATGTAGGCTATGCTCACATTTTCAGCATGAGGACAATTCACGTGTAAAACCACGCAACATTAAGGTACATTGTACATTCTGTACTGGCGACAAAGTGCTGTCTAGCTAGACGTCCCAAGTCTCCCGAAGTTTTGGGAGTCTCTCCCACATATTGATAGCGGCTTCCTGACGCCCGCAAATTCCATAAAATCTCCGGAACCTAGAGCTTAACAAGAGCACGCAAAACCAGACCGACTTGAAATCGCGTGTGCATATGAGTTTAACGCCCACACAACGGAGAGGGAGAGAGAGAGGAGTGGTGCGTTTGTGCCTGAAGAGCATCCAAGACAGAGAGCATCCTGGTCTGTTTTTCTAAATCAACCAATCAGTTTTCAGTGTAAGTGTGCTTATATCTCTTTTCTCCCAAACTTAATTAATCAGTTCAGTCAGTGTATCTAGAACAGGCGCCATGGCAGCATCAGCCCCCAAAAAAGGAAGATTTAAGACCCATTTCACATCAGACTACACAAAAGTGTACCCAATTGTCTCATAAGATTAAAACATAATGATAGTCTTGCACACTGCACTGTTTGCAACAGCGACTTTAGCATTGCTCACAGCAGGTTAAGGCTTGTTGAGGTGAGTTTAACAAGTGCAATTTAATTTGCATATTACTCAGGCCTATACAAGATGGCTAGTTGCCAAGGCTACATGAAAAAAAAAAATCTTCAAAAAAATCTACAATTTTACTATAACAATTTCTATCAATAGGCCTTCCTTATTTTGGTGTTGGTATTATTGAACAAACATCTGAATTTCAGTATTTAAGTAGGTTAGGTTGGGATGTCTGCTATACATGGCTGATATTACTGTTAAAATGCACTTCCAGTATAGTGAGTATTGGCAAAACCGGTTATCATTTTTATGTTGAGCCGGTGGGGGTGTTGTCGGCAGCTGCTGAAAGTAACTAATAAAGTAACTTGTAATCTAACTTAGTTACTTTTAAAATCAAGTAATCAGTAAAGTAACTAAGTTAATTTTTAAAGGAGTAATCAGTAATCAGATTACTTTTTCAAGGTAACTTTGGCAACACTGGTTATACAACAGAGTATTGATGTTGTGGGGACGAGTGTAACAGTAATGACATTTGCTCATAGGCCTGTAGATATGTTTGTTGGATGTGCAATGCGCACCCTTTGAAAACACTCGCTAAAAGACTAGAACACTCGCTAAAAGACTAGATACTTGAAATGATTACACAAACTCACAAAAGGAGAAAGTCATACTCTATCAAATTCTATGACAGATATTAATTGTGTGTCAATTGCTCCAAAACTACCACCAAAGTGGCAAGAGTTAGCGTTTTGACTTAATGAATGAAATAATGAAACAGGGCTCTTTATATAATCTTATTACCATGTATTGTCTAATTCCATTGCTGCCAATTGCCATAGGCTAACGTGCAAGAAGTAAACAAAAGATCAATGCAATACGGTTAAATATTTTATTAAACTGATTTAACATTCAGAGCCAAGGTACACAAAGTATCCAAAACCCTTTTACATATCCCTGAAAACCAAAACATATCATTAAACAGTTCCCCATATTATACATGCCTCTTAGTCACAATATATTATTTACTTAAAGATGTTAAAAATGTGCAGATATTACAGTAAAGTGTATAATATTATACATTACAGTAAATCATATAATACTGTTGAGAGTACAACAGTACAAAGTAATTCAAAGTATTATAAATATTCTCCTCCTCCTCTCATTGCCTGCAGCTTATTGGCTGTAGCGTTCAGATCTTTGGATCCTCACTGTTTGAGAAGTGTCCATACTGGTCGGTTCCGCTGACCAGAACGGTGGCATGGAAACGCCTGGGTCTGTCAGGGTCCTGGGGTGCAGAGAGAGGGAGAGGAATGAGAGAGAGAAAGAGAGAGAGGGGAGAGAGAGAGAGAGAGAGAGAGAGAGAGAGAGAGAGAGAGAGAGAGAGAGACGTTCTTTAGGGAAAGGAAAGCACTGACAAAAAGGGCTGAGGTTTCAGCCTTTCTTGTGTTTGAACAAAACATTCCCCCCACATTCTTAAGACGTTTCCACTGCTTGTAGATACAAACTTGCCAAGGAAATGAGTCACCCATTCATTCTGCCCACTGTCTTCAAACACAGCTCTTAAAAATGTCCTACTTGCTGTTAACGAAGAAAATATCCAGACACTACATAGTACAAGTCTTGACTTATTGAATCAATTATAATTTCAATGAAAAAATATTCCTTTTGTAACGCACACACACACACACACACACACACACACACACACACACTTTTTTAAGTACACAGGCAAGTTAGCATCATGAAAATTGATGTGTGAATATCACTCTGCATTTCTCCCACCTGAATTGGATAAGCACATGTGGGGACGTAGCGGATAACGAAACCACAGCGCCTGCGGTCGGACATGTTGGGGTCACTGGCGTGGACGAGCAGGCCATCATGCAGCTGCATGTTCACAAAAAAAAATATGGACATTAATATCCAGATAACCAAAATACCAAAGGCCAAGAAACTGACTGAAGGACGGTGCTATGCTATGCACAAATGCTATTTGAGTTATGTCTTACAGAACCAGAAGTTTGAGCCTTGGTGATCTATGAGTATATATAGGTAGACATCACCCACCGACATCTGCCCGGCCAACAGGGGGCAGAGTACAGCCTTGTCTGTCTGCACCAGCTCCTCTGGGATCTCCTGGTTGACCGACAGCATGTTACCCGGGCGCTGAGACTGGCGGTGAGGGAGCATCCCGGAGCAGTGACTTCCTGTTGGAGGCAGGAAGTGAGCTTGTGTTTAGTTCATCAATCACATGGCCCTCCACTGCGTTTACCCGCTGTCACAGATGGGCCTTTTTTTCTACAAAGCTAAAACAGGCCAGCTGTTTGTCAAAACCTAAGTGGTCTAGACCGAGTTTGAGAAAGCTGTGAAAATATTTTAGAGGCAACATTTTATGTGATGTGAGTGTAGAGTTTACTCTGGCTACACTGTATAACACAGGTCTCCTAGAGTCTTTGGTATTCCCGGAACATGTTGAAATATGCCTTGTGAATGGTGGCATTGTATTTCACAGTAATATGCTATGTGAAAAGGCACTTTGTTTATGTTTGTTCTATTACTCATACTAATTGCCTGTCCCTGGAAGCAATACTACTTGATGTAGTAATGTACTCTGTCATATCTAGCCACTCATCACTCTGTCGTAGCCTTCATTTGGACTCAAGGTGTTCAGTACCTGGAATAACCTGAAGAGCTCCATTGTCCTCCAGTGAGTCATCCAGAGCCAGCCACACAGACAGCACTGGACCTCCATCAAGACCCCAGTACCTGCAAATCACAAGGAACACATCTTTATCAGATACAATACGTTTTCTTTTATTTAGTAGGGTTGATACAATAAACCGATTCAGTTGGTTTTGGATTGTTTTGGCCGTGTGTGTGTGTGTGTGTGTGTGTGTGTGTGTGTGTGTGTGTGTGTGACCCACCTCATATCCTGGTGCCAGGCCACGTAGGGCAGGCCAGCCTCCTTCTCTCCCCGCTCCTCTCTGTTCGTTTCTTCCCCTCCTGGTCCGTTCTCAAAGGGGATGACATCTGCCCCTCGGTTGCCCCTGGTTACGGGGTATTTACAGATAAATCTGGAGTCCAGCAGGATGACATCTTGCCCCAGGACGGCACCTACCACCTCCAGAACGCGGGGGTGCTTGACTAGCCCCATCACCCAGTCGTACTGCATGTGCACGTTGTGGAGGCTGTACCCAGTATAGTCTGTTCCTGTGGGGGACAAGCAGATGGAGGGTTAGCATAGCTGCACTGCACACACTGATGGCAGAGACCTTTCCAGGGAAGTGTTAAAAACGTCAGTTACAACAGAAGCTCTGAGTCTCCAGCTCTAGTTACTGCATCTTTAAGTTCTGATGTTCATGATTAATTGCACATTAAACAGGCTTCATGAAATGCTTAAAAAACAACAACAACAACAAAAAAAACAGCATCATATATACATGTAACTGTAAAGCATTGTGCTCTATGAGTCTGCATTTGAAGTAAAAAATGGCCATGCACTGGTGTTCTGGTTGCTTTATTCCATCAAAATGGAGCTGTACACATTGGCATAAAGAAGAAAGCTTGTGACATGCAGTCTTCATACACACAGGATATTAGTAGCCTTTCCTCAGATCAGCAACCACAGACACTAACTGATAAACGTCACCTACACTTGTTACGAACACGCCAGATCTATATGAGCATTAACAAAATTTATATACAGTATTTGTCAGGTAAAACGTTACTTGACAGTATCGACATAATCGACACTGTCATGACACTTGAACCCTAACCCAAAACCTAACCTTTAATCCTAATCCTAACCCTAACCTGTACCCTAAACCTAACCCTAATGCTAACCCTAACTTGTTATGACAAAAACCGAATGACACTTACAGTAATGACAGAAGCGTTATGTCATAAACGTTTATGGTGACAGTGTCATGTCACTCTTATGTCAACACTGTCAAGTAAAGCGTAACCATTTGTCACTTAAGACACACAATAATTACCATAGATCATATAACAAACGCATACACTAAGTTCAACATACCACACATTTATCTATCTATAAATTACAGGGCTTGAGTATGCGCAATGGCAAGTTGGACATTGTTTTGATTAGTAATGCAAAATATATCGTTAAATAAATCGGTAAAAGAAGTACGGCTTTCTCCGCTATAGGCCTACTGTAGAAACTCCCCCTCTCACACTGCACAGCGTAGGACCAGAGACTGAGGGGGTAAGCAGGGTAAGCCAAAGTCCAGTAGGGGTCTTTCAGAGACCATCAGGAAGTGACGTCAAATGCGTCAAAATATGTCATACTGGAAATGGGATCCCAGAAGTAGGCCCATCATTTACTTTACTGCTTATGGAGAATACAGCTGAAACTATAGCAAATGAAATGTTTTTGTTTTATGTTTTTTTTTTTACTCCATTACATAACTATCATCAAAACAGTACATAGCTGTGACACTCCACAGCTAACTGGCTTTCTGCCAACACTCCCCTTCCACACCAATCCCCCACCCCACTGCCTGACCGGTAGCCTACTCACCGAACTTCCTCTCCAGCTGGGCAAAGGCCTCCCTGGCCTGCCGGAGCTCGGTGGGGTCCAGCACGCCCACGCCACTCAGGTAGCCCTGCTGCTCGTACAGGCTGGACATCTGCTCCACGGATACGCTCATGACTGCTGGCTGCTGAGGGATGACGACGCTCTCTCTCGGATCTTACTACTGCGATGTTGTCTTTGTCTCTGTCTTCTCTCTCTCTCTGTCTGTCTGGGATAACCAGCTGGGCCCTTGTTAGACTGTGTAAGTGTTTCCTGAAGAAGCCTGTTTTTATAACCTGCCCTGTGGAAAAAAAAGAGTGAGGGCAACAGAGAGACACAGAGAGAGAGAGAGCGAGGGAGAGAGGGAGGGAGAAAGGAGGGGAGAGGGAGAGAGAGGGAGAGTGCGGGCTGTTACAAGCTTCTCCTGACAGAGGTATTTCCGTTTCTCCTCAGAAACGCACTTGTCTTTCTCTGGCACTTCTCTCTCCTCTCCTCTGTTTTCTCCTTTCACCCCTTCATCGCTCGCTCGCTCAGGATAAATTTATTCTGGGCTGTTTATGGAGCACCAGGAGATTCCGGGGGCTGGGCGCGACCTGCAGCAGCATGACGGCACTAATGACAAAAACATCTCTGGAGCTGCGCAAATGAGCAGCGACACCCCTGTCCCATGGGCCCAGTACAGCAGCGCTTACTCAGACTCAGACTGGACACACACACACACTGTGGTCAGACTCTCTGTCTCTTTTGTCTCTCCGTCTGTCTGTCTCTCTCTGACTCTATCCCTCTCTCTCTCTCTCTTTCACACACACACACACACACACACACACACTCATACACACAAATCCATACACCTGCTGTTATAGAGATTTTCTCTTCTTCAAGGCAGATTATTATACATGCACACATCCATCCTACACACACACACACACACACACACACAGGTCTCTTACACCAGATGTGATTTTAGTCACCCGCTCCAGAAGAGAGACTCACCTGTGCACACCTGTGTGATGAGAGACCTGATGCCTTGATGCTTTCAGCAGCTGTGAGCTAGACAGATGAAATGATATAGTGAATAAGAACCAGATGACATGCACTTCACACCAAAATGTCAGCAGGCCTTTGAAAATGAGCCTGAAAAGTCACTGTGCTTTGAGCTCAGCCATCACAACTATTCTTGTCATTACCCCAGATGATATACTTGGCTTGGCTTCGAGTTGTCTCTGTGACTGCGTCCTGTCCAAGGTCCACTTTAGTTCCTTCTGGAAACTCTTCTGCCAACTCTGCCACGGGTTCCTTATATTAGGCTGAGTTGTGTCTGTGTGTGTGTGTGTGTGTGTGTGTGTGTGTGTGGGTGGGTCACATCTGTGCATGTTGTACGTGTACCAGTTGATGAAAGTGATTGAATAATACAAGACAATCTCACGTGTGGTCCTGTAATGGAAAATGGAAAACCCAGCAACTATAAATCCTTCACTGGAATGATGACAAGGCCTCCAACACATCGTGAGCAACTGATGCTGGAGATCTGAAATACAGCATCTCTGCATTCTACAGTGCCACCTACTGG
>NC_063209.1:22632350-22693232 GCF_017589495.1 Alosa alosa | reverse complement strand
ACAGTACCACAGATTTGATATGACAGAGGTGCTACTGGCCCCAGATGGGATATACTGTGCAGAGTTGGGGAAGTTATGGTAGGCCAATTTGCTGTGAATACACACCTATGATACACACACACAGGGGAAATTCTTTCTCGTTGTTGAGTAGCCTGATGGTACGCACAGTGCGTACGGCCGTACACCTGCAGGCGCGCCTGGGGCCTCATTTATAAAAGTGTTGCGTAGAAATCATCCTTCATTTGCTCTTAGATAATTTCTGAAATGATCGTGCGTGTGATTCAGAGAAAGCGAACATCACGCAAAAAAAAAGCGTCGTCGCCACCCTTCCAGATGTGCCATTATAAATCACAAATGAACGCCAACTTGTCGCAGGCGGATGGTTTTAGGTCTCCTCCTTGTAAACACCCCTCATCAATATCATTAGCATATGTTTTAATGAAATCAATGGCCTAAAAGATGTAGCCTATGTAAAATTATATATTGAAAACATTAGTATAGGCCTAGCCTATCCCATTTGATGTTAACTAGCCTATATGCGTCAGTTCGAATAAGCTTAAATTATGTTTTTTTTTTTTCCAAGCTTTCTGGAAAGAGATACGTATGCATCCATGTCCATTGTCCTCTGCTCGCTTTCATTCCTTTTGCTTGCAGTAATGTGAATAATCAACATTTAGTATGTTTAGGCCTACTTTGTAGAAAAAAAGAATTGGGTAGGCCTACCTTATGAAGGAAAGACCTCTAGGCCTACAGCATAATCCCCTATACGTTATGGATTTTTAGTAGGCTACTGTACGTTTCAATATGACCCAGGGGTAATATGCCGATTTAGCCTACAAAACAGAGGACTAAATTATAAGCGTGATATGTCATGTAGGTTTAACGTTTCTTTTAGGATAGGGTATGTTTTTGCTGAAAAAGTAGCCTAGTTCGCCGGTCATTATTAATTCATTCTGCATATCTTTGCTTTCTTTCAATAATGTCCAATGGCTTAAACATTGTCCTTTATTGTTTGCTTTAAGCCTACCTTTATATTTTAGCCTACATTGTCCAACTCGCGTATTGTCATCTGATCTTGGGCACTGCCAGTCAAAAAAAGAAAACAGGTGCGCGCTCTGCACCTCTTTACGCAACTCCGACGCAACACTAAATATGAAGATGCCCTGCTTTCAGAGGATAACTTACACCCCTTTGTGTAGCTATATATATGATATAAAATATCTATAGCCTACATTGTATAGCTTACATTCAAATAAATGGCAGCGCACTAAACACTGACGCTTGTAAACAGGAATACAAAACTTTATTAAGGACTTAAAAGCCAGCCTCGAATTTTCCCAATCACAGATCGACACACTCGCATTAGAAAACCGTGAACTCAAAGGAAATATCACAAACTTATCCGACCAGGTTAATCAACTTACCCGCAAAAACCGGATCATGAAAGAAACAATTAGACCTCCAGTGCCGCAGCATGCGCGATAACCTCATTTTTTCCGGAATTCCCCTGCCAACTTCTAAAGATACACCTGACGGCCCAGAGAAAGCAGTTAAAGAATTCTTGCAGTCATCTCTCAAACTACCGCCAGAAACAGTTGACAAGATTACCTTCCACCGGGTACACCGTCTCACTTCCAAAGACAATAAAAAACCTCCTCCGATTATCGCCAAGTTCGAACACTTCAAACACAAAGAACATCAAAAGCAAATGAAAAGAACTGAAAGGCACTTCATTCGGACTAAACGACCAATTCCCACAAGAAATACAGGAAAGAAGAGCCCTCTTGCCCATAATGAAACAACTCCGGCAAGAGGGCAAACGAGCAGCTCTGTCAGTCGATAAACTGTATGTCAATGGAACTCTGTATCGCAACCCCAATATCACCACCTGGCTATAGCACATTATACCTCACGCCAACACTCATCTTGATTATAACATTGTCACCCTCAACTCTCTCTAACCCACTGTAGCCTACTGATGCTTGGATCACCTCTCTCTTTCACTCTAAGAAATAATGTGTCTGAAAAGGAGGTTGGAGAGGGAGGTGTAGGTGGCTGGCTTGATACCAGTGGAGGTGTCGGTGAGAACAGTTCAGTCCAGTCACTTGTAATTCCACAATCCTTTTTTATTGATGCTTAGTGATGCACCGATGTGAAAATTGTGGCCGATACCGATAACCGATATTAACTTTGCTGTTATGGCCGATACCGATATCGATATATCTGTATAGAAAACACATTCTTATGATAATCAAATAAAGAGCTATTTTCCAAAATGCATTTTTTTAAATAACGTTTCAATAGCCTACCTTAGAACACCAGAGGATTACAATATAATAGAATATATCTGTATTATTTTATATCCTGATATAAAAAGAGAGAGATACTGAATGTCTGATATTTATGACAGCACTTTATGCAGATTAGCCTAGGTAGGTATGGCACACTATAGGCCTACTATTTATAGTACAACTCTCCCTCTTTAATTCAGCTGTGTGGTTGAAGCCTGGAAATATTGTAAACAAAGTAGCATAGTAACATAGTTGGCTAGCTTATCATAGTCTACTGATTGGACTGTTCAGTTTCCCCATGTGTGTTTAAGTTTAAAGGTAATACTTGTTCTCCTTGGTACAGGCACTTTTGGGAAACATTGGTATGGAGATGATCAGTCAACTTGAAACCAAGAGTTTTAAACAAATATGTGCAGCATGCTAATGTTGCTAAGCAGATTTAATAGTAATTTAGCTAGTCGTCTTCTATGAGTCCTTGCTTTCACGATTGTAATGTTTTATTTGATTGCGTTGGCCGCGTCCTGTGTCCATTGAGTGAGCGAAAGAGCGGGGCAAAGAGAAGGGTGTTGTAAATGGTGTTGCGGCTCCTTTAAGAGAGCTCCGTGTGTGTGTGTGTGTGTGTGTGTGTGTGGGGGAAGCTGGGAAGGAGGGAGATAGAGTGAGGAAGTGTATGTATGCGACTGGAGCAGAGAGTGTGGAAGTTCAAGTTGGAGTCTGTACACAGTGTGAGCGGTGTTCCTGTCCGAAATAAAACTCCATAAAGTTCAGCTCGTGTATTTTGCTCATCAGAAATGGGACCGTGACCGACGTTATTTTATCTTATAACATCGGGCCCTGAATAACGAATCCCCTGGGCGCTTCTGACTACGGTCTGAAACAAAGCAGGAAAGGTTAACAGGGGGTTTATACTGTTTGGTAAAGTCTACAATGAAAGCAACGTAGGCTACCGCCAAGTAAAGCGGGAGATGTGTGTTGTTTATGCGGCCGCGTAAGCTGCAAAGCACTGCTAGACACTAGAAAGGGTGTGTCGGTTCTGCCTTTTCACACCGCGACACAGGTTTGTGGATATGAGTGTTGCGATTTCAGTTTTGAATCGCATATTGTTACAGCCCTATTAAATTCCTATTACGACCATATAACTACATTCTGCCTGATACACAGTTATATTTAGCCTACCACGAGAGATGTTCTAGGCGTGACATGACATGCAAGCCAGCCATCAACTTGACTGCAAGCAACGCGAGCAGCGCGATACAACGCAACGTTTTGAAAGAACTTTTGTCAGATGCTGCAGTGTCTTCTTTCTGTCCTGCTATTTTAAATAAGAAATATGATGCAATAGAAGGGCATATTTAACAGATTCAGTGTAGACAGATAACACGCTTGGATCGCTACACACACGTCAAATACACAGGAATGATTATCGGCCTGTTCACATCGGCCCTATTTTGACATCGGACCGATACCGATGTGTAAAAAAATGACCATATCGGCCGATATTATATCGGCGGCCGATATATCGTGCATCACTATTGATGCTACATCCAGTGTGGTTATGGTTGTGTGTGTATGACTGTCTGGATAGGAGTGGGTATGTGTGTGTGTGTGTGTGGTCTCTAAGAGGGAAAGGGATATGGGATACAATTAGCTCCATAATGCCACAATACAAGGCTACAATTCAATTAAACAACAAACATTTACACAAGAACATAGAATGCAGGAAATAGGCTAAATAGTCCAAAGTAAATACATAATTTCCTTTGCCCCATAATTAATAAACTAATAATGCATATAAACAATCAAATTAATTAAATTAACTACATTCATTGAAGAACAACATGACTTACATAGTTCAAAAAACGCACACAAGGCAGGACACAACATTCGCAGAAGCAACGAACAAGGATTCCTCCATGTGGCTTGAACAAAGGAAGGGCTGTGGGCACAGGTGTTGCCTAATAAAGTCTGCGGCTGATTGGGCTAATTGGTTGGAGCTGCAGTGGACTGAATGGGGAAATGAGTGTCAAAGGAGAAGAGGGCGTGGCAATAGCTCTGCAAATGCAGCACAGAGCTGAAACTTCCAAACAGTGTCATTTTTCTTACACATTTATTGTGTCAAGGCTGTTTTAACACATAATGTTTTATTATTATACACATAATTATTCAGTAAAATTATCTGACACATTTTGTGTTAAATTGTACATTATACATTGTTATTTTAAAATGCAAGACACAATTAATGAAGTAGGCTAATATATTTGTATGGATTTTTCACAAACAAAGAATGTTGTTTGAACGTGGTTTGATTTCTTTTAAAATGTTGCTTTCTTGATATCATCTTAACCTTTCACCTCCTCAACGGTTGCTCATAGAACACTGATCAGCCCCAACTCAGTCTTTTCTCCCTGCCATGTCTCGTCAAAGTAGCCTAGAAATCTAGACGCGCCCCTAGCGGCAGCAAATTACATTTGCTGGCAGGGCTATCGTCAAAGAGTATAACTACTTCTATACTCTTTGGCCTCGTGTGCAGTTGTCCTCTCTATGCTTGTGGTACCAGATTTTTCAATAGCTCCAGTCTCAGGATGGACCCTCTTGAGGAGGTGAATGAACAACTTCACTTTGATGTAGGTTAGATTTTGAATTCTATTTTGAAAAATATCTAACTATCATTAAGTTTGCTAGCCGCTAGCGCTAGCTGTGCACTTTAACGTTAGATGTGATCGTAAACGTGCTAATGACCAACCATTTCGTCCGAAAATTCTAAAACAACGATGTTTTTAATACTTCAAAATAACATTTGCTAAATGAACCTTACATTTTTCAGTAGCGATATGTGTGCAGATTTGAACAAAATCTAGTTTGGTTCTTACCGGGCTTTTACTGCCTGAAATATCGATTTTGATTACCACGCTCGGAGTTTAGTGCTGGGCTGGTGGGTGTCTATCATAGATATATATACTGACAGTGGCTAGTGATTTAGCTAAATGTTTGTGTTAGCTGTCTTAAATTGAGATTGTTGCAAATGTTCTCATAGTTCTAGCGTACCATGTTCAGATATTCATAACGGGATGACTTATGGTATTGTATTTGGCTTGATGTCGCTAAGATCACAAAAGTGGTCCAAGTTTTTAATTAATTTGTTGCCAACATTTTGAGCGCGAAAATGAACATTGCATCATAGAACTACAGTTACACATTTCGTCTCGTTCCATTCTGATCAAGGAACCGTGGACCAACAGAAAAAAAAAAACGTAGGAAATACTTGCTAATTTGGTGTCATCAAACATAGAGGTATACAATTAAGTGCTGGTATGAGCTTTTATTCAATGCATGAATGTGCATGTCTGCGTGAGAGAAACAGACCACTCCATAATGTTGATAGTAGGGATGTGAATTTCTGCTAAAAATGCCATTTTATAATCGAGGAGCTAAAGTCGAATACCATTCGAAACTGTGTGTGTGTGTGTGTGGGGGGGGCACAAGTATTTCTCATGCAAGCATCATGCAACCATGCAAAAGCAATGAAACTATTAAAAACATTTTTTACATTATTAAAGCAGTAATCTCGTGCATCAACCAACTCTCAAGCTGACAATGGAATGGCCTGTCATGTTCAGGTAAGTGTCCATTTCTGTAAAATTAGTCCTATTGTCCATTTACCCACACTGCTTCACATTTCCATTTAGATGGCATTAAAGGAGAAGTTCGGTGTGATATTGACCTAAAGTGTGTTGAAACATGATACCGAGTGTGAACTTTTGTCTCATAGCTCATTTTGGCTTGTCCCCTGCACTCTGGCGCTAGTTAGCCGATGCCACCAACAGATTTTCAAAGGGGGTTCCTTGGGCATCGGCCTAGCCGTGCAAATAAATCACTGTTTTACACCATTTACGAGGCTCAAATCTCGCCATCTTGAATTTAAAGTATATATTTTGTTGCTTTTTGCCTTTATTCCAATAGGACAGTGAAGATAGACAGGAAGTGAGTGGGAGAGAGAGATGGGGTGGGATCAGGACATAGCCGCAGGTCGGATTCGAACCTGGGTCCCCGTGGGCACTTGGACCCGTACATGGTACGGGCGCTGTAGCCTGTTGCGCCACAGCCCCCCGCCATCTTGAATTTAGTCACAATAAGTCGAGCAACGAGTACAAATGATCATTCCTGAATTCCTGAATGGTAAACTTCCTGAAGGTACTGTCTATATTAATGAACTTTCAACACGCTTTAGGTCAATATCACACCGAACTTCTCCTTTAAGTTATTGGCTTTAATGTAGCAATACGTCGACTTCATCCTCAATGTCACACTATTTTTCTGCACAGCAACCTAACCCGGGGCATACAGCAGAAATATTTGAAGAAATACAAATAAACAGCATCGTCTTGGAGAACACCAGAATCAGGCTTGTCGTTTCTGACTTAGTGGAAAGGCTTGGATTGTGAGTAGACTATGCATAGAAAGTTATGAATGTCTGCAAGTTAAATCATTTTGTTCATTTTCAGACTGAGCATTGTGTGGAGTTTGTTTTTAAAAACAACTAAAATAACTAATAATAGCAACACATGACATATTTATTTGGGATTTTTTTGTAGTTATCCATCTTCTAAAGAAAAGGTAGCCCTGGCGAGTAACATCATTACCACTTTTCCATGCCTGAAAGTTCAGGTGGACGGAAAAGGACAAGGATTTGTAAGTATTTTATACATTTGAGTAATAGTTTGAAGATCAACTGAAACCAATAACTTTTACCAAAACATTACAGAAGGCCAATTTCCACCAGAAAACGCTTATGGCAGCAGAACTGAAAAGCAACAACTATCTTAACTAAAATCTACTATCTAACTAAGCTAACCTTCTAACTAAAAATGAGCTCAAAACTGCTGCTTCCCTACATTGACTGGAATGGATTCTTTAGAAACATAGTATGTGAACCTCTGGTACAGGGTTTTTCACTGATTCCAAAGAAGTAAATCGTCATCAACTTTGATATTTCAGCTGTTGGTACAATACATTCATGCTGATGAAGACATTAATGCATTAAAATACTAGTTATTGACATGCCTCAGTTACCTTGTAACCCCCTTCCCCACACATTGTACTGATTGTAGCTGTTCCTCATACCAAAACAATTGTTTTGTTTTTCTGTTAAAGTTTGATTCAGAGTTCAACACTTTGTGCGAGGAAAAGGGAGATTTCTTCCTCAGAAGATGGGAAGCCATAGTCATCCCACAGTTGACCGCAGTTGCAGTAAAGGAGAAACGTGAAATCGCCTCGCTCACTGAGGGAATGAATGACCTAACAGATGGTAAGCTTTCAGAAATGTTCAGCATCTTAACATGTTGGATAAGTGGATCCTCAAAACAGTTACTAGGAACTGTTTTTAAAGCTTTCAATGTCTTGATTTGAATTTATGAGATGACAGCTTAATTTTTCATTTGCAGATGAGAAGAACTACAAAATCCTACAAATTCTGACCCATCTTCCTCCCTCCCAATCGCATCCAGCCGGTGCAGTGTCAAGTCTACCATCACACACCTTATTGACTTTGTACCGGTAAGGTTTGATGGTTTTGTTTTAATACTAATGTACACCGTTCCTGAAAAGATTTGGAATTTGATTATTTATCTAGCAGGAGTTGACCTGTGGTGACCTTGACTTGCTTTTGCTCCAAAATTATCCTATAAAAAGTTTGTTGTGCTATTGTAGATATTTTCATGAATTGTTACATAATCCAAAGCAATTTTGTGTGTTCTCCATATCCTAGTTATTCATATAACTTGTTCTTGACCATGCATTGTGGACAAGAAATGTAATGCTGGTAACAATTCAGTGGCCAGCATTCGGATAGCAGCCAATTACCAGACCAGTTAAATTAAGTTTGACGCAAAACGCAAGCAAGCCTCAGGACCAGATCATGAGCAGCCAGCCATAGGACCAGCCTATCAGCCAGCTCCGAAAAGATGAGAAAGGTTTGATGGTTTTGTTTTAATGTACACCGTTCCTGAAAAGATTTGGAATTTGATTATTTATATGATAGCTTCAGCGAAAGTTCTACTAGGAAGACTCGTAGTGTAGCTTACTCCTCCCATGCTTACATGGAGCCAATCTTAGCTTTGCCTACTTTCGGAAAGCCCTGCAATCTGATCATTCACTCATTCAATCAGCTAGCCTATAGGAATTCAGTGGGCTCTTTAAATATGTACCACCTAACACTGCTTCTGCTTCTCAGTACGCTGACTTTGACGTCCTAGCTCAGGCTTCCGCGTGGACCTGGGCTCTCTGCATTTTTACATTCGCCCCTTCTGCCCTCAGTGGCGTTACTTGTTACAATCCTACCGCGCTCGTTGCTGCGCTGTTCAGACCTGTGCGTCCTTCAGTCAGGGCCACTGCATGTCGCTTCATCGCGAATCTCTGCCTATCGGAGCCAGTCACGCTCACGCTGTTGCAGCCTTCAATTCACGATAACCTACTGCGGTCGCCCGTCCTCGCGCCCACTCCGTTTGCAGGCCCATGTCGTTTTTCGCAACAATTTCTCAAGCTTCAGCGTCTGGTTGGTAAGGTTATGGGTGCTCTCTCTTCCCAAGCTCCTCGAGCTGGACTACACTCTACCCACAGTCATGCAACCTGCTTGCCAACGATATTCGGCGGGCAGCAAACAAACTGACTTGTCTGACACGGTTTAACTTTCACTTAAGCCTCCTTACATAATTCCTGCTGATTTTATAATCCTTGCGATGTGTGCTGTAAATTGCTGGCCTGCACCACGCTGCCGTTGAACCCAACCATGTATTAAGACCTGAATTGATGAAGAATTGATGTTCTACACTCACTGTGGTTATCTCGATGTCTACCTTGGTTGAGCGTCGTCAAACCAGTTGTCTTTTTGTGTAGCCTCTTAATTTGCCTCGCTGCTCGTTGGGCTGCATAGGCTTTAGGCTAGGCTACTCGTCTGCTGGACCTTCGGTTCAGGCATCACTCCTCGTGCATGGCTGCGGGAAGCCAGTTCATCGTTGCATTCGTTTGATCATCTGGGATTGCGTCCCATACCTTCTGGTAGGAAGTCTACACGGCCTTCCTCGGGTGATTCTCTGCATGCACTGGCCGTTGCTCAAACTACTCTCAGCTACCGCTGATCTGTCATGTCCCAGGTATGCCGCGGACGCCCCCGGGACGTTCTCGGCTATCTGGGTTCTCAATTTTGGGGGGGTCTTACACCAAAGCTCGAACCAAAATGACGGACACGCCGCCCATGGTCATCAATTGCCAGTATGTCACACAAGCTATTATCTAGGCAATAATAGGTGTTTTCTTTTCAATGCCCGTATTATGTCAGTGTTCATGAGCTGACACCATAGTGTGGGCTCATGCCCCCATGGTTGAGAATTAATGGTTTAATTAAGAAGCTGTGTCATTTGTGTATAACATATCCTTCTAGCGTCTTTTGTATGTTTAAAATGTCTTCTGATTCCAGATCGTGTATTGGATTCTATGGCAGGCCTCACTTTGCTCACTGCCACCAGTGGGTCGCTTCAGCACTCCATATATTGGTGTTAATGGTTACCCGGCTGTTCATGATTATGTCGGTAATTTTACATTTTGCTAGTTGTGGTTTAAATGGTGGCCTATGCTGGAAGTTCGTTGATCACGACTACCAACGCGTAGCCGTTGGCTGGTTGTTTCACCGATGACGATGCTACATGTCACCTGTCTAACCACTCCTTCCTTCTCGCAGGTCAAACGGAGCGGTCCATCACTGGCAGACTCAAGTCTCCTTCAGGCCAACGCCGCGCCCTTCATGCACTCTCTTTAGACAACGGGTCTCTGCGTGTCCGTGTGATTTCAGCCCATCTAGTCACGCCATCAGTCACATTGATTGCTGACTCGAATTGCTGTTTTAGCAGGATCCTCTGCAAATAATGTGTACTCTAATTTCCATTCTCCATTTTGCCTTGGCTGTTTTGTTTTTTTGGCAGATATGCTCACCCGAAGTGATGGCCAGGAGGGGGCGCAAGTTCCTTTACATTCTCCTCCCAATCTTTAATTTGCTAACCCCTGCAGGTGCATCATGCCTCCCCCTTCCATTGAGGGGATGCAGTTCGGGTCAATGGAGAAGCAGTTCCACATATCACACTAATATCTACTTTCTTACAGGGATGGCAGTGCGGGTTCACAGAATCACGCAATCGTGTGGATCATGTTTCCAGTTCATACTGGAGGGAGGTCGTCATCCCTCCGTCTTCACAAATCTCGAAGGCCAAGCCGAGGATATCTCCTCTTGTAGCACGGCTTAAAACTAGCCTTCCTAATCCCAGCACTTATCACCTGTCTAGAACTGACTCTTGACTGTGTAAAACCGGCACTCACTGATGCACTTTTCGTTATTGTGCTCTACCTTGTAAATTGTTTTAATTGCACTGGCATTGTGGGAGAATTGTTTTAGCTTTAACCTGTTTGCCGTCACTTTGGTCTAGGGTTGCCCTAGACGCTGGTTGCCCAGCTCACTGTCCAGGTTGCCTTTGACGCCGGGTTGCCCGGCTCATGGCGCCGCCTAGGTTGCCCTAGACGCTGGTTTTTTTTTTCGCCCAGTTTGGTCCAGGTGGCCCTGGATGCCGGTTGCCCGCCGTCATGTCTGTCTGGGTTGTTCTGGACGCTGGTTGCCCAGCTCATGGTTCAGGATACCGCTATACGGTCAATGTTAACTGCCTGATTCCGGACTTCGACGCGAATTGGATGACACTACGCCTGTCATCTGTTTGGATCGCCTCTGGCCCGCTATATCAGCTACACATATATTGGTTCCCCGCGATGCAAGGGGCAAAAGTTACGCGCATCATACTCCTTGCCAGACTCGAAGTCTCCCCCTGAGCAAATGCTTCCGTGGAGAACTCTGGATTCCCAGGGTACATTGTCAGTCGCTTTGATTAAAAATGTCCTGGCCACATGGAATGTCGTGTGAATGCACACCCCTCCACTCACTCAGGGGCCAGTGCTTGGCGCATGACTAATATAATTTCTGCATCCAGTTGGGCTTATATGTATTGCTTATTCTCTCCTCATTGCTACCTTTTACTCATTGTCTCTCCAGCAGCCAGTTCTAAACTGTACTATCCTGCCACAATGGTGCAGCTGGTATAGCAAGCTCACGTTAAGTCATTCTCAGAGCTCCTCTGCACTCTGAGATGCATAAGCACCATGGTGGGTACCCCAGCACTCATCTGTTCGTTGTCTCGTCATATTTCAGTAACATATGTTTCTTCCCTCCTGTCACATACAGGCATGAATTGTCCCTGTCCTTTGTCTCACGCCGCAAGTCATGCTTCCCTCGCATTACTGATGCTGCTCATCTTATTTTGGGGGCTTTCCAAGAACAGGTGCTAAGGTGTAGCTCACACGATCCATCCTGGCCTTGGGTCTGCAGCTCAATGCATTCATCTCACTCTAGCCGCTGCAGGTGAGCTATCGAACCAGAACACACATCTGGCTTCACAAGCACTAGTCTTCTACAAAACTAGTCATAATGCTTATCTATCCTAAATATTAAACCACATGACTTCGATCTTGGATATACTCAAGCACCCATATCAACTAACTCATTGCTCCGGTCCCAAGCATCTGCAACCACAAGCTCTATTCCCCTGCATTGATCCTGAGTACATCATGTTTAACCTTTTAACCCTAACCATGTTTTGCTTCCCCTGGTCCCGTTCACTACCTAAACTACGGCTCACACTCTACCCGATTTTCAGCAGCCATCTAGCTAACGCTGCTTAAATGTAACCTCTCTTCAAAGAGGTTCACTTCTCACTCATTCCGCGACCGGGCGCCAAGACTGCCGGCCAAAGGGGCTATCCACGCCATCCATCAGGATGCATCAAACTAACTCCTCTTGACATTTTCGATGCTCAGAAGTTGCTCTCCCATGTTAACTCAGGTACCTCATTTTACCTTCACAAATCCTGGTGGCGGTGGTTAAATTCTGGCATTCGCCTTGCACTAATTGCTGAAACATATTGGGCCCCAGCATGCGGTAGCTTGTGGTGATTTAGTCTCAGCCATGGGCATGTTGCCCTTTCACTGATTGCCCAGCCTCGCTCGGGACGCTTTATGGTTCAGGTCACTTCTCGCCGGGTCGCCTGCTCGTGATGCACGCCTAGGTTGCCCTAGACACTGGTTGCCCAGTTTGGTCCAGGTTGCCCTGGATGCCGGGTCGCCCGCCATCACATCGGTCTAGGTTGCCCCATACGCTGGTTGACCAGCTCATGGTTCAGGTCGCACTGCACGCCGTTGCCCGGCTCGTGGACGCCGCCTAGGTTGCCCTAGACGCTGGTTGCCCAGTTCGGTCCAGGTTGCCCTGGATGCGGCCGCCCGGCCGCCACGCTGGTCTAGGTTGCCCTAGACGCTGGTTGCCCAGCTCACTGTCCAGGTTGCCTTGGACGCCGGGCGCCCTCGGTTTCATGACGCTTCGCCTAGGTTGCCCCAGACGCTGGTTGCCCAGTTTGGTCCAGGTGGCCCTGGATGCTGGTTGCCCGGCCGTCATGTCTGTCTAGGTTGCCCTAGACGCTGGTTGCCCAGCTCACGGTTCAGGTCGCGTAAATGCGCCCGGTTGCCCGGACGCCGCCTAGGGTTGCCCTAGACGCTGGTTGCCCAGTTCGGTCCAGGTTGTCCTGGATGCGGTCGCCGTCCGTCACGTTGGTCTAGGTTGCCTAGACGCTGGTTGCCCAGCTAATGGTCCAGGTTGCCTTGGACGCCGGTAGCCCGGCACGCCTCGCGGGTCTAGGTTGCCCTGGACGCTGGTTGCCCAAAGCTCGCATAAGCACTAAAGTCCAGGTTGCTCTGGATGCGGGTGGTCTGGCTCGTCACGATGTACCAGCTCGCTAGTCACTGGCCTTCCCAGATCGCGGAAGTGCTTATGGTCCAGGTTGCCCTAGACGCTGGTTGCCCAGCTCGTCAAGCCCTAAATCCCACTAAAGCGAAAGCATGCTGCGGGCCCCACTACAACCCTAGGCCTATGGTTAACACCTGGCTACTTTAAAATTCTGTCGGCGCCCTGGCACAACGTCTTCACCCTGGCCCAGTCATGCTGTTTAATTCTTCTTGTATGTATACTAATGTCTCTGCTCCTCTCAGAACCAGATTACTGAGTCACCGCCCTGGCGGGCATCACTCATCCTTTTGGGGGTAGGCTCCTCCTGCCTTCATCCATCGGGCAGGAGACGCAGATCCCGCCATCGCTGGACGGATCCGAGACGGGCCACGCCAAAGACTGTTACCTATTCAGGACTCTATCATGCTTGCATCCAAGCCGCCCTTTACTAATTAAATCGTTAACTGATTCTATTCTGTCTACTGAGTCTTTCTGGTAGAACTAGCAGGAGTTGACCTGTGGTGACCTTGACCTGCTTTTGCTCCAAAATTATCCTATAAAAAGTTTGCTGTGCTATTGTAGATATTTTCATGAATTGTTACATAATCCAAAGCAATTTTGTGTGTTCTCCATATCCTAGTTATTCATATAACTTGTTCTTGACCACGATTGCGACAAGAAATGTAATGCTGGTAACAATTCAGTGGCCAGCATTCGGATAGCAGCCAATTACCAGACCAGTTAAATTCATTCATTCAGAACCTCATGACCAGCCCGCTAGCAGCCAGCCCCAGGACCAGCCGATGAGCAGCAAGCCGCAGCACCAGCCGATGTGCAGCCAGCCATAGAACCTGTCATTGAGCAGCCGGACATTGGACTATACCGTCAGCATCTTGCAAATGACAACATATGGATGTCAAAAATGGTAGAATTGAATGGTCTTCCTGCTCAAGAAATGAACCCCACTGCATGGCTGCCAATGTGATTCGATGCTACCAGGACCTACACGCTGGCAGTCACTCATGCACAAGACATCAATTCTTCTTTTTACCTTTTCATGCCATCCCCCCCCCCCCAAAAATACATATGCAATACACACACAGTGAGACTCTGCCCCTCATGTGGTATAGTCTGGTATAAAATTGCTGTGTTCAATGGCTTCAATGTGTTGTTCAGACAGATGTTATTGAGTATGTTCCATTTCTAATGAAATTTTAATTTGCAATAATGTCACGTTTTTACATGGCATAGGCCTATATGCAGTTGTTTGATTGCACACATGTTAGCATTTTGCAAGGTCTATTTTCTTACGTCTGTCTGTCCCACCTTCAACACTTTACATATTGCCTTCAGCGCTGCGCAGCCTCAGGTCAGCTCACTTCACTTGATCAGTTCTTGGCGAATGGTAGTGTCACACAAAGTTAGCTAAACTGCTAGAATGAGCAACAAAAAACAAGCATCTTTAGCAGGTCACTGGTCAGAGTGTTCGAGAGTCAGCTGCAGAGATTTCTTACTGAAAAAGTCACCGCTGCACATTTTAGTGATGAGGACTGGGTGCCAAAACTTGCTTACCTGTGTGGCATATTCGGGTTGCTTAATTACCTCAACCTGTCACTCCAGGGGAGAATGACAACTGTCTTTAAACTGGCAGATAAAGTCGCTGCATTTAAAGCCAAGCTTGATTTGTGGAGACGAATGGGGACGGGGTGTATTTGATATGTTCCAAACAGTAGTGGGGGTTTTGGGAGAGACTGAGGCAGGGGCCCTTTCTCTGCGCAGCTGGTGCGCCGATCACCTTGTTGCTTTCAAATGAGTTTGAGCTTAGGCTACTTCCCCATCCTCCAAAAGATCTACGGCAAACCAATGAGTGGGTCCGCAACCCATTTGTCAATATCCCAATAGTCATAACTTGTCAGCGCAGGAGGAAGAGCAGTTGATCGAAATTGCAAATGACGGTGGTCTTAAGAGTGTGTAAAGGAAACCTCTGGCGGGTTTTTGGATCAAAACCAAAGCAGAATATCCCGAGATAGCCGTAAAAGCTGAAAATGCTGCTACCATTTCCCACCACGCATCTATGCGCGAGGCGGGTTTTCTGCAATGACTGCAACTATATAAGACCAAATTGCTAATCGACTGGACATTTCAAACACACTGAGGGTGTCACTGTCTTCCATCATGATGGAACCTTCTTGTTGCTGGGAAACAAGCACAGGGCTCCCACTGATTATATTCGTAATGCACGTTTAGTTCCATTTGTTCCATTATTTTGTTAAGCATGTTCACACTTGATAGATGTAGCTTCAAGTTGTTCAATTTTCATAGTTCATATTGTTCAATTTTTCACTTCTTCAAGTTCACGTTTTCACATTTTTTTAAGAGTTCACCTTCACTGTTAACTGGAGCTAGTTCTTTTCCAGTAATGCATGCACAACACATATGGAACATGGATCCCCCCCGGTCCGTGAAAAAAAAATGGGAATCAAACCGGTCCATGGTACATAAAAGGTTGGGGACCCCTGCATTAGAGCGATAATCTAATGCAAATACTGACGTTGACAATATCGCTCTGATAAAGTGGCTCACACACACACTAGCTCGGTTTTGCGACTGATTCATATGCGCCTGTAGCTGGAAAGTTTTGTTTAAAGCATGACCTTTTTTCGACTTCGGATGACATATGACATGTCTGCCATCTAGTGGAGTGGAAATCGAATCGAAATATGACACCCTATTTGACCAAATCGGCGCTTTATTCAGTATCGCATCTTGTCGACAAAAAGCCGACCGTGGCGCCCTAGAGGGTTAACATTGTCCAATTCCTTATTAATTATTATGTAATGTTATGTTATCCCTGACTCTGTGGCTTAAGTCTAGTTGCCTGATGGCTAATGTCCTTTGCGATATAGCTAGCTAGCTGAAGGCTGAAGTAGTTCAGTTCGCTATTGATTTGAATTATGGAGCAGCAGAGGGTATGACGATAAGCAAACAGAAATCAGGTGTAAAGCCTGTCAATTTAAATGTGCATGTCGCTATGAAATCATTTAAAACCTGCGGTGTTTTTAACTTTACTGGTTCCATAAACACCATATTTCCACATTACCACATTGTTCCATGGTTCCATATCAGGGTCTACAGTGCGCCCATTTCACTTCGCATTACGCGAAAAGTAAAAATGATGCCGTCGCGAAAGTGCAAAAATATTTAGGCGACTGGTGCGAATGACTTCTAACCATGTCAATGTTTGTCTACAAAATACACCGCAACATCGAAAACACACAGGTGCAAACCATAGAATCATCGTTCGCTTAATGCAGCATAAAAACTACACCTCCCATCAATCCATAGCAGTTTCTGCTTGTGATCGCTAGTAGTCGCCTTCTATCAAGTCCAAGAGCGCGCAGAAAAAGCGGAAAGTTAGACTAGCCAGCCAAGATGCAAAGATGGAAGAAATTAGTTCTTCTATCCAATCTAATTCATTGGATATAGAGGAACAGGATGAGATTCTGAGAATGCAGTGAGAGAAGGAAAGTAACCTAACATGCCTTTTGAAGCCCAGTTGACGTATTGGCTGCAATATGCAAAATATAGTTGTAGCTTAACCGGCACAAAGTAGCCTCCCCTTAATACTCCCATTTTATTCAAAGGTAGAACGCTACTGACAACTCCAGGCTTCCACACATGCTTGTTTGTTTACAATCAATACAAGCTGAAGTGCAAAACGAAAGTAGGCCTAACGCTTGCCTACTGCCCCTATCAATGCAGATATTTCAAATAAAAACAAAGTATAACACATATATCCTTGATTAGCCTATGCTGGGTTTTGTGGAAGAGAAATGGACTGTTTTAGTAGTAGTATTAGGGCAATATGCAGTCAGATAGGTCACCATGGGCATATTTGGTTTAGCTATAGATGTATCAATAAATAAATAAATTAGCCTACATTTGGCAGGTTACTTGATATATACAGGCTAAATGCAAATATGGCAATGTATTATATTATTTTACATTAAACAAAATGTAGGAAAATAGAACAGACTGAAAAATAAAGTAGGCACTGATCTTTAAAAATCCTGTTTCCTGTAGCCTAAATGTTGTCAGTCATTCTTAATATTCGCAATTGGTGCACTGGCATGTTTAACTGTTAGCTGCAGTATAATGTTAGATTATATGTAAAGTTAAGTACAGAACTGACTGTGCTAGTCCAAATTTTTGTCTGTGCTCTTAAATTTTTTTTCACTTGGGCATGGTGCTCCTGAAAAAAAATGTTAGTGTAGAGCCCTGCATATCCTACCACCCTGCCCCAGCCACCTTCTCATTTGATATTTGATGGAATCTGGCTACAGAGAAAAGCAGTCTTCAAAGACAACCATTTTAATCCTGACCTCCCCCCAGAGGTTCAAAGGGGTGCCACACAGTGCATTCAGCACCAGCGGCAAGTCCCAGGAAGGTATCATCCTTCTTTGAGGGGGGGCCTCAGTCGCTGAGCACCCTGGGTAATGTTAACAACACGTTGGTTGATGATGGAGGCATTTGATTGATTGCATTTGTAGAAAACTATAAATGCTGGTTATACCAAATGTATGTATAGCACTGTTTGTATCGCTCGTAAGTAGTACCCCAGGAAGTGACTGACACATTATCAGAGCTGAGCCATGCTCTTCAGAATGCCAGACAGCAAGAAACTCCTCCCCCACCAATCCAATTTGAAAAGGAGGTGGAAGAGGGCCCCATACATTTCGATAAAACAAAGAGTATCTACAACAACTGGTAGAGTTTGGAATGCCCATGAACAGAATTGCCGATTTAGTTGGGGTTTCCGTACACACTGTACGCCCAGTATGACTGAGGATAACCTCTCTGCAACGGGACAGTACAGTCCATGTTCAGATGCAGAGCTCGATGCACTGGTCACGGCAATTAAAAGCGAAGATCCACATGCAGGATACAGAAAAGTAAAGGGACTACTTTTGGCTCTTTGGGCATCGAGTTCAGTGGCTACGCATTAAAGCCTTCCATGCATCGAGTCGACAGCCCGCATTCTGACCGAATGAGGCAGATGGGATGTGTCGAGGAGAAGATACCTGCCATGCACTAAGTATCTTGTGCACATAGACACAAACCATAAACTGATCAGGGTGAACATTGCTCTTGTGGTGCTAATACATATGTAATACATAATTCCTGGGGGTGCACATCAGTGAAGACCTCTCCTGGACCACCAACACTGCATCACTGGCTAAGAGAGCTCAGCCGCCTGTACCTCCTGAAACTCCAGGCGAAAGCAAGTGCTCCACCAGCCATCATGACCACATTCTACCGAGGCACCATTGAGAGCATCCCTCTCCAGCTGTATCGCTGTGTGGGGGAAGCTGTACTGAATACAACAGGAAAGCCCCTGCAGCATAGTGAACACAGCTGGAAGGATCATTGGTGCTTCACTCCCCTCCCCTGAAGGACATTTACACCACCCACCTCACCCGCTAGTTAGCTACCAAAATTGGGAGTGATGCAGTCACCCCTCACAATCTGTTTGATCTATCGCCCTCTGGGAAGAGGGGTACAGAAGCCTGCGCCCCCCGCACTACCAGACTCACCAACAGCTTCATACACCAAGCTGTAAGGATGCTGAACTCCTCTCCCTCCCTCCCCCCTCCCACCTCAGCTACATAACATCCTGGACATTGGACCCAAAATGGTCAGCCTGCACTACTCCACTTGCACACTTGCACACTTGTACACTTTACAACTGGTGTTGTTGTCCCGAAAACACAACACTTCTGCTGCTCTTACATAATCCTGCAACCACTATGCCACTTTCTTCTTACTTAGGGTCAAACAGAACTACCCAAGCCTTTTATTGGCCTGAATTTGCCACTCAGTATTTTTTATTGACTGTCTATGCACAATTTCAAACCCCACATTTGCTGCTCTTATTTTTTTCATTATTATATGTGCCCTCCTTTATTTACTTATTTACTTACTTTTTTTGTTTACTTGAATGTTATGTTTGTCTGTGGACCTAAATTGGTAAAATATGTCTTGTCTTCACCGTGGGATAGTGAGAAACGTAATTTCGATCTCTTTGTATGTCTGGAACATGTGAAGAAATTGACAATAAAGCTGACTTTGACTTTGACTTTGACTTTGATATGCCCAGAGTTTTGTTGCAAACATGCAGAATATGATACCTGTTATTGTCACAATAATGTGTATTTTCTGATCATCCAACAGATGGTTGGCAACATGGTCATCTTTGGAGGGATTGATGGCTATTCACGAAAGGTATGGCCTTATTCTGTTATTTCAATAGGCAGTTGCAAAAACTGCCACTGGCGTAATGTCCTGTGCCACTCACTGGTACTGTCCCTGATCATTTCCCCAAGATACCCCCCCCCAAACACATACATACTGTACCGCTCACCCCATCAGCCACAATTGTATTGTAAATTTAGTAATTCATCACTTGTAACATTTCAGATAATGTACTTGAAGGTGGCAGACAACAACAGTCACAACAGACACAAACCTAGCCTTCTTCTGCCAGGCTGTACAGGAATTTGGCTATCCACACAGGTAATTTTTTGGATAAGACGTTTTATAATAAAATTGTTTGAGAAAACATTATGAACACACAATAGGTTGATGCATAGTTAATTATATAGGCATAGTTGTGAGTTTGAATGTTCCTCCATTCAATGGGCCATTATGTAGCGCCCCCCTAGCTATAACTGCTGGGCAGCAGCCCCAAATTGTTCTGATGGCGAGATCTCTCTCTCTCTCTCTAATGGTAATCAATGCATTAATTTACATGTTTACTTTGTATGAACATCTTCAGAGTGCGAACAGATCATGGAGGCGAGAATGTTGGCATTTCTTGCTTGCACATTGAATCATAGCATTTGTTCAAAATGTGTTTAGTCAAACATGACAAGTTCTACATGACAAAATCATGCTGTAACGGTGATAAACAATGAAATTCTAAAATGTTCATTTTTTTTAAACAGGAGATGAACATTCCTCAGATTGACTGGGAGGAAAGTGGGGAGGTCCCAGAACCAGAACTTGGAATAAATGTTCCCCAGCTCGACAGCCCCCTCACTCCTGAGCACTTGGAGGCATTGAAGCGCCTCATTGACCCTTTGCAGCCATCAGAGTCTCGTGGCGTTGACATTTATCTGGCTACTTTGCAGTATGCCGAACAATGTTTAGGCTAAGGAATACTAAGAAAACACAACTTATTGCTTAAAAAAAAAAAAGACTTGCTTGCAGTGTGCCTTAGTGTTATTTAAATAAATGCAAACCTTTTTCTTCTCAGTGAACTGTATTTGTTTCTCAGCAAATGCCACGATGAACGGTAACAAATAGGCTAGGTTATGTAGGCTAAAGTCATATCGTGGGGAGTTTATTATTTCGTTTTGGCAAGTAGCCGTATAATAAGCGGGATAATGTATAGAACACCGGTCATTACTGTGAAAATAAGTCCCTTCAGGGCGGAACAAGACCCCTCCGCTGCGCGTCGGGGTCCGGTTCGCCCTGTTGGGACTTATTTTCCCAGTAATGACCGGCGTTCTATACATTATCCCTTACATATCGAACTGTGAGGTCTATTCAGTTAAATTTCAATTCAATGTCCGATCCACCGACATCTTACTGAATAGAACCCAATAAAGTTTATTTGACCTTGAAGCATTAACTAGGCTAGCTAGCTAGACTAGCAAGTTGATAGCGGACTAACGCTAACAACTGGCGAGCAAGATAACCTTAGCTGTGCACACATGCATTAGGTTTAATTTCTATATAAATTTCAATGCTATCCACAACAAAGGATGAGTATGTGTAATGTGTAAAAGTTCTTCGTGGGTTATGGATTCTAGCCTATCCAGTAGCCTACTACTTTGTTAGTTCTACTAGATCTAGCTATACTTCTATTTTGAGTGTTACCATATCGCTCTCACTCTGAATACCGTCAGGAAAAAAAAACACATACGAAAAATAGGGAGAAGTCTCTGAACTATCATGATTTGGGGCGAGGGAATTGTACTTACTGTACAGAGGATGGTGGCGATAGCTGCTGGTTGTGCTCCTGTTCGGCCATGGTTGAATTTGAATGATTCGATGAAAGTCAAGTGAAGCATAAGCATAGCCGTTCTGAGCTGTATAGAACAACACTGCCATCTACTGGATTAGAAAGTGTCAGCAGGCTACTTGTGGATCTGGGTGGCGGCTCTGCGCAAAGTTTGTCTCAAAAATACGTGATCCACTAATGCTGATCCACAAATGCGAAAACGAAAACTGCGTGTTCTGGTGATCCACAAATGCAAAATTAGATTTCACAAAGGCAATTTTCAGTTTTACAAATGCCATTTCGTTTACAAATACACATCTACAATTGTGAAAACCAATTTACAAGTTACAAATATGATTTTTTTATTTGTGGATGTCAAAACACGAATGCAAGTCAAGAAATATTTGTGGATGTCGCCATCTACTGGACTGCGATTTCTGTGTGCCGGTGAATTAAAGTAGGCCTATTTACGTGTAGATTTGTGTGACTTTCATGTGAAGAACATCTCAAAAACACGTAACTTTGAAAAGCGAAGAATGCGTGTGCTGGTGATCCACAAATGCAGAATCACATTTCACAAATGAAATTTTCGGTTTTACAAATGGCATTTTATTTACAAATGCACATCTATATTTGTAAAAGGGTCAGTGACAGATAAGGGTTGGTAAGATGAGAAAATTAAAAATATGTTTAAACCTTTAAAACAAAACTTGCCTGAGGTTTGCTAAAGTGTATACTTTGTATTTCTGTTGTATTCATATTATTTGATATGACGTATATGCTATTTTTTAACAAAAGATAGAACTAACAGCCTGTTAAATTGTCAAATGGTGTAACCACAAAAATGACAAATATCTAATATTTCACAATTCCTAGAGTTCATGCAATTGCTCTCATGAAATTATTAGTTTATTTTGTAATATCCTATGAGAATATGTTTTATTATATTTATTTCTAAATTTAAATGATATGGGTTTTTCATTGTACTGAGCAAGACCATATACTGTAAACATCTTGTTTTCTTTCTATTCTTTGACCATTTGAGTAAAAATGTTTTAAACAACCATTATTACAGTAAAGTAGAGTATTAAATCATTATCCATATTATTTTTTTTGTACATTATTAGTATTTAAGACAAAATAATGGTTACACCAATTGACATTTCTTGAATTTCCCCTGGGGATCTATCTATCTATCTATCATCTATCATAAATCGGTTACACCAATTGACCATAAAAACGTTTATAGCAATAGGACAAGACATTGACACAGAAAATAGGCATCAAGGTAAACTGAATTGGATATTTTGATATGTATTCATTTCATTCATCATATTCCATATCAAATATCATTTCATAACATCAATGAAGAAACTTGTGTTCTATTTGATTTCAATTCAGTTCTCATACAATTTCAGTCTATACCCATTATTTTCAAAGAGAGTGAGATAAAGGGCCCTATTTTCGCATGATGCAAAACCTGGCGAAAAGAGTAGGCCTATTATTATTCTGGCCGAAAGTTTTTTCATATCTTACACTTCACTTTTATTAAATAATGCTTCCAGGGTGTGGCAATTACCGACATAAGGTGTGGTCTGGCACATGATCTAAAAATCGCTATCTTATACCGTCTAAAAAGCATTATGCCACTGACCAAGAAAAGCCTGGTCTATAGCGAAAGGTGCATATGAAACACAGCTGAAGACGCACTGTCACGAGATGTAAGCAGCCATTCCTCTGCAGAATAAATGTCCTTAGGTTATTTATTCAGTCATTCGAACATTAGGGGAAGTTTTGCTTTTTTCAGGCTATGTTTTTGCAATGGTAACCTATTGTCAGTCAATATTGAAAGTAATTAACTGTGTATAACTGTTTTGTCGTTGACTATGACACCACAGTGAAGTTAGTTTCACTTTGTCTATATGTTTAATTAATAGACAAGTGCAGATGTATGTAGCCTATACTCTACCCGGTTTTAGTAAAGAAAGGCTTAGTGGAATACCTGTTCCATACGGTCTTGCGTACAAGCAGATTCCTTCAAATACACTGCTGACTATCAAAATACTGATGCGCTGTTTGAAGTTGCCCTGCTTGCTGTTAAAGGGAATGACAGATGTCCTCCTCATTGGTTTAAAGGATGTTAAGCCCAAAACACACCCATGACTGATTAAGAAACATAAGAGCCACCTTTTTGCGCCAGGCACCTGACGTTTGATAACAAAACCACCCCAAATGTGGACTGGACAAACCCCTAAATGTATTTACGCTATTTGCTAGTGACCATGCATTTCATATTGCTAAATTAGGGCCCAAAGTGTGTGTGAGAGAGAATAAGAGTGAGTGAAAGAGTGGGTATGATCATTTAACAACCAACCAACAGCAGGATCTGCGTTCACATGCACTCTGTGGCGAGACAAGTTTTTCTTGCTTGTAAGTGGCATCCATTGGGGGACAAGAGGTACATTTTATATATAATAAATGTATTTATATTATTTATTTATAATTTGAACATACTGTTTACATATTCATAATAAAATATAAAAAAATTATTATGGAACTTTAAATTTAAAATGAAAAGCTTTGACATTTCAAAAATCGCTTAAATTGCAATCTAATTAAACCCTTTTAAAGCTATTGTTCATGCTAAACAGTTAGTCACTATTTAAATTATAAAATAATATAATTGGCAATAAATAATTTGGCCCTGAATCTGATCAAACTGGTCTCAAACAGAAAGAGTCAAATGGTGTAACCCGGTTACACCATTTGACATTTCTATTTAAAAGCAAAATTTGCAGGCATTATTATGGACAACTATGTACACACTTCACCTTTATGTGAATATGCAAACACAGTTTTTACATTAAATTGAATATTTTATGATTATTATGATTTATCAACATTTTTAAAAGGTCATACCATTTGACATGTAACCTAAGCTTACCTGGCCATGGCCTAAAAACACTATTATGTTACTTGAAGAGAGTTGCTAACCTTGACTCATAGCAGTTGGGGTCTTGAAGGGTCCTTCTCTATGACATTATTTCCTGTCACATGATTCTCTGACACAATTCATACAAAATTGCTCCTTAAATGGTGGTTACGCCACTTGACATTTTAAGTGGTTGATGTGACAGACACGATTCCCCATATTAATTAAAACATTCAGAACAATGGGGTTTCATTACTTGTATTAAATATAGAAAAGTTCTTGTGCAAGATCATGCCAGATTATTTTAGAAGGGATTTTGGAGAGAATTTCACATTTTTTTCAGCAAGTGTAATTATTTGGTTCATGTTTTTGTGGTTACACCGTGTTGACAATTTTACCCAAATTCAGTTAATACTCTTTCAAAATTAAATAAATCCAAAACTTTAAGATTAGGGTTTGATGAAAATGATATTTGAAAATAATTTGTCAAATTATTTTCAAATTTTAACAATTTTAAATGTATGTAACCCATATGTACACAAGAAAATGAGCTGTCACGTCATTGACCCAAAAATCAATATACGAGTTACAAATATGATTTTTTTATTTGTAGATATCAAAACACACATGCAAATCAAGAAATATTTGTGGATCCCCCTCTGCGCATATAAAAATATTATTGAGACAAATTTAGCACCATACCTAGCAACCAAGACGCTGTCTATTGAAAAGGGAACTATTTTTTGATGCGTAAGAACGATGTCGAAATGAACATTTTTAAACAATAATGGGGTATTTTCAGATTATTTGAAGGACTCCGGCCTTGTGGCTACGGCCGAACAACACCCGTGGGAATATCCATGACCAATCCTACGATCACGAGTGCTATATTGCTTTTATACAACAATTCTACCACAAACTAAATAATCTGAAAATATCCATGACCAACCCCACTCTCACTCGTGCTATATTGCTTAACCATAGAACCCAATTGTTGTATAATAAATAATCTTATTACCATGTATAGTCTAATTCCATTGCTGCCAATTGCCATATAGGCTAATGTGCAAAAAGTAAACAAAAGATCAATGCAATACAGTTAAATATTTTATTAAACAGACTTAACATTCAGAACCAAGGTACACAAAGTATTCAAGACCCTTTCACATATCCCTGAAAACCAAAACATATCATTAAACAGTTCCCCATATTACACATGCCTCTTAGTCACAATATGTTATTTACTTAAAGATGTTAAAATGTGCAGATATTACAGTAAAGTGTACAATATTATACATTACAGTAAATCATATAATACTGTTGAGAGTACAACAGTACGAAGTAATTCAAAGTATTATAAATATTCTCCTCCTCCTCCTCTCATTGCCTGCAGCTCATTGGCTGTAGCGTTCAGATCTGTGGATCCTCACTGTTTGAGAAGTGTCCATACTGGTCGGTTCCGCTGACCAGAACGGTGGCATGGAAACGCCTGGGTCTGTCAGGGTCCTGGGGTGCAGAGAGAGGGAGAGGAATGAGAGAGAGAGAGAGAGAGAGAGAGAGGAGGTGTATAGAGAGAGAGGAGGCGGGGGAGAGAGAGATGTTCTTTAGGGAAAGGAAAGCACTGACAAAAAGAGCTGAGGTTTCAGCCTTTCTTGTGTTTGGACAAAACATTCTCCCCACATTCTTAAGATGTTTCCACTGCTTGTAGATACAAACTTGCCAAGGAAATGAGTCACCCATTCATTCTGCCCACTGTCTTCAAACACAGCTCTTAAAAATGCCCTACTTGCTACGAAGAAACTATCTAGACACTACATAGTACATGTATGGATTTATTATAATTTCTATAAAAAATATTCCTTTTGTAACACACACAAACACACACACACACACTTTTACACCTTTAAGTACACAGGCAAGTTAGCATCATGAAACTGAATGTGTGAATATCACTCTGCATTTCTCCCACCTGAATTGGATAAGCACATGTGGGGACGTAGCGGATAACGAAACCACAGCGCCTGCGGTCGGACATGTTGGGGTCACTGGCGTGGACGAGCAGGCCATCATGCAGCTGCATGTTCACAACAAAAAATATGGACATTAATATCCAGATAACCAAAATACCAAAGGCCAAGAAACTGACTGAAGGACGGTGCTATGCTATGCACAAATGCTATTTGAGTTATGTCTTACAGAACCAGAAGTTTGAGCCTTGGTGATCTATGAGTATATATAGGTAGACATCACCCACCGACATCTGCCCGGCCAACAGGGGGCAGAGTACAGCCTTGTCTGTCTGCACCAGCTCCTCTGGGATCTCCTGGTTGACCGACAGCATGTTACCCGGGCGCTGAGACTGGCGGTGAGGGAGCATCCCGGAGCAGTGACTTCCTGTTGGAGACAGGAAGTGAGCTTGTGTTTAGTTCATCAATCACATGGCCCTCCACTGCGTTTACCCGCTGTCACAGACGGGCCTTTTTTTCTACGAAGCTAAAACAGGCCAGCTGTTTGTCAAAACCTAAGTGGTCTAGACCGAGTTTGAGAAAGCTGTGAAAATATTTTAGAGGCAACATTTTACGGTATTTTTATGTGATGTGAGTGTAGAGTTTACTCTGGCTACACTGTATAACACAGGTCTCCTAAAGTCTTTGGTATTCCCGGAACATGTTGAAATATGCCTTGTGAATGGTGGCATTGTCTTTCGTATTTTACAGTAATATGCTATGTGAAAAGGCACTTTGTTTATGTTTGTTCTATTACTCATACTAATTGCCTGTCCCTGGAAGCAATACTACTTGATGTAGTAATGTACTCTGTCATATCTAGCCACTCATCACTCTGTTGTAGCTTTCATTTGGACTCGAGGTGTTCAGTACCTGGAATAACCTGAAGAGCTCCATTGTCCTCCAGTGAGTCATCCAGAGCCAGCCACACAGACAGCACTGGACCTCCATCAAGACCCCAGTACCTGCAAATCACAAGGAACACATCTTTATCAGATTCATTATGTTTTCTTTTATTTAGTAGGGGTACAACAAACTTATTTATTTGGTTTTGGATTGTTTTGGCCATGATTAGAACATTTTCATGGTGGTGGCTTATCAATAATGTGTGTGTGTGTGTGTGTGTGTGTGTGTGTGTGTGACCCACCTCATATCCTGGTGCCAGGCCACGTAGGGCAGGCCAGCCTCCTTCTCTCCCCGCTCCTCTCTGTTCGTTTCTTCCCCTCCTGGTCCGTTCTCAAAGGGGATGACTTCTGCCCCTCGGTTGCCCCTGGTTACGGGGTATTTACAGATAAATCTGGAGTCCAGCAGGATGACATCTTGCCCCAGGACGGCACCTACCACCTCCAGAACGCGGGGGTGCTTGACTAGCCCCATCACCCAGTCGTACTGCATGTGCACGTTGTGGAGGCTGTACCCAGTATAGTCTGTTCCTGTGGGGGACAAGCAGATGGAGGGTTAGCATAGCTGCACTGCACACACTGATGGCAGAGACCTTTCCAGGGAAGTGTTAAAAACGTCAGTTACAACAGAAGCTCTGAGTCTCCAGCTCTAGTTACTGCATCTTTTAAGTTTTTCAATAGGCTAAAACTCAAAACAGTTGTTAGGCTTAGGCCCCTATGTCATTTTGATCTGTAAAAAATGTCACATGCAGCCATGCTGAAATTCTACTCACTGCACATTTATTGTAATGTATTATTTACGTATTGCTGCCACGCTACAAAAAGTGAGGGGCACTTAGGGAGGGGCGGTGGAGGAGGTTTGGGAGGGAGTGGGGGTGAGTGCATTCATTCACAGAATCTAGATTCCACTACCTCCAGCGAACGTACACCGATCAAAGCATGTCCGTCGGCCTTCTTATGATCGCACACACACATGCTCACAGAAACAGACACACACACACACACACGTAAACAAGCACACACACACATTTTACCCATCATGACTGTTTCAAATATGGCCCAGCTCTCTACACTAAGGAAGCGTATTGCTGCCACACTAAAATAAATAAAAGGCTCAGTATCACGCAATTACGTGAAAAGTTTTGTTATTACAATATCTTTTTCACATTTTAACAAGATGTTTATCACGTTATTACATGAAATTATTACATTATTAATGAAACTAAACAAAACGAGAGGCAAGAATAGGCTATAGCTCGTTTACACGACTCAAATTCTATTCTAAGCTTGGTTTAAGACATGGTGAGATTCTCGTTATTGAACACGGTGGATGATATTGTTATATAGCCTATGCGAACAGCCAAGCATTGTCCAGAATATTCTGCACCTGTGTGCAGTAGCCTAGTGGAGTGGCAATCGGGAGAGTCGGGAGGATTCCCGGTGGGGCCGTCCTGATTACTGTAGTGTGATCTCAAAAAGCGCATGCTATTGCTGTTTGAATATTTTCTTTGCTGTGCTCTCCAGCAGCCTGCACTGTGCGACTGCAACGCTTCACTACTCACTCCCTGTGTCCCTTTCCCACAGCCTTAGAAATGACAGCGATGACCTGACATGCAGGCTACCGAGCCAGAGCGCTCTATACATTCACCCACATTGCATAATGATTTGTATATTTATCAAAGCTAGATGGGTAGATGAAGCAGAACTATCAGGATGTGTGAGCAGGCTACTCCTGCACAAACCTTCTCTCTGCCTCCTTTTCAGCAGCTCTCTGCAGATACACACACATCCCTCTTAACTGCTCCTCAGTCAGCTGGGCAAAGACCACACACACACATAGCCTACACACACATACTGTACATGCACAAAAACACTCATCAAGCAGCACTGTGTAATAGCAGTCAGGGTGCAAATTCATAGACACGACTAGTTATCACATAGACTGTATATATAGAAGTTCTATATATACAGTCTATGAGTTATCATTTATGCCAGCCATGAGCTCTTGTGGCCTCGTTTCGTTTAGTTTCGTTATCTTGAAATAATGTGATAATTTCATGTAAAAACGTGATAAATATCTCGTAAAAACGTGAAAAAAAATCATATCTTAAAATAACATGATATTTTCACATTATAACATGAAAAAATATTATCATGAAATAATGTGATAATTTCATGTAATAACGTGATACATATCTTGTTACAATGGGAAAAGGATATTATTATAACAAGAAACTTTTCAAGTAATTACGTAATACTGAGCCTTTTTTTTTAGTGTGGCAGCAATACGCTTCCATTACTTTTACTGGCTCAAGCTGCACATACACAAAAATATTATTATCTAGAAATAACTTTATCATTTTTATGTAATAATGTGATAAATATCTTGTTAAAACGTGAAAAAGATATTGTTATAACAAGAAACTTTTCACGTTAGCATTTACATACACATTCACATTAGCCTACGTGAAACTGAGGCTTTTTTTGTGTGTGGCAGCAATTCGCTTCCGTAATGATTTAATGCTTAGCTGGAATGATGTTTTTCCCTATCATCCTATTTTTTAAAGCAGGTCTACATGCGGGGATTTTGTACGAGGATGTTTGAAACAATGCACTGCACTAGTTAACACAAAACATAGGCCTACACATGGGATATCAGTAGCTAGCCTGTTAGCAAGGAAAACAGTGTAGCCTACTTAATCTAAATGCATGATATATAAAATCACACCGTATGTAGGCCTATCTCATGTTGCATGTTAACTATCATAACATCTTTATGACTGCATTATAATGTATGGATTTTATAAAATGAAAATAAACTTAGTACAGTAGGGGGGCAGTACAGGTTCACATTCGGTGTTCTTTCGAAGTAATACAGGAAAACAGATAAATACTGTACATCAGGTTCATGAAACTATAGCAAATAAAAAATGAAAATAAAGTTTTATTTTTTAACTCCATTACATAACTATAGTACATAGCTGTGACACTCCACAGCTAACTGTCTTTCTGCCAATACTCCCCTTCCACACCAATCCCCCACCCCAGGTAGCCTGACCGGTAGCCTACTCACCGAACTTCCTCTCCAGCTGGGCGAAGGCCTCCCTGGCCTGCCGGAGCTCGGTGGGGTCCAGCACGCCCACGCCGCTCAGGTAGCCCTGCTGCTCGTACAGGCTGGACATCTGCTCCACGGATACGCTCATGACTGCTGGCTGCTGAGGGATGACGACGCTCTCTCTCGGATCTTACTGCGATGTTGTCTTTGTCTCCGTCTTCTCTCTCTCTCTGTCTGGGATAACCAGCTGGGCCCTTGTTAGACTGTGTAAGCGTGTCTTTATGAAACCTGTTTTTATAACCTGCCCTGTGGAAAAAAGAGTGAGAGTGAGAGAGGGAGGGAGGGAGAAAGGAGGGGAGAGGGAGAGTGTGGGCTGTTACAAGCTTCTCCTGACAGAGGTATTTCCGTTTCTCATCAGAAACGCACTTGTCTTTCTCTGGCACTTCTCTCTCCTCTCCTCTGTTTTCTCTTTTCACCCCTTCATCGCTCGCTCGCTCAGGATAAATTTATTCTGGGCTGTTTATGGAGCACCAGGAGATTCCGGGGGCTGGGCGCGACCTGCAGCATGACGGCACTAATGACAAAAACATCTCTGGAGCTGCGCAAATGAGCAGCGACACCCCTGTCCCATGGGCCCAGTACAGCAGCGCTTACTCAGACTCAGACTGGACACACACACTGTGGTCAGACTCTCTGTCTCTCTTTGTCTCTCCGTCTGTCTGTCTCTCTCTGACTCTATCCCTCTCTCTCTCTCTCTCTCTCTCTTTCCACACACACACACACACATAAACAAACGCATATACACCTGCTGTTACAGAGATTTTCTCTTCTTTAAGGCAGATGATTATACATGCACACATCTATCCTGTGCATGCACACACACACACACACACACACACACACACACACACACACAGGTCTCTGACACCAGATGTGATTTTAGTCACACGCCCCAGAAGAGAGACTCACCTGTGCACACCTGTGTGATGAGAGACCTGACACCTTGATGCTTTCAGCAGCTGTGAGCTAGACAGAGGAAATTATATAGTGAATAAGAACCAGATGACACAGACTTCACACCAAAATGTCAGCAGGCCTTTGAAAATGAGCCTGAAAAGTCACTGTGCTTTGAGCTCAGCCATCACAACTATTCTTGTCATTACCCCAGATGATGTACTTGGCTTGGCTTCTGAGTTGTCTCTGTGACTGCGTCCTGTCCCAGGTCCACTTAGTTCCTTCTGGAAACTCTTCTGCCAACTCTGCCACGGGTTCCTTATATTAGGCTGAGTTGTGTCTGTGTGTGTGTGTGTGTGTGTGTGTGTGTGTGTGGGGGTGATTGAGTAATACAAGACAATCTCACATGTGGTCCTGTCATGGAAAATGGAAAACCCAGCAACCAAGAAAATGTCATCTTTACTGGAATGATGCCATGTTAACTTGATCTTATCATTTTGAAGAATTAGAGAACTTTCTCAGGTCTAACTTGTTTTCAGGAAAGAATGCAAGAAGTAAGAAAAGAGACTCCAGACTGATAGTTGTCTTATATGTTTGGTTTCACAACTATTCATGTTGCAGATGTTGTTTTTGTCCAAAATGCTGCATGAGTGATACAATCGTGTGCTAAATACCATAGATCTTAAAATGGAACTCCTGTGATATAAGCACCTTGCCCTTCCAGTTGTGTGACAAATCCAATTTCATGCCAAGAAGCATCCAATATGTTATTGATGTTTATGTTTTCTTATGTTCTGATGTGTATGTTTTCTTATGTATTTTGACAGCTTTAATTTGTATATGTCAGCATGGTTGTGAGCCTCTCCTGGAATCAATGCATTGCTGGAGGGAAACAAAGGCTTTTACAATGTGGTTCTGTGGAATATTGGCACACAATCACTTGATCTCCCTAGACTTGACTAATGCTATTGTATGTCTGGCCTAATTTAGATGACCAGAGTTGAGTGAGTTGACTGAATTCCGGTCCAAGAGGAAGACAATCACACAGCTCTGGTTACAGCAAAAGCCTGATGCTCCTCTGATTATTGGCCAATGATGACACTAACGGAGGAACCAGGAATACCTGCACAGGTGATTGATAAACCTGCCCCTCCTCAGCTCATACATCACTTAAGTTCCAAGAAAAAGGACAACTTGTCTTTGACTGATCAACGGTGTCACTCAGTGTACAAGGAATAAAGAGAGGAAATGGTGGCTAGGTTAATATGTCACCTGTGCTCAGTGGCCTGTCATGTCACCGTGACAATGGGCTGTGACAAACATTGGCTGGCTGGAGCGGTGCCTATTTTGTATTTTGTAGAATTTCTCAAGAAATGTTTTGACTTCTTCAGTGGGTGTCCCAGTATTGATATGTAAATGCTGTTACAGAAGCAAGTTTGTCACTAATCTAACAATTTCATACAAGATTCACAATAAACAATTAATAAAAGAGAGAAAACAAAGATGTAAAAACCAAACAAATATATTTAAAATTAAGTTTTTGTTTAATTGCTGAACAGCATTACACTAATACAAAAGTTGAAGTTTCAAATTGTCAGTGCAGTACAAATATGTAATATATAAGACTTGAGATAAAGATAAAATATCAAGATATTATTGTTCATCAAACATCCTGTCTGCTACTAGCCTGGGAATACCCAACTTTCGGCAAATTTGGGATTTGCTCTGCAGGTCCATTTAGTCAAGAGGCCATCGCTAATCCGGCATAGAAGTGTATTTCTTTGGAATTGAGTAAACAAATTTAAAACCTTTGTTTACAAGATTGCTTCACTTTTGAAATGATTTGGCAAGAGTTTAAAGTACCAATTTAAGTTTACTAATTTCAATGCTATTATGCCCCTGCTGTCAATTAACCTTTTCTGAACCACTCCCAATTGTACAATTGTGAAGGTCTGGGTGTCCCCAGGCTAATCTGCTACATCTTGTATGGTCAAAAACAAAAAGAAGTACAAATTTTGTTATTCCACTGCTTGGTTGAATTTCCCATTGTCCTGTGTAATTTAGAATGTGTATGTTATTTGCACACCTAACAGTGTAGGCCAGTGTTTCTCAAACTTTTTCAGACAAAGGACCACTTAACCAATAAAAACAACCTCACGGACCACCTAGCTAAACAGTAGTCCTACTTTAACAGTATATTACACAGTAGGCCTACTCACTTACACCTTGCTTATTGTATTTGCACCTTGCTTATATTGTGTGAGAAAATTCATTTAAACTGGCGTAGCTTACATAAGCATTGTTACAGAACTGTTTGTATTTACATACAATTTGGTTCAATATTGCAAACAACTCATCTATATTATATTTTACCACGTCTGCTCGCGGACCACTTGGGTTAGCTTGCGGACCACACTTTGAGAAACACTGGTGTAGGCTATGACGTAGATCCAATTTGTTGGCCGTATCACACTTGTATATTAATTCACAGAACTCGTTAATTAGTTGATATGTGGCGGAAATAAATAGTTCTACAAACAAGACAGTTTTAGAGATTAAAATATTTACATTACAACAGGAAATGAACAAAACGCAAGTGGCAACAGTGGAATAAGCGGGATAATGGACTTCACAGCTTTTGACTATACAAGTATATACATAATACTCCGCTTTGCGTCAGGCCGCTTTACCATCTAGAACGTGTATTACGTAACTTTGTATAGTCAAACGGCGTGTTGTCTATTATCCCTTACATAACAAATACATACATAGACATAGATATCATGTTTTGGACACAGATCTCTTTATGATTTATTAAATTTCAATTTCACATGTTCTTTACAGTAATAAATATCAGAAACTACTTCATAGTCATTTAAATAGATTTGTAACATTGGAATATATTACAATATTAACTTAAATATAAAATATAAATTCTGTTCATGTGCATTAACATGAATGTGTATGTGTGTGTGTGTGTGTGTGTGTGTGTGTGTGTGTTTGTGTGTGTGTGTGTGTGTGTGTGTACGTGTGTGTGTGTGTGTGTGTGTGTGTGTGTGTGTGAATACTGTATGTGTGTGTGTGTGTGTGTGTGTGTGTGTGTGTGTGTGTGTGTGTGTGTTTGTGTTTGTGTTTGTGTGTGTGTGTGTGTGTGTGTGTGTGTGTGTGTGTGTGTGTGTGTGTATGTGCGTGTGTGTGTGTGTGTGTGTATGTACGTATGTGTATGTGTGTGTGTGTGTGTGTGTGTTTGTGTGCATGTGTGTGTGTTTGAATACTGTATGTGTATGTCTGTGTGTGTGTGTGTGTGTGTGTGTGTGTGTGTGTGGCGTGTGTGTGTGTGTGTGTGTGTGCAGTGGACTCAGGAGAACTCCCCCACTGCATGGCGCTGACAGTGCTTGGGGCAGGTGGGGTGATGAAGGCCTCGCTGTTCCTCCCTCTTCCTCCTCCTCTCCTCCCGGGCACGTTCCCGCTCGCGCTCATGGGCATGTTCCCGCTCGCGCTCATGGGCATGTTCCCGCTCGCGCTCATGGCTGCTGGCGCTGCAGCGGTGCACCAGCGCGGGCTCCCGCTCCCCAGCCGGGGGCGACGTCTTCTTCATCAGGAGTCGCTGGAGGACCTGCTTATCAGACCGCTCTTTATGGAAGTCATCCTCGTACACCTTCAGCTGTGGGGTGGATGAAGGATGCACAAGCACACACGTATGTACGAACACATACACACACACACACACACACACACACACACACACAAACACACACACACACACAGACAGAGGCATGCACAGACACACATACACGCATGCACACACACACACACACACACACACACAGGCATGCACAGACACACACACACACACACACACACACACACACACACAGACACACACGCACAGAGAGCAATTAAGATTCATCATCTTCTAATAGACTGAGCCTATTTTTGCTATGTTACCGGTACTGAACATCATTAAGTAACATTGAGGAAGGCAGAATTGTATTTTGAGCTAATGAGTTTGTTATTAGTGTAACTAGGGACGATAATTGAAACTCGTAATTAAGTCAAGGGGCATAACTGGACATGACTGAGGCTAAACTGTTACGTTTGGGGAATACATATTCCCCAGTGTTGTATGTATGTTGAGATGACTGTATTTCTCTTTATAGAAACCTATTAATCCTTAACCCATGTGACGGGAATGTTGGGAAATTAACATTCTAAAGAATATCTGGGTTCATTGAATTCAAAATAGAATTTTAGAATACATACATAGAATTCAATTGTTGCGGAACTTAGAATGTTCAAAAACCTACACCTTTAAGGATTAATGAGTCTTACTCTGCATCCCTCCACTGATAACATTATATTCACTTTTGCAATGACGATAAGGTTAGTGATTTCAAAACGTTTCATTTCATATATCTGAAGCACATTCAGTCCAGTAAGCAAGACATGATTCTGGGATGTGGTCTGGCACATGAATATGTACTTTAAACACCTTGCCATCCCAGCCTGTCAGTGTGAGTGGTCAATACCGTGACAATTAGAGAAAAACAAACAAACAAACAAACAAACGAGCAAATAGAAAATGGTTCACTGATGGCAAAAAAACCTTGCAGTGAGCTGCTTACTGCTTAGAGCACTTTAGCAGGACAACAAAACACTGTATATCCCAAATGCAGGGAAACGTTCGGACAGGCTCATCATTAAGGGTTTTTAACCAACACTGACCTGCTCCTGCAAGAGCGCCATCTGCTGACGCATCTCGCCCTCCCTGCGCCGCAGTCTCTTGTTCTCCTGCAGCATGCGCTCGTGGTCCTTGTGCTCGGTTCTGTAGTCCGCCTCGTAGATCTTAGTCTGAGGATGAGATCCACAATGTGGTCAGTGGGACTGAGCTCAAATAAGAACTGAAAATGTGTACAACATTTGTGACAATCAACTAATACATATCACTCTCACAGCACAAACAGGAAACCCAAGGTTCCAGTTTACAGTACATTAAGTATAAGTATATATACTTTTTTGATCCCGTGAGGGAAATTTGGTCTCTGCATTTAACCCAATTGGTGAATTAGTGAAACACAAACAGGACACAGTGAACACACAATGAGGTGAAGCACACACTAATCCCAGCGCAGTGAGCTGCCTGCTTCAACGGCGGCGCTCGGGGAGCAGTGAGGGGTTAGGTGCCTTGCTCAAGGGCACTTCAGCCGCGGCCCACTGGTTAGGGCTCTGGACTTGTAACCCTCCGGGTTACAAGTCCAGCCTGCTAACCAGTGGGCCAATGGCTGAACCCTAAGGCATCACTTACAGTAATGCTAAATATTAGTTAGCTTTATTTCCTACTTAACATTACTTAACATAACATTGTACCTAATATAAATGTGAACAATCATAAGTCTCAGTAGGTTACTGTTCTGAGAAAAAAAGCAGAATGCTTCTTGTGGTTTGGGGTTGGGCCTGGACAACTTGTGGCTGTGGTTATTATCAGTTGTTATAGAGCACCACCAAGTGGTAGAGCAAAGATGCTTGTAGGTATTGGAATGAGGTGCAGTGTGCAGTACAGCCACTAGGTGGCACTGTTCCCTTGTTGTTTCTCAGGAGACTGTGCACACCTGACTGATCAACAAATGCAGCAAAAATAATCCAAAAAGGGTCTATGTAGAAGACATATGATGTGTGTGTGTGTGTGTGTGTGTGTGTGTTGAGTGAGATTGTAAGTATTTGATGTAAGTGCCTGTGTATGTGTGTGTGCGTGTGAGTGAGATTGTAATGTAAGTGCCTGTGTGTGTGTGTGTGTGTGTGTGTGTGTGTGTGTGTGTGTGTGTGTGTGTGTGAGTGGGATTGTAAGTATGTGATGTGTGTGCCTGTGTGTGTGTGCGTGTGAGTGAGATTGTAAGTATTTCATGTATGTGTCTGACTGTATGTGTGTGTGTGTGTTTATGTATCTTATGTGTGTGTGTGTGTGTGTGTGTGTGTGTGTGTGTGTGTGTGTGTGTATGCTTGTGTTGTCTCTGTGTATGTCTGTCTGTGTGTGTGTGTGTGTGTGTGTGTGCTTGTGTGGTCTGTTGGTGTGTGCGTGTGTGTTTTATATTGTATCTGTATCTCTGTGTGTGTCATACCTGGCATTTCAGAGCCTCCAGCTGGTCCTTGAGGTCCTGCACCTCAGAGAGGTTGTGCTTTGAGCGTGTTCTACCGGCCTCGCTTTGTCCTTTGCCACGGGCAGCGCTGCACTCTGAAGGAGGATGTGGTCCAGTCAGATGACCATTGATGTGGTGAGCAGGCCTCTTCTGATCCGGGGAGTATTTGGAGTCTGTGTTGGTTTCTGTCGGTCTGGATCCATTCACTGAACTCTGCAGAGGACGGGTGAGAGAAAACTTATCAAGAGAAATCAACTTCTATAATATCAACATAGTGACTCTTCATTCAACACAGTCAGATCAGATGCATGTCTATGCAATATTGTGCAATTAAATGTCAGGTTCAAACGAGGTAAAAAAACTAAAACGATTAATTAAAGTACTGTAGGAAACAGCTTCCCTGTTGCGTTTGGACTGGATGTTTTCAATGTGCAGGGCTTCATTAGTTAAAAAAATATCCACACAACTTAAAGTGCATTTGTCAGCACCACCTCTCTGTAGTCGTTGAGAGCACTGGAAACCCTAAATAACCTGTGTTTTTAAACCGTCCCTGCGATTAGCAAGCTCTAGCAAGCTCATGCCAGAAATGTTCCACACAACAAAATCCTCCTCCCCAATTCAGGAAGAAGCGCATTAGCGCATTAGCCTGCACAGGACGCCTGCACGGGGCTCCAGATAGTGGTGAATTTACACTTTTCAGACATAAGAGGCAACTTGGCATGGCCTAATTACAAGACTTCCATGGCGTACTGTAGATACACATTGCTATAGACAATTGGACCTGACGTTTACCAGTATATCTCATTCACCTTTAAATACTGCTTTCATTTGCAAATATGCATTGTCAATTATGACCAAAACAGGAAATAACGATGACAGCAATCTATTAATGCCCAACTGAGAGAACACTGCAGGGGCCACATCACATAAGTGGATCCTGTCTATGAACGTACAGTATGTATAGTAATCTGTAAAGGTGTACTGTTTGTGTGTGTGTGTGCATGCATGTTTGTTTGTGTGCATGTATGTGCATGTGTGTGTGTGTGTGTGTGTACACTAACCGGTGTTAGTATGCTCCAGTCTGTGGTTGAGTGTGACTGCTGCATGCGGCCCTCCAGCAGTTGAATGTACTCCTGCAGATGCTGGTTCTTCTTAAGCTCTTCCATCAGAGTGTGCTCATAGTATTCCCCTTTATTCTACACACACACACACACACACACACATCATCAGAGTGTGCTCATAGTATTACCCTTTATTCTACACACACACACACACACATCATCAGAGTGTGCTCATAGTATTCCCTTTATTCTACACACACACACACACATCATCAGAGTGTGCTCATAGTATTACCCTTTATTCTACACACACACACATCATCAGAGTGTGCTCATAGTATTCCCCTTTATTCTACACACACACACACACATCATCAGAGTGTGCTCATAGTATCCCCTTTATTCTACACACACACACACAAACATAAGCACAATCTGGCAGTAAATACTTATAAATTCAGGTCCATATGTGTGTGTGCATGTGTACAGTATCATGTTTGTGTGTAGGAGAGTATTGTGAAACACCACCTCTCAATGGGTTTTTATTATTATTATTATAACTATTATTATTATTTATATATATATATATATATAAATAATTTGGGCTTTTAATAATTTAATGAGATATATAATATTTGGGCTTTTTATGCCTTTAATGAGATAGGATAGTGGAGAGTGAGTGGGAGAGAGAGTCAGGGTGGGATCTGGAAAGAACCACAGGGCTGGAATCGAACCCGGGTGGCCGGCGTATGGTGCAGGTGCCCCTACCTGTCGCGCCACGGCCGGGGCCCTCGATGGGTTTTGACCTGAGACATCAGGTATGGGAGTTTGGAGTCAGGTGGGGGGGCTAAGATCTATGGCTACTGCCAACGGTTTTCATCTCTTAAGGCCTCAGGGAGGAGCTTCTCTGCTGTCCCCCACTACAGACATGTGGGCATCGATGAGGGATGTGTGGTGTGTGTCTGTGTGTGTGTTTGAGTCCATGTGTCTGTCTTTCTATGTGTGTGTGTGTGTGTGTGTGTGTGTGTGTGTGTGTGTGTTAGTGCTGTGCCTCACCTGTTCATGCTCCACCTTGAGCAACAGTTTGCTGTTGAGCTGGCGGATGCTGCTGATCTCTCTCTGTAGGGCGTCCATCCTCTGCTGCAGGCTCAGGGTGGTGCTGCGGTAGATGTGGTCCCAGTCCTCATTCAGCTTCATCACACCCACCCACACACACACGCACACACACACACACACACACACACCTTGCATGACACACACACACACACACACACACACACACACACACACACACAGTCAGGTCTATCAAAACAAACTGCTTTGTGCTTGGAGGCTTTTAATAGCAAAGGGACATCACCAAAAAGCAGAAGGTGTGACGACACAATTGCATTCTTCTGCAATCATAGAATTTCTTCCTCACTCATCTCTCTCTCAGTCCATCTCTCACCCTCTCTGTCTCACTCTCTCTCTCTTTATCTCTCTCTCGCTCTCTCTCTCCCCTCTCTCTCACTGTCTCTCCCTCTCTCTCTTTATCTCTCTCTGTCCCTCTCTCTCTCTGTCCCTCTCTCTCTCTCCGTCTCTCCCGTCTCTCCTTCCTTCTCTCTCTCTCTCTCTCACTTCCTCTCATTCAGCTCCTGTTCTTGTTGAGCATTGATGTGGGCAGGCCGTAAACAGAGACAGCAGTATTCTTCCTTTCGCAGTGAAAAAATAAATGAGGTTTTGATGAGTGCAGTGTGGAGCCATGGAAGGCGTTAGTGTTTGGGGCACTCTTCATGTCCCTCTGTCCAAACAACGCGCCCATCTGGTTAACAATGACAGCCCATGGTGGCAGTTTGGACCCGCAGTAAGGTGAGGAAAGATAAGTAGAAATTGCTCACACACACACACACACACACACACAACACACACACACAGATGTAGAAACAGAAGCACTCTCTTTCTCTCATTCTCTCCCACCTTCATCAGATGCCCTCTAGTCACCGTTGGAATGACTCAAACTGAATTCACATAATGCCGATTTTAAAAATATTCCACCAAATGTTCATGAAGCATAGCGACAGACTGTACACAAGAGGACAACACGCAGAGTGGATTAATCCCTAATAACGCTGTGTAAAGAGACAGATTGAGTGGTCTATGTGCAATGATACATAAACATTGTAAATGGAGACAGATTGTGTGCAATCTATGCTCAGTGGTGCTTAAAGAGCACAGAAGCAGCTTGCACAATGAGATCCACAAGCAAGTCAGAGATCCATTACGTAAGGCCAGAGCATATGCTAGGATAGGAACTACAGTGTATGGGAGCATGGGGGAAGCTATAGGGATTCACCCAGTGAAGTTTCACCCACACAAGGCCTGTATAAACAGGAAATTACTAAAATCCCTTTATGCCATGTCTACCATAGTATTATTGTTACTTATCACCCGGAGAGAAAAAATACTCTTTTCTGATTGGATGGTGGGGTGGCTATTACTGTAATTCTGATTATTACACGGCTCTTCATAATGCTGCAAAATGCTCCATTCACTTGAATGGGCCTTCCCAACGTTCGGTGGTCTGCTAATTCTCAATAACAGACCGTTGCTAAGTATAACAGACCGCTGTCAAGGAAAATTAGCTTTGTGCTTCTATTTCACGTCTTTCATATCACTACACAAGAACTGGAACTTCATTCAAAAGTGAAAGCAGACGGTTGATCAGCTGTGTTCTAAAGAATGTTTGAATCAAGTTCAGCGTTGTCGATCTATTTGTTTCTCACCAAAAGCCACGATGAAACGGTAACAAATAGGCTATAGCCTAGGCTATGTAGTGTAGCAGTGAATGAACCCCTGTGCTTATCTGTTTAGTATGGAGAAGGTTGTGTGGTTGTGAGCAGTGGATGAACCCCTGTGCTTATATATATGGAGAAGGTTGTGGGGTTGTGAGCAGTGGATGAACCACTGTGCTTATCTGTCTAGCATGGAGAAGGTTGTGTGGTTGTGAGCAGTCTCACCTCCTTGTTGATTCTGCGCAGTTCCATGTTCTTGTTAAGCAGCTGTAGTTTCTCCTCATCGGCCGACGTCACGGACATGCTGTCGGTGATGAGCGTCACCTGCTCCTCAGTCGAGAGGAGGTGCTCACTCCCCACCTCCTCTTCCTCCTCCTCCTCATCCACCTCCTCCTCTTCCTCCTCTTTCTCTCTCTGCTCCTCTTCCAGCCTGACATCAAACATACACACAGACACAGACAGAGACACACCCCCACACACACACACACAAACGCACACACAAGAAGAAAATGGGTCACCATTCAGCTATTCAGATGTGGTTGCGATTCATCATTGGTTATTTAACACAAAGCATGACCCTTGATCGGTTCACATACAGCAATCCATGATTGGCTCCTGTTGAGATGCCAGCTTGGCAATCACGCCAGTCTTCCACCGCCACTGAGGCAGACCTTGACATCTTATTGAGCTTTTCACATTGCAGCCCTTCATTCAGCAAAGCATGACTGATTCCAGTACTAATACTTCTTGATGGGTAATCCATGCAAACACACACACACACACACACACACACACATGCACACACACAAAGACACACACAAACACACACACACACACACACACACACACACAACACACACAATCACATGCGCTTCTCAAATGAACCAAATTCCATTAGAACTCGCGGCCGGTTGATTAAATTCAATGGAGGGAATCAAATCAAGCAATTAAGAGCCTATCACAAATCACAGAGGTTGTGCTCACGCAGCTGTGCATGGAGACATTACTGTTGCAAACGCCTGATAAAGAGCAGCCTGATGAGGCTTGGAGTGCAGACTAATACCCTTCATTCGACATGATGAATCCCATTAAGGAGCCAAAGATGGCAGCACGGCTCCTACACAAATGCGCCGGGTGAAGTGCATGTCAAAGGGGATGTGAACAGATGAGCTGAAACTTTATTCCACACTATAGCCATTGATTGATCTGATGTTGGTTATCTGTAAGTGTGTTGAGTTTAGAACTCTGGTGGCCTGATTCCTGATTCCCCCGCAGTAATTTCCTGATAGTACTCCCAGTCTTTAGTGTCCTAAAATGCCCCCAAAATTAAACCTAAAGGAAACTAGCTGCCACTTATCAGTATAATTATATACTCTTTTGATCCCGTGAGGGAAATTTGGTCTCTGCATTTATCCCAATCCGTGAATTAGTGAAACACACACAGCACACGGTGTACACACAGTGGGGTGAAGGACACACTAATCCCGGCGCAGTGAGCTGCCTGCAACAACAGCGGCGCTCGGGGACAACCCTCCGGTAACAAGTCTGAAGCGCTAACCAGTAGGCCACGGCTGCCCCTAATCACACTGAACCAAACAATCTCATCACAAATTCTAGCCCATGTCCTAAGGCATGCATGGTGTAAAGGAATAGAAAGTGCTAGAAAGTTTATGCTTAAATTAGACATGCATCTCTACATAACAATTTAGTTACCTTGTGACAAGACCAGTGGCAAAATACATTTTCCCGTCTGTAGTAATTCTGTTGATCTAAATTGTCATAATGAAACATTGTAAGTGCAGCATGATTTTGAAACCCGGGTGTTTGAGGTTATGCAGACAGTGAAGTTCTTTTCCACACAGCCCTGGAATCAACACACACACAGTGTTACGCAGGGGCATAATTTATGGAAATGACTGTTCCTCTGAGCGGCCTTTGTGAACTTCCCCCAACATTCATGTCAGGTGAAAGGAGTCGAGTGGCAGGGACGGACGAAGACAGATAAGACTCTCTCTTTATCAGCCACGCTCCTACACCCCTGCTCCCCAACCCCCTACCCCACCGCCACGCGCCGCTGAAAAATCACTTCACTCTCAACCTTGCTACAAAGAGATCACAACCTGTCTTCTGCCTCCCCTCCACCTAACATGCCCAATCCTCCGTCACCACCCCCATCCCCATCCCCATCCCCACTCCAGCAGCCGGGCTAATCTCCTGGCAAGTCCTGCTCTCTGCTCATCTCCACTCCAATACACGCTGAAATGTGCAGCAAGCCCTACAAACAGGAACACACGGCAATCTCTCCCCCAGGCCTCAGATAGGCACAGAGGGGAAATACATGGAGAGAGGAAAAGAGGGAGAGACAGAGAGAGAGAGAGAAAGAGAGGGGTTAGAGAGAGAGAGACTGAGAGTTAGAGAAAGAGAGAGAGTTAGAGAGAGAGAGTTAGAGAGTGTGAGAGAGAGAGAGTTAGAGAGAGATAGAGAGAGAGATGCCCAAAGTGCTGAGTGAAATCTTGTTGGAGCACTCCCCACTCCTCCAGGCCGGAGCGAAAGTGGTGTTTAAACGGCACTGGGGGAACGCCACGCTGGGTGGACCGTGGTTATCAGGGAAGGAGGCAGCATGTGGCCGCGCCTCAGTCGGCGCACAGCAAAGCCGCCCGGCATCTGCTCAGCCCGCCCAATTGGGCCGAGGGTCAGCCACTCAGAACTCTCGGAGCGAGTCGGCTGCCTTCGGAGACCTCAACCGGCCGGTTAACCACAGGGCTTTAGCATATGGCCCATACATGTGGCCAAAGTCCAGACTTCACTTTCACTTTAAGCTGGTTAACAAGGCTGGCGGTTTAAACAAATTAGTTTAGACTTCATATATGCAATGGTAAGCTGAAGACCAAATATGTGGATCTAATATTCGGAAGCGTCAAGATAATCAAGCTGAAAGTGTGAGATAGAAAATCAATCATAATGTATTTTTTGAAAAAAAAATCAGTCTTAAAGTTCAATCCTTCTGAAAAGAAACTTTCTGGCTTATTATTAAAATAAATGTTTTATTGCCATGGGGATTCCCTGGATTTCCTACTGAAACATAATGCTATAGACCGACATAACAGTAGATTCTGCCCAGGATCTGCCCGAGCTCAGAGACCGATCAGTCTGTTATTCAGGGGTCGATCACAAGGTCATCAGGGTCGATCACAAGGTCATGGTTCTAAATGTTATCAATCAGGTCTATGCGGTCGCTGACATTTTTGTTCAACACTGTTGCCGAGCCACATATCATCATGTAATGTTTTCAAAATAATAACTGGCCTGCCTCTGGTCACTGTGTTTTCGGACGTCCTTGCGGTGTGCTAACTTTATGCATTGCAGCGACCACCAAGCCAAGGAGATCGTAAAACATTTTATGATGTCTGAAGTTTGAAAATGGTTTCTCGAATATATGCGAGGGCGCAACTTCTCTGAGGAATGCTATTCTGCCAAGGCCGCCATTGTAATTCACTTTCACTGTATTCGAGGTGGCAATAAAGAAAATAATTTCGCTTATCGGAGGACATCATAAAGGGCATCTAAATAAACAGTATAAAATATATATTAGGGCTGTATGATTCACTCACACAGTGTGACTGCACTGAGCAGGAGAAAGTGTTTCAACATCCTGGCGTGACAACTATTTTGGAACAGAGACAGCTGCTGTTTGAATAAATAAAAAAATCCATTATGAAAAAAATTTATTTCCTGTTGAATAGTTCAGTTTGTAATTTAACACAGGGTGGTGACATGCGGAAAGATCTTTCAATCAACACATTTGGTTGCAGGTTAAAAATGATGTGACTAAAAAAACTAATCCATTTGATATAAGTGCCATTTAGCTGGAATTCACTACATGATAATGTGCTGTGGGGAAAATGGTTCATATGTGGGCCTTGTCTATGTTGTTTCATAGTGTGCATTGTAAACATTTTAACTCTTGTATAAATGTACACGACACAAGAGAAACAGCTACTGCAATGTACTAATTTATGAATGTAATACATATGAATAATTTTAATGGCCATATTTCAACACCGTTCTGAAAGCAATACTGTGTGGTACTTGTCCCTCACACATCAACAAGAAAGGATTGTGCTGGTCTGTCATTCATATTCTGTTCTATTGAGGAGTCTGTGGTGCAATAGTTTTCTATGGGGGAAGTTCCCAGGGTTAGGCAGTGTCAAAAACCCTGTTTTGACATCAAAAACTGATTGTCAGATTTTTTTGGATCAGACATGGGCTTAATGAATATGCATTTATGGGGCTGTCCATCTAAATGCACACAATTCAAGGACCCGATTGGGTCAGTCAACCACTAAATTAGATTTATTTGAGCTGATGGCAGGCCAGAGCTCCTACTCCTGCTCCTCCTAAGAATTTAATGCCCGTGAACAAAAAAACACATTTTGTGCTGAAGACACTCTGCAGTTGTTGTTGCTCAGGGAAGATACGTCTATTTTTCTGTATGTCTTAATTTCTTTATCTATCTTTTTATTATGTCTGGAGAGAATCTTGAGAGAACTTGCCATCTGTCATGCAAGGTCACTCTTAATTTATTTAATGAAGCAGAAGGAAATAAAAACAGCCGTGCATTTCTAGGAGCCGCAGCGCTGTTGCTCTGTACTTTCTGTTCTCCTTAAGCCAGCTGTGGCATCTGTGTCGTGGATGCACACCTGTTATTCTATGCAGCACAATGCACTACAGTAAGTTCTTCTTTTTAGAGACCCCATTATATTGGCAAAAATAAAGAGCTATTGCAACTATCTATACCTCAAACAGCAGGCTTTATTATTGTAAACTGAATTAAATTGTGGCAATTGTGAAATGTGAGAACATTCTAGTGTGAGATTAATTGATTGTTGGCAGTTGTTGTTTGAATAATATATATATTTTTTTTTTCTGGAAACTTGCTTGCTTTATAAGGTTTGTGTGTGGAAATGTTTTCAGTCAACAGATTCAAGCCCTTTCTTTGCTGGTTAAACTACTAAACAAGTTTTAATATTCAAGGTAACTTTCTCTGTCTCTGTTTTTTTCTACGCTGCACTGCCCTTAACAGTGGCTCGTTGGATTACCAAAAAGAAAGAACTCTTTCATCAAACTATACACTTCAAACAGCATAGGCATTATGAAACTGAATCTAAATGCAAGTTCTTGTGTTGTGAATCTGCCGTTAAATAGGTCAATCCCCACACCTAAGCCTGGAATGTCCCAATCATAGCACAAGGCGGTTAGTGTAGCCCTTGGTGTTCGGGTAACAGAAAATAAAGTACTTTGTGATGAAACTGCAACATCATAGCACTTGGTGGCTTTGTTACTACCTTGGTGGGAATTGTTTTCTGAGGCTGTTGGACTCTGTGCTGCAAATTTACCCTTTACATATTTTCTACTCACATCATATGACAGTTATTACAGCAGTTTATGATTATACACAATAGCTCCTAAATGTGTCTGCTGACCAATAAACACTAAATATTTTGCCCATCTGGCCACATGGGGAAATCCATGCATTGTCCATGGAGACCTTGATCAGGTGCTTACTGTACAACCCCCCTCCCACCTCCGAGACGCACCATTTCCCTCCTGGGAGGCCCGGGCCTCCACCCTTACACACAGGTTCCGCTCCCAAAGCATCAATCATACTTCCCCTAGGTGGTGAGCGCAGCTTCATAAATAGTAACCCACATTTTTTAGAAAGTTTCAAATCTGTTATTTATTTCCCCAAGGGAGCCTTAGAAGGATACAGAATGCATCATATTTTCACATTTGTCTAATCTATGGTGAAATTTGGTGAAATTTATTATCTCGTCAGTGGAGGAAACAGGAAATAATATTCTCCTTTTCACAAGCTGTGAAAGGGATTTTTCAGAATTATACATCACTCTGAAATGGAGGTGCCACAACAGGGTAAAAAAAAAAAAAAAAAAAAGTCTTTTAAAGAAAAGACTCATTCAAGGCTTTCCATCAACTCAGCCTATCTATCCATGCAGTTATCCGAAGCCGTAAAGAACTGTATTGAAAACATAATGATCCAGCACATCTATATTACTAAAATAAGAAGCAAACAGAAAACTCTTCCAAATGAAACATGAGAATTCAATTAAAGATGTGCAGGCAACTCAAAATGATTAATGGGATGTTATACTTCTTAAAAAAATCATGTTCTAGTTTCCAATTCTCTTGCATTTAAAGGGAAAAAAAACAACAGGCATAACTTCTGTGATTTACTAAAGCCAGTAAAAAAATCTTTCAAGTGAAATATGAAGGTCAGGCCATGTCATTATAAGTGACAGCCCCTCGTCTATTTCTATCTCAATTTCACACCATCAAATTATATGGAAAGCCATTGATCATGGTGGCACTAAAAGGTAGTAAAAAGGTAACATATCAACATCATACATGGATACAGATCATTATTATGAAATACGTTTGCAAATGGGTTTGAGAGAGACACAACAACCAATAATAATGATCAAATAAATGATAAATAAGCAAATGTTTGAAATGTGGGTAACACTTAACTTGTGCTCTACAGCTCTGTTTCTGTGCCCTCCCAATGCAATGAACCCTCAGAAAAGTTAATGCTTTTGTCAATTATGATGAACGACTCATAATTGTAATTTAGCTGCAATTACAGTCACCTAAGGTAAACAACAATGCTCCAACACTCCAACACTAAACGAGCTGAAGTCATTTAAGAGTTACTTTACTCAGACAAACTGTGAACAAAGAAAATCTGAAACACGTACCCACTGGGAAGAGAAGTCTCCTGGAGTGAATTTAGAGATGAAGTGCTCTCCTTGGGAGGCGACTCGCCATCGGATATCGAAGACAGCAAACTTCCATCCATGGTAGCTTCTAGAGAGGTCTCTGTTGATTCAAGGGCTGGTCACACTAAAACTACCGCAGTTCAGTCCTCTGCTGAAAAGATCTGAGAAAACAAATGCTGCTTGTCTAGCTGTGAATGTTATAGACTAAAAGAGGAAGTTTTAATATAACTCTTGAAGTCACGTGTAAGGGGAACCTGGACAGAAAAAGAGGAAGTCTGTGCAGTCAACACAAACAATCCCTTTTGTTTGTTGTTTTTTTTTTTAGATTTTAGATTCACTGTTTGATGTATGATTATCAGATTATAACGCTAATAGTGTTATAGGATTTTAGCCAAAGAAACGTCATTTTGGCATGGAGGGCCTTGATTTGATGAGGGAGCCAAGCTGATTGTTGTCATGGCTACATTTCTGGTGGCAAATGAGGAAGTAACCCCCCTCCCCCCCCCCGAGATCACAGATTCGGTTGAAACTTTCAGAATGCATTTAGGTTTCCATACGTAGGAACATAGGAAGGACAAGACATGATGTCACAGCCACTTGACAATTCCAAACCTTTAGGGAGGTGGGGAAATATGTGATTAATCTCAAGTTCTATTTTGTCTTCTATTTTGTCTTGTACGGCGATACCGAACAGTCCATTGATTTTCCAACTTAGCAAATTAGCAGCCCGTAATTGGACAGGCGGCTTCATTAAAAATTAGTTTTCACATTAGCAAGATTCATCATGTGAGCAGAGTCTTAAGTATCTGCCTCTGCCATCAAGACATTTACACACCCGTGTGTGTGTGTGTGTGTGTGTGTGTATGTGTGTGTGTGTGTGTATGTGTGTGTGTGTATGTGTGTGTGATATGACAGGAGGACAGAGCAGAAGAAATAATAATACTGCATGAATGGGCAAATCCTCTTAAGACCCAACGGATTAGAAAGGGACCACAGCGTGAGTGAGTAAGATTCAGCTGACACTGACGCATGGGCTACTGTCATGGGAGATTAATGAGAAAGGACTTTCCCTTTGTAAACCATTTGATACGGTGACAGCCCACGCCTTGTTCTTAATTTAATTAATTATTTCCTTTTTGGGGGAGGGAGGTTGGGGTGCAACATTTATAGTTCACTGAGAGGGAAAGGCACAAGAAGTGGAGTCAAAATGGTTAGAATTATCTGTGGCTTTGAATGACGCAGATTTTAGTTTGAAGGAGAAGGTTGAATGATGTCTCAAAACACAACCTGTAGCAATCTGTTGTAGTAAATCATCTTGAAGTAGCTTTATAAATATTGTTGACACAACACCCTCTACACTGCAATGAAAGAAATGGAATGCATTTGAAACAACAATACAAACAAAACAACAAAACAACAACAACAAAACAAACAAACAAACACCTTTGTCCGTCACATGGACCCATTTTTTCTTCATGCTTATATAAATTAAAATTACTGTGTATGAGAAGTTCATTATTTTTTCAATTTGCCAACAATCTTCATTAGATGCACCACAGGGAATGCATGAGTGATATGCCTATGGTACAGGATATGCTGAAGTAGATAAATAACATCTCGTTGTGCAGTGAAAACTTCTCTTTCTGCACGGCGGAAGTTCATATTACAATTCTCTGTGAAAAAGAAGATGAATGTAGTGGAAATGTTTTCTCCATGACAATGGAGGACAAACAAAGTAAAGCAGAATTAAGCAGTCTTGAATTCATTTCAGTCCAAATTAATTGAGGCCTTTTGAGAGCACAAGACATCGATAATAAACTGCAATCCATCATTAATGGATGAATGAAAAAGACCATTACTGCTCTCTGAGACCTGCCATTGAGGGAGGTCAAACATTGGAACATGTGCCTTGAGGGACCACATCTCAGAACAAAATGTGTGTGTGTGTGTGTGTGTGTGTGTGTGTGTGTGTGTGCAGATCACATCTCAGAACAAGATGAGTGTGTGTGTGTGTGTGTGTGTGTGTGTGTGTGTGTGTGCGAATTCAGCCCAGGGATGGACCACTGAGCTCAACCGAACAAGAAGAATGACCGGCCAGAGACAATGGCTGCTCAACCGAACGGGAAGAATGACCTGTCAGAGACCATGGCTGCTCATCTGAGGTGATGCTCAATCTCATCATCGTTATGATAATTGACTGGAACAAAGTCCTTTACAAGCTGTTGCCTCATGCCAGTTGCAAACGTTTTACAAATGGATGTTGCTTTGTCCGGACCCCTGAAGAAATGTCCATCATCCCAAACACACTGCTTCTGTGCTCCGTGTTTTGCGACTCCCCCATGGCAAAGCTTGTCCTTTGTACCACCAGTGCAGCGCTTTGCCAGGTGCGGCTGTTTGATAATATTGGCCAGACTAAACATTGTCTTGGCGCAGTTGTGGCAGTCATTGATGGAAGCCTAAGTGGACCGATAAGTCTTTTCTGAAACAAAACAAACCTGATACTCTGTGAACAGCCATAAAAGCAAACTCTAATTTAGGTAACCAATCTCACTCTTTCATTGACCTGTTATTTATATTGGGCACTTAAGTTAATAAAATGTGAACTCATTTCAAACTGTGTGTGTCTGCATCCTTTTTTCCATCCAAAAGATAATTTGCTTAAAATATAAAAGTTAGTGCAACATGATGGAAAAAGATGTATATCCTTGTAATGTCGGTTTTGTCATCCTAAGTTAATTCGCTCGGCGGAGGTGGTTTAGCGAGAGTTAAGTCGACATGAAAATGATGGAAAAGGTTTGAAACAATAAGACATAACATAAGAATGTCAAGCATGCGCAGAATAAATTAATGGTGTTAGCATGAGAATTTGAATGTTTTGTCTGTCAGCTTGTAGGCTCCCTTTGTTGCGCATTCCAACAAGGTGTTTCATTCCCTACATTCTAATTCGCTACATTGGTGATGGAAAAACAACTATAGCACATCAGAGAAATGCGCTTTAACACAGGGCTTTATGACATCATTTTAATTGGCTGAAAATGTTCTGTTGATGGAAAACCATTTCGATGCTGCTATGCATGTTGCTCAAAATTAAATCGATATAAGAGTTAATTTGCTTGAAAATCTGATGGAGAAGGGGTTTGTTGTGTGAGTGTCTGTTTTCATCATGGTCCAGGTCGAGCCGTTCGCAGGCGAGGCATACAGTCTTGCAGAGGGTTTATTGTCTGAAGCAGCTGTCAAGTGTAACTAATGACCTGTCCGAATGTGTGAAAAGGTGTGGGTTTACTAGCCGGGACAAGACCGCACCTGGACAGCACCACACCTGTACAGGACCGCACCTCGACCACACCACACCTGGACAGCACCACACCTGTACAGGACCGCACCTGTACAGGACCCCAGCTGGACAGCACCACACCTGACTCCCAGCACAAGAGGTGAAGATGTGTTCAAAGGACAGTTTTAGACGACAGCAAAGACATGAGCTTGGTGTTTTGCATAGTTTATGTTTATGCTCCTACAGGGCTGGATGACAGCACTTCCACATTTGTTCATACATTCATTTAACAGATGCTTTTATCCAAAGGTCCTTACAGTGCAGTATGTATGTTCCCTGGATATCAATCTCATGATCTTTCTGTTACTAGTATCTCTACCAGTTGCTCTACCAGTAACCCAGGAGACCCATAGGTGCCCATAGGTGAACACGGTGTGCCATTGTTACCCTACTCACTGCCTAGCTCTGTATACAGGCTGATGCTATCGCTGTTTGAGTAACACTACAGGTTGTGTTGAGACCTTCTTCCAGGCCCTGGGGGGGATTCCAAGTACATGGTTTAGTGACAAACCTGGATAAGTTAACTCAGAGTAAGTGGTAAACCTCCTACAACACTATGGCATTGTTTTGTTAGGAGAGCCATACAGCACTTCTATTAGGAGGTTTACCCCGTACTCTGAGTTAACTTACCCGGGTTTGTCACTAAACCATGTACTTGGAATACCCCCCAGGTGTGTGGTAAACATAAAGCATGAACTGAGGTTATTGCACGCTGGGACGAAAACAACAATAACAGGGCTGTGCAGTTGTACACATTGTTTTCAGCTCCAGCTCAGCTGTATGAATGCTACACTCATTTCTGCTGCAGTTATGAATATGCACCTGCCCAAGACTGCCATCCTCAATATTTGCTCGGTTTGTAGGTTCAGTGACCTTGTGTCTCGGAGAGAACACCACACCTAATCAAAGCCCTGTCTCCCTGCCGAGGCTGCGAGAAGACGAATCAGCACCGGTACCTTATTTAAATCGATGAAGAAAAATCTCACCATCACTCCTACTACAGCTGGCAATTTCACAGAGGAGGTACAAAAAAAAAAAAAAAAAAGATAACAACAGGTCACATGTGCTAGCAAGCACTTAGTGAGAAAATACTGCAGAGAGAATGGGAGGAAGAGAGCCAGATAGAGAAAGAGAGAGAGAATGTGTGAAGAGAAAGAGATGGAATGATATGTGTAGTAGTAAATGGTGGGTAATTGAAAGCTGACTTTGTACTCGCGTCCCACACTGTGCTGAGAGAATCACATAGCATGCTTAGCCCACACAAACACGCCACAGCACCACATCTATTCCCTGGAGCGTCATGACACATCCATCTGTGCTTATCTCTCTCTCTCTCCAACTCTCATTATGTTTCTCTCACATTATTCTCTCTCTTTCTTCTCCCATCTTCCCACACACGCTTCTCAGAGGTTTTCATCATAGTTCCTACCCCAGGTTCCACACACCTATAGCACAGGCCCTGGCGTTCTGTTATGGTTCCACACATGTGTGTGTGTGTGTGTGTGTGTGCTGGTGTGTGTGTGTGAGAGAGAGAGAGATCTATGGGTGTTCATGTATGTGAGATCCAAATGCATCCATGTAAAGAGTGTGTGTGTGTGTGTGTGTGTGTGTGTGTGTGTGTGTTTAGCTGTCTTCATTTCACTTATGAGGCCCGGACATGACTACACATTAACCTGTCATCCGACCAGCAGTGGGAGATGAAAGGGTCTCTCTTACTTAATGTGATCGCTTGAATGTGCACGCACTCATACACAAACACACACACACATTCACATAAAATTGTCTAAAAGAGTGCACATGTGTGTGTGTGGGGAGCACTTGGGAATGGGAGATGGACTCCACGTCTCGTCTGTAAATGTGAGAGCAGAAAGCATGTCCCTCCCCAGTGCACACTCACTCAGCCCACTCCAGATGGCTTTCAGCACTACCGCACGGAATCTCTGAAGATATGCCCCTTTTTGTATGTCTTTCACACACCACACACACACACACACACACACACACACAAACACACACACACACACACATACACACAACACACACACACACACATACATGTGTGCATGTGTGTATATGGGCATGCTGTGCAGAAGGCAGCACATAAATTACCCTGGCCTTGAGGAAGACGGATGACTTCCACACACACACACACACACACACACACACACACACACACACACACACACACACACACACACACACACGGGTGTGTAAATGTCTTGATGGCAACACACACACACCTGAAGGTTATAATGTATGCATGCGGTGTCAATAATAGACAGCTCTTTTAACTAACAAGCTGATTCAACAGCACTCTTTAATCTGGACACATCAGCCCCTTGGCAAGATGAGTGGGAGGGGCAGGAGGACAAAGTGTGTGTCTGAGCAGGTGTGTAAGTAGAGGTGTGGGACACACACACACACACACACACACACACACACACATACTGTACACACACAGTACACACACACACACACACACACACACACACACACACACACACACACAGTACACACAACTACTCTGGTTTTCTTCCTTTAGAGGAAACAAGGACAATACTAACCTACTAACGTCAGAATTTGTAGATGGACATCAGGAAACTAAACTCTCAACACATTTCATTCTCAACAACAAAAACATTTCATTCTCAACGACAAAAAAAGACACATTTCAGAGCAAATCTATGAATGCTGATCTACATATGCAATTGCCACAGAATCACCTACATTGCTATAGAATTACCACCACGCCCTGTACGTCTGACTATATTGTGTTGCATAGATTTCCATACGTTCCCATTTTATTATTTTCCCATTTTAGACTTTCCATTTCCCATTTTAGTGTTCTATACAAGATAGGCTGGACGTGCTCAGAGTGATGGGCTGGTAGTATGCTGTGTGCATGGCGCTGGTCGTGCTCCGTGTGATGGGCTGGTCGTGCTGATGAGCTGGTAGTATGTCGTGTGATGGGCTGGTCGTGCTCCGTGTGATGGGCTGGTCGTGCTCCGTGTAATGAGCTGGTAGTATGTCGTGTGATGGGCTGGTAGTATGCCGTGTGATGGGCTGGTAGTGCTCCGTGTAATGAGCTGGTAGTATGTTGTGTGATGGGCTGGTCGTGCTCCGTGTAATGAGCTGGTAGTATGTCGTGATGGGCTGGTAGTATGCCGTGTGATGGGCTGGTAGTGCTCCGTGTGATGGGCTGGTCATGCTCCGTGTGATGGGCTGGTAGTATGCCGTGTGCATGGGCTGGGGGCTGCTGTGTCAAGTCACAGATTTACGGCGTGTATCTGTCACAGTGACAGTGGAAGGGGCTCATTCTCAGCTTCATCCTGTGTGTGTGTGTGTGTGTGTGTGTGTGTGTGTGTGTGTGTGTGTGTGTGTGTGTGTGTGTTTGTGTGTGTGTGTGTGTGTTTGTGTGTGTTTTGTGTGTGTATGTGTGTGTGTATGTGTGTGTGTGTGTGTGTGTGTGTGTGTGTGTGTGTGTGCATGTGCGTGTGTGTGCGCACACAAATGTGCTTACTTCAACCACAGCACACACACACACACACACACACACACACACACACACACACACACACACACCACATTAGCTGGCATGCAAAAACATGCCAGCTAATTCTATTCTCCAGACAATCATACGAGGTTAATTAATAGAAGGAGCTGATGGAAAGGCCACAAAAGCTAGCAGAGCTTTATGAAGGAAGTGAGTCACGGCAGTGCCATGATAATAGCCTTTGAGTGGCAGCACATGAGAGAGACAGAGAAAGAGAGAAAAAAAGAATAATGGAAGATAAAAAGAGAGAAAGAATGGGGATAATATGAAGCTTCCATTAAGGCCTGTGGTAGATGTGGTGTGAGAGAGAGAGAGGCGGAGGAGGGTGGTGGTGGAACTAATTCTTCACGGCTGAGATGCAATGAACAAACCAATCCAATAGTAGGCTGAGATGATGGTTGTCATGAGAGGGGGATAGAGCAAGGAGAGAGAGAGAGAAACTGGGCAAGAGAGAGAAACAGACAGAGAGAAAAGAGAGAGCAACACATGTAAAGAGAGAGAGAGAGAGAGACACAGAGAGAGAGAGGGAGAGAGAGGGAGAGAGAGAGGACAGAGAGAGAGAGGGAGAGATAGGAGGGAGCAAATGAATCTGGATGGACTTCAAAGGTTTTATCCCACAGCTGAAGATTCAGTGGGTGGAGGAGAGAGGACACAGAGAGGGAGAGAGATATACATATAGAGATATATATATATATATATATATATATATATATATATATATATATATATATATATATATATATATATATATATATATATATATATATATATATATATATAGAGAGATAGAGAGAGAGAGAGAGAGAGAGAGAGAGAGAGAGAGAGCTTTAAAACCTTTGGAGAGCAGGCGGGATCCTCTAATGCACATGTTGAAGCATGACCCATTCCTCATCACATCACAGGATTAGTATTTATGAGCCAGTGAAGGCCCTGAGGACTCTTGTGCTACATCTGGCACTACATTAGGTCCCATTTTACTCCTCGGTCCCTTTTCATGTCTGAAAAACTGTTGACAAAGACGAGCACAAAGAATACAGACAACTGTGTTTACACGGCTCGTTAGGTACAGCATGGAGATGTCAACACAGCTAAGGCCTGAAGAGAAACTCAGTTCTGACTCAATGTAGCCATGATCAGTTTTGTCGATTGCTTTGGCTGATAGATAATAATATACATGTACAATGATTTTGGATATACACAGGAGAGGTGGTAAATGCTTTGTGGAAGGAGATTTCCCACAATGGCTATCAATCATGAATCTTAATGATGTAAAAGCAACATACTTCTGATGTGGAAATATGATGGTGTTGAAATGTTGGCTTTGTGGTGATGAGCACACCAGAACAGCAACAAAAAATGTAAAATATATATATATATATAAAAAAAACTGTAAATCAGCAGAAGCAAGAGTATCACATAATTCTTCTTGATGCAACTTCAGTTGGAAAAACCCTCCACCGCGGTGAGCAAAACACATCACTCACATTTTCCAATCCGTCAATCATAGTATGTTAATGTCTTTTACTTCCTGTTTCGTCCCAGTAACAGCACTTTTGATTCAGAGCCAAAGGATCATGCCGGAAAGAAAATCAATGAGTTGCTAGATATGAAACTCATCTCTGCGACTCAGCAACCCTCCTGAGGCAAAGGGCCTCATGCGTATCAGCAATAACATATCACATCAGCCAGGTTGCGTGCGTCTAGGAGGGGGCTCGACTTAATATGGCTAGAACAGCAATTGGTCTCTTCCTCTCTCTCTGTTCCTCCCTCCATCTCTCTCTCTCCCTCCCTCTATCTCTCTACCTCTCTCTTTCTTTCTCTCAGACTCTCGTTTCCTCTCTATTAATTCAGGCACTTAATCACAAAGTGGCCACAATTCCCCGTTAATTGCCGTTTTCAAAGCCCCCTATGAAGAATTAATGCAGCACTGCATTGATATTCTGCACAAGCCCATTAATTAACGAAACAAGACCCATCTGAAGCTACATTGGATATAAGAACTGATAAAGGAAGGAATCTGTCTGGCAGATGGATACTCAACAGTTTTACACAGTTGGGCATTGGGACCAATCTTGAGAAGACTTTCTAGATGTTCAACACTGCTTAGAGATGTGAGCTGTTTTCATCGACAGCTGACACACACACACACACATAAAGACCAACACACACTAACAGATACACACACACATACACACACACATACACTCACACAGACACACACACACACACACAAACACACACACACACACACACACACACTGTTCTTGCCTGAAGTAGAGAGCATCTTGCTGCTCTTCAACTTAAATTTAATGTGCAACAGGACGGAGGACGGAGTAGAAGAGTGATTTCATTGGCTGTTTGGAAATGAGCTCCCTCGGAACGCGGCGGTCAGCTCATCTTCCACGGCAGCAGCACGTAACCCGGGGATACTGAGGCCCCTTTATTTACCCCTGCTCATAAATATTTCAGCTTAATGTAGAGAGGAGAGGAATGTTAAGAAACAAGGCTTGGTTTGGATATCAGCTATTAACTATTATGTGCCAGAGAGAAGGAGATAGAGGAAAAAGAGAGAGAAAGAGAGAAACATGGAGATAGAGAGAGACAGAGAGAGAGGCGTAGGGGGAGCTGAGGAACGGACACGGAAATGGCACTGAGAATTACGCTACAGCGCCGCAGGCATCAGACAGCTTATTCATCAGCCATTCGTGTGAAAGCTGTTCTGTCTTCCTCCTCTTGTCTGCCTCCATCTCTAATTGGGACGACTCTGTTCTACGGCACTAAAGAATTCAACAGAGGAGGAGAACACAAGTCCAAACGTCTACCCTGCTCACTCTGAGTGAGTGCCACGCTAGTTTGTCACTAAAGATTATGTTCTCTTGACTCGTACGTCTCTTTTCTTAGGGGTTCTCTCCTCTCCTTTGCTTCTCTTCTCTTCCCTTCTCTCTTCTCCTCTCCTCTTCTCTCCTCTCTCTTCTGTGTGTCCATGGCTCCACTACTAAAGGAAGTCACCACAGTGCCAAGGTCATGTCACTGATTCCCAGGACTACACCACCACTGATATGTGTGCGTTGTCCACACTTATCACCCGGAGAGAAGAAATGCTCTTTTCTGATTGGCTGGTGTGGTGGCTATTAATTCTGAATAACAGGACACCTGTTACTAGAGTAGATCTGGTAAAAAAGTTTAATCACCGTTCCATATCAATGCTTGTGAATGGTAACTATAACAACTATAGTAGGACGGTTGAGCCTGGAACAAACAATGTTAACTGTAAACAAGCTTATCTGTCCATGCTGTCGCTGTTATAGGGCCAAAGAAATTTGAACAACAAGTCGGCCTCTTTTTAAACGGAACCCTATGTTTCCTTTGCATGCTATAAAGGCATGACTATTGCCTATAGTGGCAACCGGGTGATAAACAGGATAACGGCCTTCGAGGTGTGTCCAGTTATACCAAATTAATGGACTCGGGCGGAGGTTCCGCTGCGCGTCGGGGAGTTCTTTGCCTCTCGCCCTCGTCCATTAATTCCGTATAACAGGACACCTCGGCGGTCGTTATCCCTTACTGCACATGGTGTTGTATAAAAGTCTCTGCTACATGCATAGCACTATGTTTTATCTCTATGTCTCACAGCGTCTCAGTACCTCATTCACTTTGTCTTTTTCTCTTTCTCAGAGTTCTCCTCTTGCTTCTCTTTTCTCTCTCTCTCTCTCTCTCTCTCTCTCTCTCTCTCTATGTAATATCACAGCAGGCTGCATCGGAGGGGTCTCGTTCTCCACATCTCTTTGCACTTTAATCAGCAAGCAGCAGGAAGAGGGCTGGGACTAGGGCTCAGGGCTGTGGACACACACACACACACACACACACACATAGGGATGTATAATATCTATGCAGACAAACACACACTTGTAAAAGCTCAAGCATGGAAGTCTTCAGAGTAATACATGCATTTCCACATGCAGACTGCCACACACACACACACACACACACACACACAAACACACACACATGCACACACACATACAAACACCTCTTCTTACTGCAGCACCTTCATTATGCAGATCCACAGCATGTTGTGTAATAGATTTGCCTGGCTATTGAGGTGCACTTGGCACCATCAGGACACTGCCTCTCTCCCTCTCACACACACACACACACACACACATACACACACATGCCGTGCCAGCTCAGCCTGTGATGACAGTTTCCAGGTCTGGATGAACACACATCTAACCTCTGAGCTGAGAAACAAACACCAAACAGCTGAGAATCACACAAGACAACTAGCCATGAATCACTGCACTGCACTGCACTGCACTGCACTGGCAGAAGGCCACACCGCTGGCTTCTTCATGTCCAGAGTGTCAGCTTGTCTCGGTTCCACACGGTTCGCTTCCTATTGCCTACAATGTCCTCTCAAAGCCTGGCCAATGGAGGTGTGAATTAACCACTAAACTGCTGGTTCATAATGATTTTTGCAAAAACGTTCTCCGAGGAACGTGCCAGCAATGAGACCAGGTTGCCATGTTCACATAGTGATTGTGATTTGCTTTCTGTTGGCTTCACAGTGTTTAGTTTTGTTCAATACTTGTTGTCTTCAGTGTTGTGTTGTGTGATCTGACTGTTATCCTACACTGTGATTTACTCTAGTTTGCCTGTCTTGGGGAATTGAAGGCGCAGTCATTATGGGATTTTACGCAATTTCAAGCCCATAACATTTTTTGTCACATTCAGCAATCATCCCCTCATGACAGCTAGCTGCCCATTCCATGATTACACTGTCAAAAAATAGTCTCTGTTGGCAGCCCAGGCTCCGAAACCTGGAAACAAAGTGGGGATTTCTGGGAATACTGAAGGTAGCCTGCCCCCATAATGTTCCTTTTTTTGCAGAAAAAGCATCTGGATGCATAAATGTAAATATAAACATTTCTCTGGGAATACTGAAGGTAAGGCTGAGCTAACTCTCTGGTGTGTTTTGTTTGGTCCTTGGTTAAAATATAATGTTCCTTTTTTGCACAAAAGCATCTGGATGTAAATAAAAAAATAAAGAATAATGTAAGATAAATGTAAAAGTAGTAAAAAAAATAAACAAAGTAAACAAAACAAATTTGACTTCCTGCAAAATCGCTGACTGTGCCTTTAAACTGTAGAATTTCAGCTGTAGACTGCAGCGAGGGTCCTGTTACGTTGTGATGTTGTTTTCCATGAAATGTTGATTATTGAGAAGCTGGTGTTGCTGGGAAATACTAGGAGTGATCCATAGCTCCCATGTGACCTGAAATGGACCTTTGCTGTGATGGGACGTGCATGGAGGAAGTGAAACAGTTGTGACCTTTGAACTCTAGTAAAATGGCAATCGATGACAAGGCAACATAGGGATAATGAACAGCTTAATCAACAGCGTGTAGGACAGTGTGACAGATCAATAAGGAGCCTTCAATATTCTACTCTATACTATTCTATTATTTCCATAATTCAGTTCAATTCAGTTCAGTTCAGTTCAGTTCAATTCTACACTGTTTCACTCATCCGTTCCGTCCTTTTCTTATTTTCTGCAACTGTTGCAGTTCTTATTAGTCTGGATATTATCATTTGTGATCTCATGATCAATTACATCAAACATTCCCCTCTCCGACAGAAATGATGTCACATACACGCATTGAAAGGGTGAAATGAAACAGAGAGGAACTGAGATGAAGTTCCTCTTTTTCATGGTTCACTGTTGGAGATTCCGCATTACAAACCTACTGTAATCCTAGTGAACTTAAGAATTTTATGTGTGTGTGTGTGTGTGTGTGTGTGTGTGTACACAGTAATCACAGGTTTTAACCAAGAGGGTATGTCCAATATGATGCACATGTCACATGTGTGATAAGCACAGTCAAAACATTTTTTCTTTTACATAAGGGAGTCTATTTGGGAGTCCCTTCTGCCTCTGAACTTTTTATTAAAGGGCATACAACCATGAAATGGAAAGTATAGGAAATAACAAAATGTTAAAAAATGTCATTTTTGTCACTTTTAGAGATGAATGTTCCTATCTGAATCTAGGGAACCAGGAGGTCTGCAAATTAGACTTATACAAAACAAATCCATGAATCAGAAAGCTCTGAAATGAAATGAGCCACCAAATAATTAACGGAACCTAACACAAATTAAACGGACT